>NC_134373.1:25424621-25727651 GCF_035582795.1 Mycteria americana
AATTTTTATCTAGAGAGCTTTAGTGGTTTTGTGGCCTTATCTTTCCTACTAAATTAACTCCTTGTTTTTTTTCTCCTCTGGGAAGTCCTTATTCCAATATTCTGTTGTCACATTTTAATTTTGAAATCCAATTAGATTGCCTAAATTCAAATATTTGGCTTATTCTTTTAGAAAACGCAATGCATGGTCTTTCAACTTCAACTTATGGTGACTTTTTTAGCAAACTAATGATGACTTACAAGATGATTAGTGTTAAACATCCAACAGTTGCACAGATTGATAAGCTGCAAAGGTAGGAATGCTGCTAAGAAAAGTGGAGCTGAATGTTCTTATTAAAAATATAATTCCTTGAAACTGCCTGCAATGTAGGACAAACCTGAAAGCAGTTGCTCAGGACTGTAGTTGTGCAGTAGGTAGAGGCAAGTGATTAATTTATCTTAAAATGTTATCTGGGCAGATTCCCTTTCACTGCAGTGTTTTAAAGCTAATTATCAATTCCAAGTGTACTTATCCAAAGTATTCTACTTTATCTATAACTTTCCGATGTGTTCAGGGGTGCGATTGCTCAGCTGAATTCTTTTACCAAGGACAAGACCATGGCTAATAAAGCTGTGGATGAGTTGGGCTCTGTGCCCAAATGGACTGGTTTATTCCTGACTAGTGTTTGACGTGGTGTTCTTCATCTCTAGCCATACACAGCACCAGATGTGGTTCAAGTGGCATGTCCCTTCCCCTTCCAGAGACAGCGGCGCTCTCAGAGGTGCTGCAGTTGTATGTGCCAGCTGTGCTCGTGCGTGGCCTGCTGACTGCAGGGGCTTCTAAATACATTGGTGACGGCTGTAAGCACTACTTGTATCACTTCTGTGACTTCAGCTATAACCGCTTATACATCTGAGTTAGACTATTATCTATGCTGCCAGGACCACTTCATCTTGGCAGTCAAATTCCTCATATATTTAAAGTGTTGTATTAGCAGTACATCTGGAAGCTTTCCTAGGTGTTATCTAATTCTTGTATTTTTTTCATTTCAGAATTAACAGTGATCTGTAGTGCCTATGAAAATGATTCATTGTGCAATCAGACATTCACCCCAGCAGCTATTTGGAGTGTTGCTTCCTTTAACTTTTAAGATGCACCACAGAATGGCATCCTGCATTTGCTCAGCATATTGTTGCTAAACACTTGTAACTTAACTTCAGAACTAAGTTTCTGGATTTAGAAGAAATCATTAGTCATCATGCACTGTGAAGTCACCAACATTTTAATTTTAGAATAAGTCATATTGTGTTGCTTGAGTTTCAGACACCTGAATGATATTCTTAATCACTTAAAACCACTTTTCTCACAGAATTAAAAATATCTTAGAGTTAAAAACTACCTGCAGGAGTTAAAACTGTAGTTTAAAAAAAAAAAAAAGGTTCATCTCTTGGTTTAAACCAACAGTGTAGTTTCAGATTAGAAGGCAAAATGCAAGGGAAATTGAGTACTGTGAAAGTGAGTTAGAATAGCTCTTCTGTTTGCATTATTCAAACATCAATTCCAGATTTCAAGAAGAACAGGAAATGGTAAATAAAACAGACGTAAGTACACATGTTTTTTTGGAAGTGCATGCACAAGGATTTTGGAAAAGGTTGTCATTTGGAAAGAGAAAATAGAATGTTTTCAGCAGTCAGAAAGCATTGGATCTAGTAAGTGATAAGCATCTACCAAAACATCATCCTTTAAAGAATGAGAAAAGATTGACTCGGGTTTGTTTCAGATAAGGTTATGATGAAAATCTGACCCTCAGGCCAGAGCAGCATTGCTGCATGTGGTATGTACACAGGATTTCACCAAAGTTTTAGCAGACAGGTTTGTGCATGCTGCTTGTTGCCTTACTTTTAAGGCCTTGTTACAGACATAGGTAGCACATGTATTTGCTGCAGTTGTCTTAGATTGTGTATGTAAAACCAAAGTTGGTTTAATTCTTGGTTGTTTGACAGCCTAATGCTGTTTTGTTACCACTTCCATGAGTCAGCAGCAATGGTAAAAGAAGCAGCCTGAACTTCCTTTTTCTTTCCTTTTTTTTTTCTTCTTTTGTTTTTTTAGTGGGGGGAGACACGGGAGGGGGAAAGAAGAGCTGGGGGGGCAAGGCTGCTGCTTTTGGCAGTAGTGCCGGCTCAAGCTATTCCTTGAACTGCCATCTCAGTTTGTGGGTCTGCAGTCGTCCTTAGCCTGCCATCAGTCACATCTCTCCCTTGTTCCTGTCCCTGTAACTTCTGCCTTCTCTCACACTGGTGGCTCTGGGGCAATCCGGATCGCAGAGCTGATCCAGCTGAGATGCACAGGGCCAGCAATTGCCTCCGTCGCACTTTGGTCTTCTCAGCCAAACTGAGGGAGGGAAAACTGAGCTGCCAACAGGGCCGGCAAAGTCATCTTTGTTCTTTATTTGGTTCTGCACCAAAGCCAGCTTATCAGACCAGCAGATCTAACCACCAGCGTTAAAGCTTTCTGACTTCCTTATGCCGCCCTTTTGCTTTTTCCTATCTGCACATCCTAGGTCTCTCAGAAAGTGCAGTTTCTACTTCACAACTTTATCAGGAGTTGACTTTCCATATTAAAACTCTCTATCAATAATGTTTGAAAGATTTCAGCTTTCTATGCTGTTCTTAGTTGACCTGATGCCATGTTCAGACCATCAAAGGTCAGTACAGACAAATCATCACTAACATGCAACTAGACATCTACTGGGGAGCTCCACCAGAAGTTACCCACCCTTGGAAATCTTGCCCTAGTTTTTATGCATGAATCTTCAGTTTTACTCTTGCCTACCTTTACAACTTCAAGAACTTCATCCTACTGAAGGAATACTGGTTTCCTTATTTATAAAGAGAAGCCAACTACTATTTATAAAAGCAGACGCATGTGCTGGATTTTGCTATGCTGATTTTAGCAAACTCCTTGCTGTGTTTCATGAAGTCCCCAGATTTGTTGTGTTCACGGTATTGTGGTGAATTGCCTTAATGTATGAAAGTACTCCTCATCTGTGCACCCTTGATCACTTGCATTTAGGAAAATATTTACATTTTTAATAACTTTGCATAAAGAGGATTAGATTTACTAATTGGTTAGATTCCCTAACTACTACTTTTAATTTAAACGTGTCATGCTCCTAGTTGTCATGGCTTAAAATTCAAAAGAGTTCACCCACAGATCATCTTAAATTGGTGCTCAGCAACTTTGTGCTTTAAACAGACTTCTAAACTCAATGTCTCTGGGCCATGGAGGTAGACGTGCTGCCCAAACTGGCTTTCATCAAACAACAACAGAATGGTTTTGCTAGAAACAGCCTGGATCTGTTGAGACCATGCCGAGCAAACGCTAACAAGGCCTGACTGATCCAAGTTGAATGGATTAAATAGTATTTGTCCTATACTAAGCATTGTGTTCTGGAGTATCCTAGTCCCGGTTTCCTCAAACGGTGCAGGAAAAGTGATCTGTCCATTAAGTATGCTGGTAATGAAACAAGTGATATGTGTATTACTTATCCTTAAAGAAACAAAGTAAATGCTCTTTTTCTACTCTTGTGCATTAAAAATTGTCTAGCTGGAGAGAGAGAAAGTTGTCGGAGGACACAATCACCGAGTACTGTGAGATGCAAAAGGAGTACTGACTGGAAATGTGAGAAGAAAATGCTTCCCTCTACTAGGAAGCTAAACCAAGCTGCAGTTGCAGGTTGGGAATTTGGAGACGTCTAGAGAAAAATTATGACTTCCCTGTCTTTTCTGGGAGAAAATTGTCCAAATGTCAACGTTTTCCTTGTGCTTTTCATAGCACATAGTTTCAAGAAAGCAGGTCATAAAAGCTTGTGGAAGGAAAAAGTAGAAAGTGCGTGATACTGTCTTAGTCCTCAGTTCAAACAACCTGTAGTTTAATTCAAGATTTGAGTAGATGGAATGCACAAATCTAAAAACATAGATGTAACTGCTTTATGTGTGTATACTCACACTTTTTAAGGGCAAAGGGGCAGGATGGTGATAGCAAATCAGACAAACATTCATAGTTTCTTGCCTCTTGTCAAGCTATGTTTTCTGCTGCTAGTGTTTCCTGATCAGCTGGGGCCGTCTTAAGTTGTCTGTACCATCTTAGCAGCATTTTCTGTAGTAATAGCAGCCACAGGATAAATGTTGTTTGGTACCCATCTGAACCGTTCATCAGCCGGATGAGCTGTTCTTGTTTCTGTCTTTCCCAGGGGTTAAACATAGCTGCTTTCGTCATGCTAAACTGATTGTAATTTGTTCTGTGGTGCCTGTGCATGGGTAAATCTCCATGTGCTACGTAGGAGAAAGTTGTGCAAATCGTTCTGGGCATGACAGACCACTCCTTTTTTCCTGAAGAGCAGAGGCTATCCCATGTGTGACTGCGTATTATGTCATACATCTGTAGAAAATGGACCTTTTATGCTACTTAAGCTGAATATGCCGTAGTGAACATTTGGCCAAAAAGGTTGGACATGGTGGGCTTTAGTATGGCTGTGTAACAGTGCAAAATCATCTGAGAAATGTCAGAAGTTGACTGGTATCCGCTGGCCCCAGAAGTTTAGAAACAGTTGTCCTTGACGCTAACGTCAGGTCTTCCTGCACACAGCTCTTAGCTCTTGCTTTAAATCACTTTTGCTGGCTATAAAGCATACTCAAAGTATTGCGGTATTCATTGCCTTGCATGAGAATACAACTAACAGCTTGTCCGTCCTGGAGTTGTTAGCACACAGGTAACTGCACTGATACAGTTGCATTAATGAAAACCTTTGGTAAGTACTACTGCCACGTCACACCCGCGCTGCGGGCAGCGCAGCCGGGTGCCCGCACCAAGGTTTGCATGGGGTGGGCAACGCTCCCCTCCCAAACGGGAAACGATGCAAGAGGCAAACGTTTTAAAAGCAATGAAGTTCAACTCCAGTTCTTTTCTAATGAGATCTGAGCTTCTACTTTTTATTTTAGGAAGGCATATAGAGTCTCGAGAGTAATTTAGAAGACTTTGGGAATTTCATTTGCAGTCTCATATGTGCTACACGCAGTCTCATTAAAATCCAAAGAAAATTGGTAAATGTGTTGCAGTGTGCAAACCAAGCAGAGTTTGCTCCCTGGTACTCTATAGAAAAGCCCTATGTTGAAAAGTTTTGCCAACATTATACACTTGAGTCTTCTGGTCTGTCAGTTTTATACAATGTTGAAATGTATAAAAACTCTTGGACAGATTTTCAGCTTGTGTAAATGAATGCAGAACCACTGGGTGAGAGTGGAACTAGGCCAATGTGTGCAAGTGCAGAAAACTGACAACTCCTTACATAATGAGTCTGATATAAAAATTTGCTACTGATCTTGCTCTTGTTCTAAAAATGGCTACATTGTTGATTTAATAATACTTGGCTGCTTCTGTTCAGTTTGGTGTTTTTGCCATGGGAGAGAATCACATTTATGGAGGTGTGGTCACCCTGCCCTAAAGAATTGCAGGTTCAGTATCAGACCATATATATATGTGCGTATGTGTATATACATAGGCCACTTGCAGCAAGACTGCCTCAACAATGGACTCCTTGAATGTCAAAATACCATGACAAATTTAGCAGAAACTCTTAGTTCCATTTCTGCTGAAATTCAGTTGATAGTCACCTCAACCTGCGCTGAAATAATTGTAAAAGTATCTTGCACTTCCCTTTTACGTGACTGCAGCGTATAGAAGGCAGTGGGGTATGAAAACCTGAAGTTGTATTTAACCTGCACTGTTAGTGTTTCTTGAATTGGGTATGTGCTTTCCTAGTTATACCTGAGACTTGCTTTAATACTTTGCCAGCAATGTAATGTCCTCTCCCAATGTGTTGATTATAATGAATTGTATCTGCTGCATTTTATCATATTGCAGAATACAAGAACCACAAGGGCACTCTTTGAAATTTCAGAAGTGAGTAACAAAAAGATGAAAGGAACTTTCAGTCCAGCACAGATCACGCTGACCTCATTTCTATGGCAAATACTATAAAGGACTATGGAAATACTTGCAGTGGAGTAACTGGGAAGGGGAGTGATGCTCAGAGTATGTTTTCCTGTTGTCCAGCTCCTGGAGGAGTCATTCATTCCCGTGGAAAGTGATGTAAGATGCTACCATTCTCGCTGAAGTTGGTTTAAGTGTAACTTGGCATAGGCACATCACAAGCTGCTGAGCAACAGAATTGGACCTTCATGGTATCAGTGTTACAATAACCTTTGGGTTGTACTTGTGCAGTGTATCTACATTGGCTTGTTCTTTGCTGGTACCTCTACAGTAGTTATGCCCGGAGACACAGAAATGCATTTGACAATGAGAAAAGGAAAAACATTTGCAAACTGAGTAGGAAGGATAAAATATCTAAACCGATCTCTACTTTAAAGCATAAATTGTGCAGCTCAAAGGATCCTATTCATGGGGTCATCCAGATTCAGTCTTGATGATGAAGTCTTACAAAAGTGGCTTCTTTTCCTATAGGTTTTTTTTCTGACATGCCACCTTTCCTCCATCTGGAGATGCTGGCTGCAGTGAAGTGGGCGTAGTCTGTCAGAGCAAGATTAAGATTTAGGAGTGTAGAAGAAAGGGCCAGAGCCAGCTGCCTGCATTGTCCCGTCTACGTTGTCAAAGAATGCAGCAGGAGAAGCAGGAATAGGCAGGGGTATACAGCACTGGGCTACCTATTAAATACTGGCATAACAGAAAGATGGCCTTGCCAAAAAGAACATGCATTCTCTTCTTTAAAATAGAATAGAGGGATACACAGTAACAATGCTGCTGCTGTGCTGGGTGCAGTATACTGCCCATAAGGAACCAGCAGTCATAGACAAAGGGATTTTGATAGGAATTGACTCTCTCATACATGGTCGGGCACAAGTTCTTCAATTTATTTTTTAACTTGAATAAACAGAAAATGACATAGCGGATCCCATGTCAGCCAAAAGAGCCATCTGTGGTATAACCCTGTGACAAACAGTATAGCAGTAATTCCAATGCCACCAACAGTGTGGAGTTTGCCAAAAAAGCAGATGCTTCTTTTGACATGCATCTTCAATGCTGTGCTGTTTCTATCCTATAATTGCTGTCTATGGAGGGAGGGTGGATAGGATAGCCAGATGAGCAGAATTATGACATTGTAGTTTTTGGGGGGAAAACCAAGAGTTTGGAAAATAATAACAAAAAATAAAAAAGAAACACTTTAAAAAAAATTAACACCCCCCCACCCCCAAAATAAAAAAACCGGTATAATTCTCCTATGTGCTTCATGAAACCTGTGACACTTTTTAAGTAAGAGACAATACTTGCAAGAGCTTATCAGAAATCTTAAGTCTAATACAATACGGAAGAACAGTAAATAATACTTCAGAAACTTTTTTCTGCAGAGTTTTTAACTTTTTAAAAGAAAACATTTCCTTCTCTATTATTTTAAAGAACTAAAGATTGGCCAAACATACTTTTTTCACTGTACTGCCAGTCTTTGTAATACAGTGTCATGCTTTAACCCCAGCCAGCAGCTAATCCCCACCCAGCCGCTCGCTCACTCCCCCCGCAGTGGGATGGGGGGGAGAATCGGAAGGGTAAAAATGAGAAAACTCGTGGGCTGAGATAAAGACAGCTTAATGGGTAAAGCAAAAGCCGCGCCCACAAGCAAAGCAAAACAAGGAATTCCTTCACTCCTTCCCATGGGCAGGCAGGTGTTCAGCCATCTCCAGGAAAGCAGGGCTCCGTCACGTGTAACAGTAACTTGGGAAGACAAACGCCATCACTCCGAACGTCCCCCCCTTCCTCCTTCTTCCCCCAGCTTTATATGCTGAGCATGGCGTCATATGGTGTGGGGTATCCCTTTGGTCAGTTGGGGTCAGCTGTCCCAGCCGTGTCCCCTGCCAGCTTCTTGTGCACCCCCAGCCTGCTCGCTGGTGGGGTGGGGAGAGAAGCAGAAAAGGCCTTGACTGTGTGTAAGCCCTGCTCAGCAGTAACTGAAACATCCCTGTATTATCAACGCTGTCTCCACCACAAATCCAAAACATAGCCCCCCATACTAGCTACTATGGAGAAAATTAACTCTATCCCAGTTAAAACCAGCACATGCAGATATTCAAGCAGTTCTCTGAATAAGCCAAGGTGAGTATCCACATGTCTGTACTGTGCCATTTTTTAACATGGTACTTAGACTTGTCAACAGCAGCTTTATGAGATATATAGACTTAGCTGGGCCAACCACCAAAATTCAACGATGCGTAGCATCCTTGTTAAGAAAAGAGGATGGCCTCATGAATGTTGCATATTTACTACTTTGTGAAATTAAAAACTTAATTACCTATGCCCATAAAAATAAGCATTGTAACGTGTCATAAATAGAAGTACTTGAAAAAAGTAAGTTTTCGATCACATTGAATATTGTCTGTGGCCCCGTTTGTTGGCACTGGAGGTAAAAGTTCACAAGAGGTAATGACAAAAAAGGTGAACCAAATAGTAGTTGAGCTAGAGATCTGCATTCTTCTAATAGAAGAGTCTGTCCTCTGAACAGAAGTAACTGCCTTGTGTGATGCAGGAAAGTTCCACTGCCAGAGCTTAGTTTTGCAGGATTCACTTAGTGAAATGGTTACCTGCTGTCTCTTATTTTCCTACAAGGCAGCCAAAAAATACCCAGGATAAATCTAGGTCTCTCATTTTCCATACATTTAAGTCCCAGCTGGTGGTGCTGCTTTTGGTATGTTACTTCTTCCCATTACACTATAAATGCAGTAAGAGGATAATACATAATATTTATTTTCCGATCTCAGTACACTTGTTTCCAGATTCCATGAATAAGAAAAAATAATTGCCATTTTTCCTTTGCATTTTTTATTATGGGAGATGCCTTATTGCTTCTAATTTTTCTTAAAAAAAAAAAAAAAAAGGAACTTTTTATTATCCTAATCAGAGCAGTATTTTCTACTTTGAGGTATTAGTGTACCTTCTGATCTTCAGTCTTGTCTAGGGTAACTTCACTAATTAAGCAGTGGTTAAAAACAAAAAGGTTCAGAAGCACCATGAGGTGCCGGGGAGGAGGAGGAAGCAATAGGGTCAATGATGCCTTTTAGTGTGCCTTCTGCTCTGCTTCCTCCCCTCCCATGACGGTGCACGCTGAGAAACTATTGAGTTTATTAGCTTGTGCTCCACTCCAGTCCACACCTCGCTTTCTGCCACAGAGTGCCTTAGAAAGGGAACTGCTGATCTAGGCAATATTTCCTCATTTTGCTGATGAAAATATCACGTGGGATGGTGTTAGAGGTCTCAGTCAAGATCTCTAGATATTTACAGCTTCTCCCTTATCCACTAAGCTGGTTGCACTGGCAGTGAAGAAAATTAGTTTGTTTTGATATGATCTGTTTTTGACAGCTCTATTCTGTCTGCTTTTTTTTGTCATTTTGTTGTCTTCTAGATTCTTGTAAGCTGATTGTTCAATAATTTGTTCCAGAATATTTCTGGGAATTGAAGTTGGGCTGACTGCTGTGAAATTCCCTGGGTCTTCCTCTTCCCCTTTAAAAAAAAAAATAATTGCAAGACATTTGATGGCTGACAGAGAAGTGAAACTATTTATGGGAATTCTGTATGTGCCAGCTACGGTTTGGCTGGATGGTTTTTTCATGTCCTGGGAATTAGACAACTTTAACAAAGTAGAACAATTGCCTGAATACTTGTTCTTTTCTTTGATTTTTCATCTATTTTGGGCTGACACCTGAAGTTTAAAAATTTTTAAATGGTGGTAGAGAGTAGGAATTTTCTGTTTAATGAATGCTTAAGCACAGTCCTATATACGGTGAGAAGGGACCGCTATGACCTAGTTTAGGGATCTCTGAACCTCTTAACACTGTGAGCATCAAAATAGTCATCTGTCCGAGAGGCATATGCAAATTCTACATTTCTACACTTTTCCCCTTAAACCTCATAGCTGCTGCCTTCAATGCTCTGAGAAACCTTCCATGTGCTTGTTGCTGGCATTTCATGGACTCCACTGGAAATATGGCCCATGTCACTATGTAGGGCCTTCCTGCTAGCAGATGATCCAGTGTGGTCCTTCTCCCATCACACAACCTGAAACATAAAAAGCTTGTTGAGTTGTTTTTGACTTACGGTTTGTAAGTACTGTCTTCTGAGCTGCCATTGAAGTGCTTGTGAGCGGTATGTGATTTGCCAGCTCTGATGTGACCATCCCTGGTCTAGTCTTAACTACTGCATGACACAGGATTTTCCAATTTCAGTTGTGTTTCAGTTGAAGCATTTCTCCGACCAATGATATCTTGGATGTTTCCTGTTGTGGAGGACATTGTAAGTTTTTATACCCTGCTATTAACTGTACCAACAGATGTGTAATGCAAGGGAGGAATTTTTATTTGTATTCAGTGTCATGTGCTGGGCTTGCTACCTTTCAGAGGCTTGCATAAACCCATTAGTATGTGAGTTAAGCCTCTCTGAAAATGAATGTGTTTTCTTCTAATTGTAATTTGAATGCTCAGGCTGGAACAAAAACTTTAACATAGTCTAGGGATTCAGTACCATTTTCTCTCTGGATCCTGAGCAAAAGCCTTGGCTGGTTTTGCTGAAGGAAATAGGTCTGCATATTTACTAGAGTCAAGAAGGAAGTTGGCAGTGAATTCTTTTGTGTCTATTGCTCAATGAAGGGCTAACCACAAAAACATGTACATGCTTTTTTGTCCAGTAGATCTTAGTACCAAGCTCTCTTTCTTCAGGTACTTCAGCGTCTTGACTTTCTTTTTATATTCTTTTAACGTAGACTAGCTGTTGGGTTGCTGCAGCCTGTTCAGATTTCAGAAACTAAAACTAAAATATTTTGCTTTAGATGTGTCTGTAATTCTGTAATGGCTAGGGCATGGTGCCGATGTATTGTTTCAGAGGATTGTCCAGGGAATCCAGGTATAAAACTGAGAGGGAAGAGGATGCTGTGATTCATGATGAGCAAGTAGGAGGGAGAAGGGTTGACAGCATCTGCAAAGGAACAGGACATAGCCCAGTTCAGCACTCCCATCTCTCTCCTTTGTGATACCTCTTGTGGTGTTTGGGATACATGAAACTAGCCACACCACCTTTTATTTGTCTCTGGGCTAGGGGAGTCAGTCAGTGGAGCGCTTAAAAATCCCTGACAGAGTATAAAGTCAATGGAGTAGGTGAGCTCCTGGGAACTTTGAAGCTTTTTCATTATCACTGAGACTTTAGAAGAGCTACCTGAACCAGGAGGAGTTTCCTGCATCCATTGCTTGCTCTGCTGTTGCAACCTCTCCTGCTGTCTCCAAGTTAGAGATGTTTTCTTTTTAGTAATAATAATGAAAAAAACCCCTGTTCTTGGAGAAAAAACTGTTCGGTAGCATCAGCATGGGTTTTGTCATACACTTCAATGTGGCCAGGATTATACTCCCACTTTTTCAAGTGTCTTCATAAAAAGGAAATACATAGATTTGGAGCTTTGTTTCATTACTAGCAGAAGATTGCTGTTGCATTAAGCTTTAATAGGTATAATTTAAATAATATTGGTACATCTCCTGTAAAAATACGGGAATGCAACATTTTGTAACAAGCTGGAATGGTTTACTTCTGTACTTTCTGTTGTTAGTAATCATTGCTTTCTGGTGAGAACAGGTTTCGTCCTGCTATGTTACTGTGAAGGGTGGTTTGTCCTCTCACCATCCTGAGGACAAGGAAGCAAAATAGCTGTCAATGGGGAGAGAGCTTGGCTTATAATCAGAATAGTCTAGGGGTTAAATTGTTAGGAGCATCTGAGCTGTGACTAAGGGTTTATGCTAGACTTTGTCCTGTTTCATTGCTGATAGAGCCACTCTCCATGAAGATCTTTTAAAAAGGAAGCTGGGAAAAGCACCTACTCACTCCTGCATTTCTGTATTTTGAAGAAGGGCTTTTTAAATGGCTCAGAAAAAAGGTGTATTGACTGCTTTCCTGGATATTCCCAGAAACATTTCTCATTCTTACTGGCAAGATGGTTCAAAATAGTTAAAACACAGTGGACTTGAGAAGAAAGGCAATATTAATAAAAAAAAAAGTCAAAGGGAAAATAACTTTTTTTTCTTTCATAGATATGTGATGATATCCATCTATTTTTTTTTTCCTTTTACTTCCTTTTAGTATGGAGAAGACTGTCATCTGTATTTAGAAAAATAGTTTTCATAGGACTTGGCTATAACATACAGGCAAGAAAAAGGGCATAACCCTCTATTTTTATCTCGCAAAGCTCCTCTTAAAACTTAGGTGTTAAGGAATAAAATTAAAGCTGAGGGGCTTTTTTTGTTTTCCTGTTCAGTGTGATTTTTTTTTTTTTTGAGTACTTTATTTTCAACCTGTTTATTGCCACCCACCATTATCATAATGCCAGCTGTAGTATTTTGGGCATAGTTCTTCCATGCCCAGATATGGAAGTTTTAGAGGACTTTTTGGAAGAAACCCAGGGCTGGATCTCCAGGTGCTCCTGGGCTGTCTGTGATACTTGTAACAGGGACAGTCTCTGCTTGATGCTGGCCTCCACCCACGGCGTCCTGTCTCTTCCCATCACCCGGTTGTTTCTGCTCCGTGTGGCTGGAGCACCAACACCCATCTTCACTACCTAAAGGAAGATGGAATAGGCTTGGATCCTGGGTGTGCAAATAGCTCTGTATGATCACGAGACACAGTATCTGTGGTCTCAGCCTTGTGCAGTAAACCAGCCCTTGCTGAAATAGTCCTGTTGACTCCTGCAGCGTCACTGTGAGACCATGTTCTTTACCTGTGCAAAGAGAAGTTAAGGTGGGTGGTTTAAAGGAGGAAGAGGGGGCGGGTCTCAGGGCTTTTCCCTCCCTGAGGAGATTTTCAACAGGAGTCTGGAGGATCCAGCTTCTCAGATGCTCTCTACACCTTATACTAGTATCATCCTGAAAATGCTTAGAAAGCGGCTGACTTGCTGCATCTTCCTGTGACAAGTGCTGACAGACCGAAGAACAACAGTCGGAGAACGTACCCTCAGGCAGGAGATGCGACTACAGCAGCGGCAGATCTTTCTATTTCTACTGGTTGACTCGTGCTCACTGAGAATTGGACTTGGAGAGGCCTCCAGAAATTCAGTTTTACTTGCCATAACATTTCAAACATGATGATGGAAACTATGAAATAGAATAGTGGAGGACACTCCAAATGGCATCTCCACTACAGCCATCAGTTTGCAAGCTCAGACTAAGTGGTCAAGGTTTACTGTTTTCTTATCTAAAGGAAGGTGATAAAGCAACTATCTTCATCAGTGAACAGTCATTTCTGTTAAACATTTGGAGTTCTTTCTGTTCGGGACGTGATTTTATTCCAAACAACCTCCTGTTTCCTAAGTTGTGCACTAAGTGTGGCAGTGTCTGGCTTCACTAGAAGTGACATCTTCTGTTTTCCTGAGCCCTCGCTTTCATTGTACATGTAAAGCTCTGTGTTAAGTAGATTAATAAATAAAAAAATCAAGCCCCAATTTAATCCAGGAATTTTCCAGATTCATGTAATTTAATACTTTTTATCACTGTTGCACACATCCAAAAAAAGGTATGGTAATTTTTATATCAATGCCAGTTACTGAAGGTGCTGTTTCAAAATGCTGTTTAGTGAAATCGGGGAGGTTAGGCAAAGTCAGGCAGAGTAAGCAGGTACTTGAAGCTTAATCACCTGAACAAAGCTAGGCAAACACCAGTGACAAGACTTTGAAACTGTGAGATGATCCAATTAGCAGTTCAGGCTAAATCAGATAGTTAATGTATGCTGTAATTTATGGTTTGAATTTAGAGTAGACGTGTGAGAAGGAACTCTGTTAAAAGTCACGGTACTTTTCCCATCAGGAATTTTAGCTGAGTGAAGGAACTCATAATTAAACGCTAGCATGTTATATAACTTCATAGACATGCTTTTATAACACAAAGTTAGAGACTTAAGTGGATTGCTACCATAATAATCACGCTCCGTTTTGGGACAGTCGTTATCCAAGTTATCTTCTGCTTGTTGGAGTTCCCCTGGACTTTTGTAGTCTGAAGGCCGCAAGGATCAGTATCTCTCAACTCCCAGGTCAAAGGAATTTCTCAGGGTTATTCCTTTTTGTTTTGGTTGGGTGTTTTTTTTGTGTGTTTTTTTCCTGTTGACAGTGAAGAGATTCTTCTCCTCCTTGGCAGGCAAAATCCTGCTCTGACTCATTTCCAGTCCCTAAGCATAGAGTGGTTTATAAGAAAGACAGGAATGGTTCATATAAGGATGAGTATATTCTCCAGTTGTTTTTCAGTACTTGTGATTATTCCCGTCTGGGTTGTATATCGAGAAGAAAACACAGGCAGGCAGTTTTCCTTGGTTTAAGGCACTCCACGGGGCCTGTTCCATCACTGAGCTTTTCCTTTTCCTAATGAGTACCTGTGGTTTTCCCAGTGCTGTGGTGGGGCTGTGGAGGGCTGGAGGGAAGGTCCCTCGCAGATCAGGCGAGGGTGTTGGGAGCTCCTCACAGCTGGCTCCAGAATGGGATGGGGGGATCATACAGCATATAGGATGATTATTCTGCCACTG
The DNA here is from genome assembly GCF_035582795.1 of Mycteria americana. Taxonomy (NCBI): domain Eukaryota; kingdom Metazoa; phylum Chordata; class Aves; order Ciconiiformes; family Ciconiidae; genus Mycteria; species Mycteria americana. The sequence goes on from NC_134373.1 coordinate 25,439,205, forward strand.
GCCTTTTTTGCTTAGATGTTTGTTGAAGATGACAGGAAGGAAACTGCTGTGGAGAAAGAATGATCGCTAATGACCTTTGGGAGTGAAGACTAAGGAGGAAATGGCAAACCAAAGTGAAAACTGTATTTCTTGTGGACAGGAATATTGTCACAAGAAATAATGGTCTGCTACTTAGATTTATTCCTGCTCTATTTGTGTTCAGGCTTTAATTTAAGATGCAATGATTAAAAAGAAAAATTAATGAATGTGGTTTTATGTATGTTACATTACCATATTATAAAATCTTAAGAACAGCTTTTGATAGGAATTTGCAGGAGAGACTACAGTTTGTAGTCTCTACAAAACTTTTCAAAACTGATTTCAGGTTTTATAAAAAGCTTTCGGTTAATGTTCATGAAAGCTCTTTCTAAACAAACAACCCCAAACTTTGGCCAGGTCTCCACTGCAGAACGTCTTGCCAGCGAGCACTGTATCAGCCAGGGGTGTGGAAAAAAGTCATACATCCTCACTGACATCGATACGTTGGCAAAACCCCAGGCGTGGATGCAGCTGTGCTGGCAGAAGAGAACTTTTATCAGCTTAGCTTATGTCGTTTGGGGAGGTGATGCAACTACGCCAGCAGAAAAACTCTTCTCTTGGCATGCGCTGTCAGCGTAGGAGGCTCTGCCAGCGCAGCTACAGCGGCGAGGCTCTGCGCCGCCGGGGAGCCTTTTGCAGCAACTGCAACTGCAAAAGAAAAGCCCCTTTGAACAAAAGAGGGACCTCTGTCATTTAGTTTTTGCAAGAAGCTGTCGATGAGGAACAGAGCGGAAAGAGTGATTCAGATTTTTAAAATGAAGTTTTAATGTAAAAAATGTGTTTAAGTCGTATGGCTTTAAGATGTCGCTGGCCCTTTAATGGTTGTCTGTGTGTCACTGGGTTGCAGGGTTTGAGAGCTGCAGTACGCCCAGCATCTGTGCTTTGTAAAGCCTTTAAGGCTGGTAAAGGTACGAGTTTTTCTGTGGAAGGAGTGAAAAACCTTCTGTCTGTAAACTTAGGAAAACAACTGTAATCACATTTACATTCCCATCGTATTTGGATGTGACCACTAGCACTAGAGCATCTTCATGTTTAAATAAAAGTTTAAATTTCTCAGAATGGAGTGTTTATGTTTTACAGGAAGACAGAGTTAGGATTCCTGCTCTCTCTCCACACACACACACATATTTTCCTTTCCTGCCTTTGGCCAGCTGGTGACAAGATTTTACAAAACTCCAGTTCTTCATACTGTAGGAAAACGAAGATTTTAAAGGAAAAACATTGCAAGAAGTAAAAGCAAACCCAACCCAAAGATACTGAAAAACAGAACAGAGGCTCTTAGTCTCCAGTAGTAATGACCAGTTAAGATGAAGACTGGTGGGTGTACGTTGACTTTTGTGGCAGGTGTACACGCATGCACGGGGGAAGCGCACGTTTTGAAACCTTGAACAGAGCAGTTGTGCATTTGATCACTGTGTGCATTTTGAGAACTCTGCTGAAGGCTTTTTGAAGAGAATAGCAGCACCCTGCCAGACTAAGTTTGTTCAGTTTGTTATGAAAATGTTTTGAAACTAGTTGCTCTGTCATTCTGCATTGCTTGTAACCCTAAAAATAATTGCCTGGCGTTACTGGAAGCAGAGCGGTCTGACAGCCCGACGTGCGCTGCTATAGTTAAAATCCGTCAATGTTTCCATTACAAACTTGGAGGGAGGGTTTAATCTTTTTCCCATTTTAAATCATGCCTGGAAGAAATTCTAGATCAGCGCTTCAACTCCAAGTATAAATCTCTTGGAAGAGGTTTAATGTTTCTAAAAGTCTTTATTTAAAAATAAACAAACAAAAAAACCTCCAACCCTATGGCAAAGAAATACTGATATTCAGTTTTGAAATGTTAAATGGTCAGGAGTATATTTCATTCTTTTTGGTAATTTTCAGTTCAATTAAATTAGGTAACAACAATGTTTCTACATATCAATGTTGATTTTATAGCGAGTGTTGCCGTTTGCTGTTCAGGCTATTACTGCTGCATAATAAACTTTGCAATATGTCCAATTGGAAGATTTCAAAACCTTCCTAGGGAAACACAAAAAAGAAACACATAATTGTCATAAAGTATCTGATATAAGGCATGTCTTTGTACTTTTCTCCCAGTCACGATTTCATTCCAATTTCCCGAGGTTATCTCCAAAATAGTTTCACTTTTCTTGTGTATTAAGGCTGTAGTTTCATGGAGGCTTTAAGCCGAGGTAAACTGTAATCCCCTCCTCTCTGCCTACACATTCCTGTTCCCTGCCTTGTGACAGCCAAAGCTTTTGCGTAGCACAAAACCACATGTGGTGAACCAGATCAGGGAAGATAATTTTTTTGGTTCAGGCTGTGGCTACACAACCGTTTGTACTAGTCCAAAGAAGAGGGTGGCACCGGGGCGGGAACAAGTGAGTCTACACTGACATCTCACTTTATATTCCACTTTATTTATTTTTTTTTCCCCTACTGTGCCTTTCCTCTGCAGTTCACAGGGCGGTTCTTCACCATAAGCTTCTTGAGCCGTGGAGGCTCGGGCTTTTGCAGGAGAGGGGCCGCATGCAGCCAATTCTTTTTGTCAGTGAAAACCTTGTAGTCACAAGACTTTTACTGGCAACTTTAGTTCTCTAGTGTATTCGTTAAAGTATTCTGCTCTTACAACACCACAGACCTGTTCATAATACTTTCTGTGCAGTGTCCTGCTCTACTGTTTTTAATGCACGTGATTAAGACTGCTCTACTGCAGATTTTCTCTAGGACGTTTTTACGTTCCATTAGGGTCTGATTTTAAGAACGATAGCATTAGATACCTTGAGGACTAGGTAGAAGTGCTTATCTCCTTTTGAAACTTGAATTTTTTGCCATTATACAGGATCTTTTTCTTGACGCTCTTGAAATAATCCACAAATACTGAGATCGGTGGCAGTATGAAAGTTCTGCCAAGGCACACAATTAATTTAAAGGCTGATCCTTAAGCTGTGTGTGCTCCCTCTCTGTCTTTTAAAAACCAATAGCAGTATTGTGTGAAGTACTAAAAATCAGAAGAGATACAGAAGAGGCTTCTAATTATTCTTGTATTTCTGGGTAGATTAAGGAAATAGCATGGTCTTTGTGTCTGCCACAATCATTCATTTATGACATGTGAAATAGTCATAGTGATGTAAACTTCGTTTATACCTGCTGGAACCTAGAGGAACAATATCTCTTATTTCATTTTCACATCAGATGCCACAATGAAGAGTGATAAAATCCTATGAGTAATATTCAGCAGAGGTTATATGTAATTTGAGCCTGTGTCATGCATTGAGCGTGCTTCAGATGGTGGTTGGGTATATTGGAATATGCCCGTGAATCCTGTCCCAAAAGTGTTGTGAAAGCAGGTGTACTTAAAATACATGAGTAATTAAATTATGTACAGACTTAACACAGTGCTCCAAATGGTAAACAGGCTACTGTAGACTGAGCTAATGTGCATGCCGTGATTTCTATCTATAGTTTACTCTAACGTGCTTTTTCCTTTGCAGCAGTCCATTGTACCAGCCCACCCAATGGCTCCTCCTAGTCCCAGCACCACCAGCAGTAATAACAACAGTAGTAGCAGCAGCAACTCAGGATGGGATCAATTAAGTAAAACAAACCTTTACATCAGAGCACTGCCTCCAAACACCACTGATCAGGACCTGGTAAAATTATGCCAACCGTAAGTACTATGCTTAAATATAAATTGTAATGTCATACCTTAAAAGCTTATAGTAGGTATATAAAATGAGTGTTTGGATTGTGAGGGAAGAAAAACAGATTTGTAAATAAAAAATCCTTGTGCTGTAGTATAATGGCAAGTTTCAACTTCCCTGGCAATCAGAAGGAAAAGAGTGTGTTTGGCACTTTGGAGAAGCAAAGAAAGTTGAAATGGAGTGGTGAACAGAAGCAACCCATTGCTTTAGTAAAAACTATGATCAGCCATACTGCTGCCTGATGCTGTTGAAATCACAGATAAATGAAAATTAACACCTGAATGTGAAACTTGCTATTAAGAACCTACAACAGAGGGTCTCGTCTGTTCACTACTAAGATAATCTGTTGATACAGGCTCCTCAAGTAATTGTTCTGCATCACTGAAAATTACAGTGTGCATTTGAATGCTTATCCTAGTTTCAGACTAATTTACGTTGCCTGTACATTACTGCACAATTATATTTATGATTAGAAATAGTCGATCTGCATGAGAATCCCCTCTAGTGGCTGGAGTTCCGGGTAGACTTGGCTTAGCAGAAGGTTTCCAGGCAGTGTTGTTAACATAAGGTTTTTTTGCTTGTGTGAGTTTTTGGTTTTGTTTTGTAATTTTTACAGCAGCATATGCCTTTTAGTTACTTTCAAATGTGGGTCAGACGTCAAGAGGCTGTGCAATTACGTTGTTTATACACTGTTTAAAATCACCTTTCTGAAATGTTTTACTGAGTTTTTAAAATCCTTAGTACTTCTGAAATTCATAGTGCACTTTCTGGATTATTTTGAAATCAAAAGTACTTAGCTGAATTTTCAATGCTACTTGTAAGAAAACACCGAAATCTCTCTTGAATGAATGGAGAATCATTAAGATTTGTATATAACACTACTGTCTGAGATTCTCAAAGCAATTTTATGTTCAATTTAGCAGATAAGTAACTAGGAATATACAAAAATACATACTCAAGATCACAACACAAGTTAGCAAAATAGCTAGGAAAACCTAGCTTGGATGAGTCTTGGATCCCAGCTTATATGAAGTGCCTTTGTTTTTGAATATTGCAAAAAATCTAATACCTAATTTATAGAGAAGAATTTTTTTTCTTTTTTAAACAAAACTTGGACTTTCAGGATAGTAGTCGCATATCAGTCATCTTAGTATTAGAATTAAACCAACTTGCTCTCAGGTCTGTAAAGAAAAAAATTTTCCATTTGGTCATTTTCCCAACAGCAAATGAAATCCATGTGTTTTACAGAAAAGAGAACAGATTATCAATCTGTGAAAAGATTAATTGATAAATTAAACATTTTTACAGCTTCCCGTGCAACAATGACCTCTTGTCACTTGAATTTTAGTTGCAAATGCATGTTTTACAGAAGTGGATTTTTCCTTCCCATTTTTGAGTTTGGAACTGGTGAAGAAACCTTGGCCTGCGCACTCATGTTATGTTAGGACAGAGTTGTCAGGTTATTTTGCACTGGAGCCGCCCAGTAACTACTATTTGTGCAGTGGTTACTATAGCTCCTTAATCTCTTTCTGGAGACATTTTGGCTTGCACAGTCTTAGATGTCATCCATGCATGAACATCCTAGAAAAAAATATGTTCGATACTTTGCTGTAACTGGTCCTTTTCCTCTTGGATAGCCAAAGATTCCGATTTTGTTGTTGCTGCTGTTCAGTATATAATTGTATTTGGAACAGCGTGAATTTTGCGAATAAAGTAAAGGCAAGAACTGCAGCCATGAAGTTACTAAATCAATTCGGACGTGAATTTACAGACTTGGAAGGTTGTGGCGTTTCTTCCTGTGAGATATTTCTCTCCGAAATGTCTTACTTGAGAGGAAAGAAGGCCCTGTCTCAAAATTCTCCATTTCTGCTGAGGAACCAAGTGAGATGTCCAGAAATTCTAGGCTTGGAACATCTTTCAAAAATCTGGGTAATCTATTAAGAGCCTTAGGCTTCTCTGCCAACATAGCCCCATAGCAACTAACTTGATGCTGCAGTAGGGTAGAAATGACAATACTCTCTCCTTGTTCACAGAAGCTCAGTAATCCACTTTTATAGACTATGGAAAGTTTCAGATGCAAAATGTTTCCTTCCTACAAATCTGCCTAAACTTCTAGGACATAGAGGGCAAGATATTCTTCAAAGTGAACCTGCCATGTTCATTGTTTAAGCTGAGACAATATAAAATAAATGCAGAATAGAATCTTGATTGGAAGTCAATGAAGAAACTGCTGTTTTCTCCACGTCTGAAATATTTTCATTAGCTCTTTTGAAACGCCTAAGATTTTCCTGGGAGGCTTTAAAATAATTTTAGCTCCCTTTCCCCATCTAGAGTGGATCTTGCTATCCTAAGAGGGTGTCCAGTGGGGTGCTTCATGCTAAGAATGGATAGAAAAGCTGCTCTGCATATTATAGAAATGATCTTGGTAGCTGGCACTAAGCAGTTTTCAGTGGATGTACAGAAAAAGGTTACTGGCTTTTGTTTTATATCTTTTGGCTGTTGTCAGACAAGACAGAAAAACACCTGTGGGTTGAAGAAAGAATGGTTGAAAAACATCATTGTCACTACAAATGCCAGAAACATCTCATCTGCACAGATTTTCCCTCTGATCATCATGGACTTGTATCACATACTGTACTGAAAAGTTATTTTCAGCGATGGTTATTGTAGAGAAATATTGCTTTCAATATAATCCCTCAGAATACAAGGTAGAAAAATTTCCAGAGTTCTTACGTGTGTGTGTCTGGTTATACAGTGACTTTTATTTGCTTTAGTTGATATGTTTGCTTTAGTTCTTGCTCACAAACAGCTAGCAGTGCTAATTTTGGCCATGTTTTTATTTTGATTAATTATTTTTGGTGAATCACTAGAGAAAGCTCTTATCAAATTATAGAAGTGTTGGGCTTGCTTTCCTGTTGTAGCACAGCTGTGCAGTATTTACGAACACGGTTAGCAAACATTCACCATTTTTGTGGAAAAGTACTTTCCTGGCAAGAGTGCAATTTGCCAACATACATCTCTACAAATCTGGTCTACACCTTCGTCGGCTTGGTTCCTTCTAGTGCTCTATTAGGTGAAGCTTTCTCCTCTTTTCTGAGATGAAAAGAGCATATTATAATTTTGTTGTGAAGGCTTACCTGGGAGTACAGCTATTTTCAGACAGTATTATTGGCTTTTGTGTGGAAAACGAAGCTGCCTTGTTTCTGAATAGTTCATTCGAACTCGAGCCTGCTACTCCAGTTCTGCGTTGGGAAAGCAAATTTCTTCATATCAGTTGTGCCAGAGGCAGAAGTGTGGGGAAGGTAGGTATTATGTTTGTCGCAAGGATGTCATTAACAGCCAACCCAGAACCAGAGCCCAGAGTGTCAGGGGGACGCTGTGTGAGTCAGTCCTGGCCATAAGAGCTTTCCATTAGATATGTAAGGGTAGGCAAAGCAGTCGATGCAGTGGCCCACAGATACTGTCTTTTCTGTGGGAGTCTAGATAGGAGCGATCAGCTAAATAGAAGGACAAGAGCAGAGGAAAGGAGAAATTAGAGCAAGGAGCCGATGAGCACGGTTTGGGGAAGCCCGCAGGAAGATGCCCTGACTCTGCTATGCAGTTTCTTTTCCCAAACCATGTAGTGCCATTGCATGAGCTCTACTGTACTGAGCAACCCTTTGCTATGAAGTGCTGGTTTTGCAGGGTTGCTGGAGCGGTGTTAGCCTCAGCTGTGCCTAATTGTACTCCCTTCCGCCGGCGTGGCTATCAATACTTCCTTGATGTGCCTCCTTCATCTGTTGTGTTGGCTTTTTGCTTATGAATACATTATTTAGGCTTTAATTGTACTTTCTTATTCGGTGACTGTTAGACAGTAATTTCTTGTAGCTTATTTAATATCTGGATCTGAAGATGCAAGATTAAATCCATTCCAGTTATTCACTGAAATTGTTGAGACTGCTTATGTTATTAGGACTTAAGTGATTTTGTCTTAGGAGATTCAGCCAGGAGTTTGTAACTTGCTTTGACACGTTTTCTAGGTGCTTTCCAGACTTTCACTAAGCACTGTGCTTCGCTGTGGATGACCTTTATGTCCAAGCCACACGGTTCTAAAGCCCTGCGCTTTCCACTGTCTTGCTTATGATTTACTTACTAGCCTGCAGCATGGCATCTCTGTAACGCTGAATTTCTTCAGAGACCTCCTTTTGTGCCATTTACATCATTAAATGAGTATGATGCAGCAGACCCTTCATCCTCCTGCCAATCGCTGGTCCCAGGGTGAGATTTCAAGCTTTGAGGCTTAGTCCAGGTCTCTCCCATTCAGTTCAGCATAAGTCATCATGCCAGCCCACCCTTTGGTGTACTCCCTTCCAGGCTGTTTGCTCATACCGTGTCGCTTGTATTGAGCTGTTTGTAGTCTATATGATTTTTTTTAAAAAAATCTGGTTTTGCTCTGGACAGTTTCACTTAAGCCTTCCCCCTTAAATTATTGCTGTATGGTTGTAATGCAGGTTTTTAATGGGATTACAATTAGGAAAGCAGCTGGTTTAAGGTAACAAAGTTAGTGATATAATTACCATGACAGACATTGTTCTGTGCCAGGATGGTCAGAACACAAAACCAGAACCTTGTAGCGGCTGCCTTTGCTTATGTGTGTTGGGAAATCACATTTCTTGTTGAGAGAGTATTTTAAGGATTTCTTCCTAAATATTCAGCATCGTGAACACAATCATAGCTAAAGCTAATGGCAGGCTAATGGTGGTCTTGAAACATTTGAGCCAGGCCTGCTATACAGCTTTGTTTCCACAGCATGGGAGCTTATTTTGTAGTTGCCTGCTCTAATGTTTCCCTGTTTTTGGGCAAGAGCACCTAGAAGTTTTTCAATTCCCTGCTCTTAATAAAACACACATTTTTATTAAGTCATGTGACAGCCATTAGCATATTAATGTTTCCGTGTTCTTTGCTTGCCATGTAATTGTGACCTCTCCCCGTGCTGCCATTTCCCATCTCCTTCAAATACGCTCAGGACTGAGCAGTGGTGAACTGGAGCTCAAACATTTACTGTAGTGGGGAGCTGTCATCACTGCCGCCAGTTAAGAGCAAGAAATCTGCTAATTTTACTCAGCATATCTCATTAGAAAAAGGACATGGCTGGAATTCAGGAAATAGTCTGACTGCCTTTTGCATTTAACTCTTTTGGGAGAATGGTCTGGGCAGGTCACTGCTGCTCAGTTCCGTCTCGGGCAATGTCTGTAATACGTGAATACAATCCCTTTAGATAGATGGTGCGGATAAGGGAAAGCAGAATGGAAGGCTTCAAAGCTAATTCCTCCAATTTTTTAAAGTATTTTCTTTTCTTTCTCTTCTCCTTTATTCCCCATTTTTCTTGCATTTTTCTTTCATGGTTTGTCAGCTGCAGTGAAATATTGCATTCATAATGATGTGGAATATGATTTCATGTCATATAATTAAGTGTGATACATCAGTGTCTCTGAAACTGTTCCCTTTGAGATCAGTATTAATACTGATTATATTGGAGCAGGAGCCTATCTATTGTTCTTACTTTTTTAGGGTGGAAAGAAGTCCTCTACAAATTAGTTCTTTTAGAGGTTTACGTAAGCATTCTTTAACACAGTATTAATGCATACATCTCTCTGTAAATAACACCAGGTTTACAGAATATCATTTGGTTGCAGGAGGAGGTAGATTCTTCAGCAGTTGAGCAGTATGTGATTTGTAACGTTCAGCTCTATGGTGTATGGTGCCAGCATCACCTTTACCTTTATTCCTTCTTCAAGCACTGTGGCATGGTTTGGGTTTTGTGTGATCTGCGGTAGAATTGCCTTTAATGGTACTTTTTCATCCGGTTTTGCTCTTCAGAGCAAACATAACACCAAGAATGGTGAAGGTATGTTCCCTAGATGTAATAGCTGATTGTGCCAGTACTGTGTTGCCTGTGCAGGCACAGGTTGGTGTGGAACACAGTGCAGCGCTGGAGGAAACACCCACACTAACCTCGGGACCAGGATTTAGATTGTCTCACTTGTGTTCTGCCCAGTTGATGCACCCAGTTTCTCAGCTAGACAAACTGCTAGAGGAGGAGTTGCATGCCAGTATGGTATGTAAACCGGCTCTGCTAGCTTCTGTCTTAGCTGATGATCTTTTAAGAGGTTGCTGTCAAAAGTAAGTATCCTATTTCTACACCTGAGAAGAAATAGTATTCAGTTTTGTATGTCCCCTTTGCCAGATGCACTGGAGAGATGCAGGCCTGACATGGAGACTGAAATGCTCCTTTTTGTTAGGGCTTGACTTCCACTGTCAGTGGCGAGGCATTTGCGTGGTATGCCTTGGGAACTGCGACTGGCCTGGAGATGTGATGTTTGGTTTAAATAGTCATTTCCTCTCTTTTTTAGCAAGTGCTTCCAGCAGTCATGTTATGAAGCGTCTAGCCTGCCATGATGTGAAGGAAGACTCTCTATCTTTTCCTCAATATTTGCACTTTAATTAGACAGAAATAAAATTCAGACAGCTTTACATTCATGATCAGATTAAATCCAAGCTGAAATCCCCTCTGAGGAGTTCCAGGGTATTTTTTTTGTACAATAATGCCTTCTCGTAGAATGTTATTAGGGAGCCATATGTATTTTTTTGGAAATTGTAATGGAGAAAAAAATAAAAAAAGTTGTCTTCTAGAGTCCTGTCCTCTGGATGCAGACAGTCTCTTGAGAAGCCTTGAATTTAAAACAAATAAGTTTTAATTTTCTCTTTCCATTTTGTGATTAAGCAAAGATTGAGGTTTTTCGAACTCAGTATTTCATTTAGCCTAACAGTAATCAGCGGTTCCCCTCAGCACACCCTCTTAAAAAACAACAATCTGAATACAACCGCACCGAGGAACTCTGTGTCTGCGCTGTGGTCGCAGAGGCAGGGACCCGGTGATTGCACAAGCTTCATCTCCCACGGGAGATGAGAGTTTTGTTGGAGTGTGGAGCCGGAGGAGAGGTGATCCCATGGAATTTCCTCTAGGAAGTGGGGGCGAGGGAAGAGAGGAGAGTGGAAGGAATGTTTCAGCCACAGCTGCTTGTAAAAGAAGCACTAGGAAAACAGATTGGTAAAAGTTACCGCCATCGAAGATCTCTTGTTGGAAAACAAAAAGCTGATTTGGTAGTCTGGGGCCTGTAAAATCTGTGAACGTTTGCAAGTCTGCAGGTATTTGTTGTACGGAGATGCAACCCTTGTTCCCTATCGCAGAGCCGCAGGAAAAAAATGTCTTGTGGCAGCTGGTGGAATGCCTTTGATCAGGGTCCCGGTCCTGAGCTTCCCCGATGGCATGGGAGGCGATAGCACCGCAGTTATTTACAGGAATAACCAGTAATTCAAGAACATTTTGAAGGGGATTGTTTAATTGTGGTGGACTACTGAAAATGTCAATGAGTACTAATCACCTCTTCAGTGGGTTCCATGGTGCCAAAAATTGTCCCTTCTGTTAGAGACTGCTTAGGCAGGCATCTCAGAAACCATTTCAAAATTGAATCAGCTTAGAGCCTAAGTTGATTTCTGCCCCAGTACGCTTACATTAAACTTGCCTTTTTTCTCAGGATACCATTCAGCGTAGAAAGCAGGATCAGTATTTGCAAGCAGATTCTTATATGTAATGTCTAATATCTCACGTGGTTTCACTAACACTTGGAAATCTCATGAAGTCTTGACTTTGTTTGCTAAAGGTTAGTTCTGCTTAGCTCTGATTTCTGTAATGTTAACTCCTTGAAATGAAAAAATGAGCCATCTGATGTTGACACATTGACCACCATTTTTTGGGTAACCTTTCAATCTTTTTCCCCCCACATTGTTGCCAAGCTGCATTTAGGGTTGAGAAAATAACACCCCCAAATTGTATGCAACCTAGATGATAAACATCCATAGCAAATATAAATTCAGATCCTGCTACCTCCAATGAAACTTGTAATTGAAGAAAAAAGGGAGAAAAACTGTGCTTAAACTTTCCCACAACTTCTACCCTAAAATTCTACCCTGTCTTGACATTCAAAAAAAGTCAGCTGCCTCAGCTCAGTTTGAGCAGTGCCTTACTCAAGACTCAGACCAACCCTGTAGAAAATTAAATTTCTAAAGGGCTGCTGGGAGAAGAATTAACATTTGATCATTTAAATATCTAATCTTTGGAGAGAGATGTGCAGTACCTGGAAAAAAAAAGTCAAATTTTAATTTGAATGTTGATAATGTTATGATACATAGACATAGAGCAAAAAACACCAATGAAAAACACAAAAGAGAAGACTTTGATTTGGGGTCTGTTTTGACACTGTTACTAGTACAAATATTCCACTTGAAATAACCTGTATGAGTTGAGTTAATCATTAACAGAATCAATTTCGGTGGAAGAAATATGTTCTGATTTGTACTCCTATCCTGCCCCTTCCATTTCCATTTCTTCTCTTACTTTAATCTCTCATTTTTCCAAAAGAGTAAAAAATTTGTAATCTGTTGCTTTACTGCCACAAGAGAAATCCCCCAAGATAAACATTGCGTGTTAATTCACAAATTTTTTTAATATTAATAATTACATTTAATTAATTGATCATTTTGGCCATCTTAATTGAAGTATGTTAGCCCAAAATGTGTGTTCTTTTTAAATGTTTGTTTTCTCTATTCTGTGCAGTTGTGTAATCGTACATACTATCTTTTAAAAGACAGAGTATGGATCAGAATTTTTGCCTAAGAGGACATTGTTGACTTAAGGCCTTACACATTATCAGTATTTCAAACCCTAGTGCTGCTTTTTGGCTTAGATATAGTCACTAACAAGCTTTCACAAGTCTACCAAAATATCAGCAATTATTCTGGTGCATTAATAAGGACTTTAATGTCTGAGTGAACGCAGTCGTGAAGTAAGTGTTACGTTAGTTAATAGAAGATCTAAAACCAGGAGGAAGAAAACCCGCTTCATACAGGGCAATACAAATACTGGAGAAATCTCAAATCTTTTATTTGCAAACCCTAAATGTCAGAAATAAAATGATCTAAACACCGAAAAAAGAGCCAAGCTACTTATTTCTGGTTTCAAGGACTCTGCTGATAGAGTAACTGAGGAGCTTTTGGAGCCTGGAGACTAGCAGAATTTTACAGTTCACTACATAGTTTTATTTAGCCTGTATGTAAAATTGCCAAGGAACTGGTGTGTTAACAAACCCCGTGTAAACCAGAAATGCTTACCTATGCCCCTAAGACGATGGCAAGCTTGACTCCTGTTTGTTTCCTAGAAAGCACGGAGCACCTGCAAGAGCCCCCAGCTCCTCTTGCCAGTATTAGGGTTTAAAGCCACTTAGCGCTCCACAGCATGGACTTGGGATTTGTTTGGCAGTGAAGGCTGAGCTTTTCAGCTACATAATTGCACAGTGCCAGATATACTCTACAGTCTCTGGTTCTTTCTTTTGGTGCTGTTTTTTTTTCTTTTTCGCCTCATCCTTATCCTTATTCTTATTCTTCTTTTCAACCTGTATCTGTGTGGTACCCCAAGGCAGAAATCTCCCTCGTGTTAAGTCTGAGTGCCTTGGCTGAGTTCTGGAGAAGCCATTTGGCAGAGAGAAGAGAGACTCTTTCCCTTCAAGGCCTGAGGGTATCAGCACGGTGGGGTATCCAGTGGAGCTGACATAGCAGTGTGCATTTCCTTCCCTGCATCGCTGTTTGTAGTACTGTGATCTGAAAAGGAGTGTTTGTAAATCATCTGCATTTTTTTTTCCTCCAGATATCCTGTTTTCAACCCCCTGCATTTCCCACACTTGAAGTTACTTGTTTTTATTGTGTGGCAGGCTTTGTCTTAACTTTATTGTTAAGGCTTTTTTATTTGTTGCCAAAAGTCTATTTGCTATATTTTGAAGATCTCAAATACTGAGAGGGAAAGCATTGCTCCACGTTCCTTTTCCTCAGTGGCAGCTTACAGGGCTGCCACGTTGCAGTACAGAGGTGCTGTACTAGGAGTGACAGACTGCTGTTGAAAACAATCCATCATCATACCAAGGCCTCAGCGTGAATGTAGTCTTTATTATGTAAATTAGGATCAATTCTTTTTGAACATCTTCCAAATATTCAGAGCTATGACATTATAAAAATATACAATAATCTGTCCCAGTCTTCCATTCTTCCTAAGTGAATTGCATGTTACTTTGTTCCATGAGAAATTCTGAAGTTTTTTCCACCCATTTTATGAATTGCTTATTCAGTTAAATATTTGTTAATTCTCTTTGAAGTCTAGGACACTCACTCTGAATTACGCAGTTTCGCAAACGTCATTAAATATTTTGAAAAGAGTGGCCCTCCCAGGAAGAGGGGACAGCCCTGACTGTCACTAATCAACTGTTTCCCATCTACCACTTGAACTGAGATTGAGGTGGTAGTGTAAGGAGCACAGGCTCACTCTTTTGGACAACCAAGTTGGGTAGAATTGATAAGGTGCAAAAAGTAGGTAGGTTTCAGTAGATCACAGAAAGGCCCAAGCTGTTAAGATGTTCTTGGGTAGATAGCCAGGGTAAGAAAAGTTTTTGAGTCTGATTCCTTTTTGAAAAACAGGAAAGACTTAACGGTTTTCTTCTTAAGTTTCCATTTAACCAATAAATTGTATTTTTTGAAGCAATGACCTCAAGCAGACCCTGTGTTGCTCTAAATCAGTGTGGAACATGGGACTTGTTCCCATGGGAATCCCATGGGACTTCATTTGTGGTGACTCTTCTGGTCTTTTCTATCAAAGATGTTGCCCTTTTAATCGTTACTTAAAATTCATTGATCAAATGACACTGTCTGTATTCTCAAGATAAAGCCCTCCACCTGAATTCAGTTGGGTCCACACCCCTCACTTAGTCAGAGGAGGTCAGGGATTTGTGCTCCTCCATGGCTGTAGCTGAAAGGTGAGCAGCAGCAAGACTTTACTTTCAAAGGTAACTGGTTACTGACCAAGCATCCTAGTGATGTTTATATGGTGGATAGAGGTTTTGGCAACATTGTTAGTTTCTTTATCTCATGGGATTAAAAAAATTAGATAATTTAATTACAAACAGAGTAGAATACATCTAAATATATAGCTGTAAAGCCAGATGCTCAATTCTTTATAATTGGCTTGCCGTGTATTTGACAATATACTGATAAAAACCCTTCTGAAAAAGGGATCCACTGCTGTTTATATCACCACAACAAAACTAGTTAAATTTTTGCCATGAAAAAGGGGAAATTAGTTTCTGTTTCTCTAGATGAAAATTTATGAGTTCCTGTGATAGAAGACATTTTAATGCCATTAGGACATTTTAGCTTTGTTGCTCTTTTCCTGGTAGTTAGCGTGCCTTTTTTTGTCCTTTCCTTAACCGAAGGGGAGGGAGGCAGCTTGAAGTGCAGAGGAAAGAATAAATTTTCATAATTTTGTATTGTAGTCAGGAAGGAGTATTTCTGAGGGCAATGTTTTCTTCTGCTCATTAGCGTCCTTTCCAAACTTCTGCTTTGTTCAGTGGGACAGAATTTGCAGACATTTTAGTTGTTCTTCAGGGATTTAACTGGATTTGTATTTGGACCTGGGTCGCTGGTGTTCTGCCTTCTCCAGGATCTTATAGTTGTCTTCTGCTCACGTTTGTGCCAAAGATATTTGACAGCTCTTGAGTTCAGCTTCTGCAGTGGTTGAGGAAATGTGAGGCTATTTCCCTCGAGTTGCTTTCCTCTAGTGGTAGAGGTCAGCATTTGGCTGTGACGGCTCTCTTTTATTTTTGTAGCAGACAGTTCTCTGACCTTCTTGTTGCTGAGATCATCCCCACTAGGGCTTTCAGAAGAACATCTGACTGGGGCTCAAATTCTTCACCTTCTTCTGTTCTGACCATATCGTATGTTACAGGAAAGGTCTCAGTCCTTCATCATTAATAATTAATTTGCTTCTAG
Organism: Mycteria americana; assembly: GCF_035582795.1. NCBI lineage: Eukaryota > Metazoa > Chordata > Aves > Ciconiiformes > Ciconiidae > Mycteria > Mycteria americana. The sequence goes on from NC_134373.1 coordinate 25,454,891, forward strand.
GTACCTTTTGTTGACTCAAAGATGCGTGAATTTGTGGTTTCTTCCTTCCACCGTGATTTGGTTTCGTGTTGAGGGTGTGGATTCTTTTAATCCCAAGGATAATTTAAGAGGAAAAAAAAGTATCATTAAATTACTGCAGTCTGAGTCATACTTGGTCTGTGAGTTTAGCTCCCTGGCCTTCCCACACAGCATTTCCGATATGCAGTGAGCTTAGGGTGTGCAGGAAAGACTGCAGAGTGACCTAGATACTGTTTTAACTCTTAGTAATGAGTGGCTTTCTGACATTGGATATAGCCATTGCCTCTTTGGATTCTCGGTCCTTTTCTGTGCGATAGCGGTATCCATTACATTTTCCTGCTTCTGAGTGTTTTTCATTAAAAATATTTTAAAATCTCTGTTTGGATTGGTTTAATCACCTTGTTTAGATAAACTGATTGGAAACATTAGTAAATGAACTGTTTTAGAATCTGAAGCGTAGACATCGGATTCATCCTCAAGTAGAAGTTACGGCTTCTTTCATATAGTACTTCATCACTTTTAAGAGAAAAGTTAATTCTGCTGCCCTCTTGCAGGCGAAGAAATAGTCATCTTGGGCTCTCAATAATAAAAAAAGGTCTGTAAAGCCCAGAAACACCGTGACCATGTCATACAAGCTCCCTTGTTGGCATATGTTGTTGAATCTGTTCAAGAAGGGTTGTTGTGATACAGACTAACTTCACTGATTTTGGGCTTGCCTGTCAGCTGTGCTGTCATGCAGTGGTTGGTTGATTTTTCTTGGCGCTGTATCAGAATGTGTTTTTTGAATAGTCCCTTCTGTGGCTGCTGGTGCTCTGGGTTTGTGAAACTGCCACAGCTGCTCCTTTTAAGAAACTTTGAATCTACATCTGTTTAATGTGGATGCCATGCAGGCTTGCAGTTGATACGGCCAACTGGAGGATCCCATTTTCTTTGAGCCTAGTTGACCCAGTCTTGAGTCACCCCTTTGCACAGATGCTCATGGGTTGGGTTTTCCCTGCTAGGCCAGGATTAACCTCCCTTGTCTGTGTTCTTCACTGTGAAGCCCATCGATCCAAGCGCTTCCTGACGGACACCAGCCAGAGTGCAGTCTGGGACACTGAATTTATCCTTCTATGGTGGCATTTGACATAGTCGTCGTACAAAAAAACCCAAAACACTGGAAATGAGGGTCTGGGGGATCACATTAGTTTCAGCCAGCTTGGGTACGTTCTACATGACAATCTGGTAGTGGGCAGTGTGCTGTGACTGCAGGTCTGTCTGCAGCTCGGGGCTAAGAGTAGGCTGAGTGTGCAGTGGTTCCAGAAGACTTCGATTGTACTTGGCTAGCTGCTATAGCGATGGGATCAGAACAAGTTAATGGTGTTCTTAAAGAAAATGGTATATTTAAGCTACCAAAAGCAAATTTCCAGATAAGTATCTATTACATTCTCTTTGCGAAACTACCGAAATCAAACTCTGCCTCCTGCTTGCTTCAATCAATATTCAAAAGAGTGTCTATCTTAAGCAGTGTGAAACTGAGGAGGTGTCACTGAATACGACCCTGTCACATCAGCCACAAAGGTTGCACTTTAGATTTTGTGTTACAGCTTGTGATTGCTCATGTATCTAAAATTTGGCAACAGATGGATAGTATTTTTTTTAATGCATAACACTCCTCTGTCCCTATCTCAGCACTTAATACTACTGCAGACATCTTTTCAACAGAGCCATGCAGTTATAATCAATAATATGTGAGCTGATGTTTCTGCTCAATAACGTATAGCCACTTACATGCCCTTCTGAAGTATTTTGACCCCTGGAGAGAACTACTTTAGTAAAACCATTTTCCTTATTGAAATGGAGATATTTGCTATTCAGCACAGCTGGGACTTGAGACTAGAGAAGCAGATTCAAATAGGGATCAAGTCTACATGCCGTGCTATTAAGGGGGCAAGGCCTCTGGAAGGTTGAGCAGTGATTTTGAATAATTTGTGCATTTAGTGCTGTTCTAGTACGATTGACGTTAAGTTACCAGAAATTAAAGGAGATCAGACTCTAACATTAATTTTATAGTTTCTTCATAATTAGGTGTTAATTCCAGTATAGAATAGCTATTGAAAGCAGGATGTTACTATGAGTATTTAATAAAAGAACCACTGTTAAAATGCCGTTCAGAGAGACTGGAAGTTATTTGAATGTATTGGGTTTTTTCTTCTTCTGCCCTCCAGACAGAAGAGGGGCAGTCAGCACTTTCCAAGATGGGATGTTAAATTAGTGCAAGATGCAGGTAAGAACAAATAGGTATCTTAGAGTAGAAGGTATTTTAATCCAGCAGGCCAGGTCTTGGATTCATCCTGTTGGCTTAGTGTTGTCTTAGTATTACAAAAACAGAAGGAAAACATACAAAATACGCTGACATATTTTAAAAAAGTTATCAATGACAAGCATTATTCCAGCAACCAAGCGTCTTCCATACAAGGTAAATGCAAGAAAAAACATTATGTGTGTGCGTACATATATATGTATGTATTTTTATGTGTATATATATATATATACATAATTTACACAACATGTGAGACAGTTTTTTGTAGTTCAGAGTTGACAGATGGGTCGGGGCTTAGGAAATGGGATGTGGCTGAAAGTGCCCTTGTACTTTGGCAATCTCCAGTCTCATGGTTTTCAAGACTTTGCCAACATATTCCTCGTGGCATCATTTATTTAAACTGAGGGCATAAGACTTGGTTAGCAGCCTTCACTAGGAGTGAAATTAATAGGCGAGAATAAATTAAAGATTAATCTTCTGCAAGTATACAGGCTTGTAGCATTAATAGGTGTCTGTCTGTCTATCCAGATAGGAGGTAATCTCACACTAGCTAGGACTGTAGCCAGAATAACACCTTTTGATTTATCCTGTTCTGACTAAAACAAGGGAAAAAAGTATTGGGAAGTGTTGATAAATAATTTTATTTTTCCCTTGCCTTGTCCTTAATTCCCTCCCACCAGAAAAATAAATTTGCTTAGGAAAAGCCAAAACAATGCATCATACACTGACAATGACTGAATTTGACTTCCTTGGATGAAGGAGGAGGAATTGAAAAATAAAAGGTCTTCAGGTAGAGAGACTAATTTATGCTCCCAAGCTCATCTGCGCTGTTTAGCACAGGGAAGAGAAAGGAGTTATAAATTATGAATAACAAGAACTGCTCTCTCATGTCTTCATAGTTTTATTCTTTCAAGCTGTTAGTGTAGGCTCTGCAAAATTGGTGAGGCTGAAATTTGCCAAGATTTATGGTTGGGTGTAGAAATACTGCCTTACTTTCAGATTAAAACAGCTAGCAGTGGTAAATCAATACATGCATGTCTGCAGACCTGCCATGAGCTTGGCTTATAAATACATATTAGCATTCATCTGGTTTAATTTCTCATCTTCCCAAATCATTGTCTTGATTAGTGATCATTTCTCAGTATGAAAAAAAGGAAAATTGCTTTAAAAGAAATTGCTAGCCTGTAGAAATAATACTCCAGACTTGTAATTTGAACCTGTTCGGAACTTTATTATTTTGCTTGCAAATGAATTATGATTTTCAAAAAGCCTCTGTATCTTTCATGGCTGTGTGAAACTGTGCTCTCTTATTTTTTATATTCTTTCTGGGAGCCACAGGAACTATGATAATTAATTTTCAAAGAGTATTGCTTCAGTTTTTGCTTTCAGTTGTATGTAAAATGCAGATTTTTTTCAGTGCTTTACTCTTAACCCAGTTATAATTTGTGTCCATTCTGTAGTGTTAGGGTAAGAGAACAACAGGGTGAGACCATTTGCTTTCTTAAAATAACATGTCTTTGTTCTTCCATCTTGTAGCTGTAGGAAACTGTAACCCCTTCCTGTATACCTGAATAGCCTTGTCAGTAGATGCGTAGGCAAATTCCTGCAGAAAATGTAGATTGTCCTATGGTTTTTTGAGTAAGAATGATTGTAGTACTAAAAAGTGGGTTAGCCAAGAATTCCAAATATCTTTTTAATTAATTACCTCTTTTTGTAAAATAAGGATTCTCCATAGTTTGCTCTGCTAAACTGGATGCTGAATGATACAGATTAGGAAGTGCAGCCTGCTTTGTAAGGCAGGGATTGAGAGGCAGACGTCTTGATTTTTTTTCCAATGTTGTAGTATTTACTGATAATTTCTTGTGCAAATGTCTTAATATATGTTAGCTGATTTATGATAATTTATTATAATTCTGGGATTTATTGTTTGTGACTGTCTGAATAACTGCACAATTCTTTTTCATATGAATGATCCTCAGTTCAGTGTCTTACGGTAAAACTTTCTATAATGCTTTGAGGGTAAGGGTTCTTCATATAAATTGCAATATACTATATTAGAAGTAGAATAGTAGCAAATCAGTTTCTAAACTATTCAATCTCATTTACACGTATCACTTCATATTCCATCCAACTCTAAAATATTTTTCTTAAAGAACAATGCCAACTCAGGGTGGTCTTTCACTAACGTTGGTTATCAAACTCCGTAGAATGTTGGCAGGAAACAACACTTTTAATGTCAACCAGCATTTGTGTCCCTGCAAATAGATGTTTGAAAACGTAACGTAACTCTACGTAGCTCACACCTTTAAAAATACTTTGCATATGAGTTTTCATATGGGTAAATAGAAAAATCTCCTAAAAGTGTAAGCAAAAATAAGTTGTGAAGTATTTACTTAGCTCTGCTGAACTGTTGATTTCATAAACTGTAAAGATGATGATGAACATAAACTATTTCCTTTTCTGAAAGAACAGACACTTTGGTTAATGCATTACTGTGATTTTTTTTTTATAATTTTTTTTCCCCTCAGTTTAGGAGAAAGCAGGCTATGGTTACTTAGACAATACTTGCACTTCAAAGTGTGTCAAAGAGGCAAATCCGTTTGTGTTTCTGATAGATTATTTATCCTGCTTAACCTATAAACTGTAAAGTAACGAGGCTACTGAACTGATAGATAGCCAAGCAGATGGTTCAGAGATTATGCTAAATCACCTCAGTTTGTCAGAACTTAGGTTGGGTTACTGCAGGGGCAGTGGCTGCACAAAACACCAAATGGGATAATTTTTCTCAGTTTGTTGCTTGAAATTCAATTTTTCTTCACAGCATGTGACATCTTGTGTCTTTACAGTTAAAACAGATATGTAATCAACAAATTTAGGACCAACATGTTAGTATCCTGGCTTTCATAAGAATCATTTGGATGACGAGGATCTTTAGGTGTCTATGAAATACGAAAGGTGATCGCCTATGCAGTTCAAGAGGTTGGCTCTCTCACTTTTGCTGCTGTTGCTCTCTCCTTTTTCGGTGTCTACAGCTGTTCCTTTGGTCTCTCCCTACCATCAAGTTGAGCGTTATTATCTTGCTAGCCTATGAAGGATTAAATGGAAATTAAATACCATGTGTTTAGTAGTAAGAAATCATGTTGCAGCTGAGCAAGGATAGGCCAAGATTCAGGGCATTGAAAAAAATCTCACCCTGAAGAGTGGGTTTAATTATGGGATTATTAATCATAGTTCTGCCAAATATCTATTCACATCCTCAGTGGAGCGACTGAGGCAACAGATGCCGATAAATTTACCAGAGCCTAGAATAGAAGTTATAGGTTCATCCTTCAGAATTTGCCCCCTTTTTTTTTTCCTTTTAAATTAACAAAAAAGCCCCCAAACAAATCCTAGCTTAAAGATTTTATACTTAGGTTTTTAAATATCTTATTATTTTGATTCTACTGCTGTTGTGCTTTTCTCAAAGTAGCATCAGTTGAATTCTTCTCAATGCCTGCCAGGGGAGAATCTGAGAGCCTTCCCCTTCAACTCCAAAAGCTCTTTGGGGAGGAGGCTTCTTGGATTTTTTTTTTTTTTTTTCTTTCTCCATGATTGTGTCATCACAGTACGAAGAATAACTGCTTTTTTCACATATTGCAACATTCTTAACCTTATAAAGTAAAACTGAATAAACATGCCATTACTTTATTTGTTGATTTAAGATTGATGGAGAAAACACCTCTGCGGGGAATTGTTGGAAATCTGTTCGTTTAGCACACACTAGAAAGCTACATTAGGAATGCTGTTTTAGTGTCAGCTGTAATATGTCTTAAACATTTAAAATACCCAGAGATACTAAAAAAAGCAATTTTCCTCAGTTGTGCTAAATGAAGGGGCATTGTACAGTGGGTCATGCTTTTAAGATAATCAATTTGTTGTGCAAAAAGGAGCATACTAATTGAAAAACCTTTGCAAAATGTCATAAAAATAGCTGTAGGATGCTAACAGGACTTTTTCCTCTTGACTTGCAGTCAGCTTCTAAGGAATGGATAGAGATTATTTACATCTCTATGAAGCAAGAGGAAGCAAACATTTCCTGATTCTAAAAACATTTCTTCCCTATCCCCACAGCTCATCCTCAGCTAAACCGGAAAATAACTACTCTTAAGAAAAACAAAATGGGTAGCTGAAAAATAATAATCTCCAAAATCTTTCTCCTGTGTGTCACTTGCTATTCGTTAGAGTTTTCAGTTCCTGGTTCTTTTTAGCTATGGAGTAGTTATATTTGTGTAGAGCCTGTACACTATAAATCAAATATGTATTTATAAAATACTGCTTTTTATCTGTTAAAATTAATACTTTCTAAGAAACTGAGAAGGCATTTGTTCAAACTTCACTAAATTGTATATGTCCGTTATGCTGAGCATCTGCTCTTCTAAGGACAGAAAACTGTAAGAGCTGATAGTGTATCTGATTTTGCATCTGGTTTTGCTACTTTTGATTACGTCTCAGTGCAATCTGGAATTGTAACCTACTGAGCCTGAAGAAAAGATTGTTTGTACCAAAGTAATCCTAGTTTGTACTAGTATGGGTAACTGCATCAGTAATGATGATGATATATATACTGTTATCCACTGATTCTTATTGAAAACACAAATATGCAAAAGTTAAATGAAGAATTAAAGGTAGAGAGGTTGTGAAGAAAGATTTCTTGTTCTTGTGAAGAATTTACAGCAGCACGTAAGACTATTGAATTGTCAGTAAAGCCAAAGATCTGGGGGACTGGGGGGGGTTGGGGTTTTTTTTGTGTGTTTGTGTTTGGTTTTTTTTCCTTGTACACAGATCCTAACTCATCAAAAATAGTCTTTACATTAACGGACAAAATATAACTTTGGTCATTTTGTAAAGACAATCAAAATAGTAGTTGGCTTCCATAATAATAAATTCTAATTTATTTGGAGTTATTATTTATCTCCCAAGTAAAATAATAAAAAACGACAATGAGGACTACTTGGATATTTGGATATTTTGAAAATAACATCTTTCTCTCTGAAGTACCAGAGAGTCAAAGGGACAATTAATAAGAAAGGAAGGAACTAGCTTTGTGTCAAAACCACATGACCATTTGACAGAATGTCATCAAAGCAGCACTCTAAGTTTAATTTAGGCTCATAAGGAAGTCCTATTTTGCACATAGTGAAAAATATGATCCAGTGCCTGAAACAGGGCAATCTGGCTGAGTTGGTTAACCCAGTGCTTGAGTATCTGAAGCTAGTATAGGAGATTTTGCTGAACCAAGCAAATTAGCCAAATCTGTAACAATTTCAAAACACAACTTTTACTAAGCTAGATTATGCATAGCCATTAACTGTGCAAATAAAAATAAGAAAACTATAACTGCAACTTTTAATGTAATGTTTAATTATGCACGAAAAATGATTAGTCCAGCTTTTGGTGGTAGGTGCTCATTATGTTCCAGTAGCAACTCTTTAGGTTCATGATGGCCATAAAGCAACGGAGTGATTCCAAAGAGTTTCTCAAAGAACAGTGTGTCTTGCAACAACAGAAAACAAAATATGGACAAAATGTTCTCAGCAATGTCTCCTTCTACACTAGGGCATAGATGTGGTGAAGAAGAATTTAAAAATGGAAAACATATGGTTTGATTTTGTTCTCCGAACTCAGTATTCTGCTGGATTGAATAAATTTCTTTATCAAGTTTTTGTAAGAGAACATTTACCCATAATTAAATAGCAGGATTAGAGTAGGCTATCACAAGGACTAGCAGTATTGTATTGACAATTATTTTCTGAAATTCCCCTTATTGGGAAATTAAAAATTTGATACATGGAGAAACAAAAACTCCCTGTTTTTATCTAAGCTTGAAAGGGAGCAAGAGCTTAAGGTTCAGTACACCACTTTCCCAAGATGCAGCAGAGCAAGGGAGGTATGGGAGCCAGATAAAACCTTTTGTACTGCTCAGAGGTGTTTTTTGGATCCAGCAGAAAAGGTTGCTGGGGCTGATTATGTTCCCTTGGCTATGCTGTTGGCTTAGAAATACCCTGAACACTGGAAGAGCAGTGAGGTATGGATGCCATCTGTACCAAGTCAGCTCTTGCTGACAACTCCCTTGACTCTTTTGCTCAGTTACAGGGAATTTTCTTTGCTCCTTTTGCACCAGGTGGTATAGAGGAGCTGAGAACTGCAGCATAGGTGAGGCCTTCCTATGGACTGCTCAGGTGCCTCCTCTTCAGGTCTCAGTTGTGGTGAATGGGTTGGGCTTCCACATACTCTACAAGTGAGAAAGACTGTGGTGGGGACTTGGCTATTAAGACTGTTAGTTTCACGTAAGTGTTTTGAGTCGTACTGTTCAAAATAGAATACTCTGTGTTTGGGAAGGTGAGGGTTCTGTCTTAAAAGTGGCACATCACTGATTTGCAGAAGTCAGTGTTCATTACATGCATTTATTTAAGGTCATACTGAAGGTTAATATTACTCCCTTTCAAGCAGGCATTTACTGCATTTAGAGCACATGCAAGGTGCTCACTGATCATGTTGTGCACTGAATAAGACCATGTTTGAATAAGAAAGTTTTTTTTTTTTTTTATTGTTTTGGTTTTTTTAAAAAAGCTGATTTACAGACTAAGCATCCCCACCTGCAAGTTCTTTTCAGTGTTACAGTTAATATCCAGGAATTGCTTTGGAAGTATTTGCTTTATCCATTTTGTTCTAGTTATTTACCGTAGTCTAAAGCAAGGTTTATTTTGATGTGGATCCATTCAGCAACTGCAATGTATTGTAGGATTAACTGATCTGCTCTCCCACATGACCCTCCTTGCTGGATCTGCTTGGTTGTTTTGCTCTCTCTTGTCTTTGGGTCACCTGGTGAGAATATTGGCTCGCTACCGAAATTTTTCTGTTCAGCCAGGTTCTCTTTCCTTTCACAATTGCACCTGATAGTGAGTTCATGTACTCAGAGCCACTTATATGTTATGAAATCCATGCCTGGTTTTACCACATGATTCTGGCTCTTAGAAATAAAGAGCATTCCATGAAGGGCAGTGATAAGATGCTAAGATGTAAAAATTAAGCTAGAATAAACACAGAAGATATGTGGCATTGTTTCTGCATAGCAGAGGAGTTCTGACAGCACTACAGAAATGCAAGGGATAACAGCAGGATCTCTAGGAATGCTCTTTTTTACAGCTGGACTGGACTTAGGCAAAGAGAGAGCACTGCTCATCTTCAACACAAAGTTCTGGACAGTTCAGGATGGAGGACCTAAGCAGCTCTAAAGGGCAGGGACTTTCCGTGGTAGCAGAGACCCTTCTGGTGTGTTAGTGTCCGAGTCAACGTCAGGTGGTAGAGAAACCCTTCACAGCACAAGCTGGAAGACAGTTTGAAAGTACTGCAAAGGGAAGCACTGTGAGCTTGGTGGTATGAGGTATATTATGCTAAGCTATTGTGGACAAAGATTTGAACAATTCATTCCAGACAACTCCTATCAAGCCTCTCACTGCCTGTTCTTATTGTACCTCCCCTAATGCATACACAGATAAGTTCTTTCAACACTCAAAATAGCACTTGTGGCAGAGACTTCAAGCTACTTCATTCTCCATTCTTTGTCATGCTCATGATGGCATCTTATCGCCCTCAGGTTTGCAAGTAGTTCGTTACACTAGCAGATGTACAAAGGGAGAAAAATAAACACTGGTTCGGTTTGATCCGTGTACTTAGTTTTTGTAAGGACCCTTTTCTTTCATCATCACGGAAGTCACCAAAATTAGGCTTCAGAGATGTTTTAAACGTCGAAAGTATTCCTAGCTATTTGTAATAAATCTGTCAGTGCAGGTATTTGCACTGGGTTTGACTGTGTTGCTCAACAATGTGATTTTTAAAAAGTATGTGTTGACGCTTTGCTTCAAGCCTTCCACTTCAAAAGTATCGAAGACAAAGGTGTAGTGCTGTGTTTTGACATTCACATTGCCTGGCAGTAGATCTTCTTAGGGCAGCTGAGTAGGTGGGGTTACCCTTTCACTTCTGCACAAAGAGTGTGTAATGGGCAGCAGTAAGCATTATCCTGTTAAGTAGCAGTACTGCTTATCTTCCTAACTTGGCTTTTGAACAAGTTTCTTCTTTATCTCATATCCAAGTATACATTTGCAATGGTGTTCTGTACTATAACGATAGCTTGTACACTGGTACACAGACTGTTACTGAACATACCCCTTTTAATCCCATAACCAATGCACCCTGGCAATTATTTACCTGCCTCTTACCCAAGCCCTCTCTTCCTTAATACGTTAGTTGACATTGGTACAAGTGCTTTATAGAAAAGAGATGCAAAGCTGAAAACATCTTTCCATCTCCAAAGATAATTCAGACTAAAGAGAGAATGTGTTAATAGCACTCACCCCCCCCCCAAAAAAAAAAAAAACCCAAAACCAAACCCCAAGAAACCCAAAGAACTCTTTATTGCTGCTGAACGTTCATTTGATGTTATTTTTGGGAGAAAAATAATCTACTTAATAAGGAATACCTAGTTGCTTGTCACCAGCCAGATTAGCAGTTATTTCTCAAGATTATTTTAATTTAAAAGAAAGCGTATTTTAAAAAAATGCTTCAGAAGAGAGGGAACGAGCAATCACCAATCATTGGAGAAGTGATTCTGCCAACCATGAGAGATGTGCTCTGCCTTGGGTAGCAGGTCTCACCAAGCATGCAGTAAGACTTCGGAGCAGAAGAGTAGCCTCAGCAGGGTGCCTAAGACAACTAGATATGCATGAGCTTTGAGAGGAATGATGGTCTTCAAGGCAAGATCTAACATCATAGGCATCTTTGGAATATAAGTTTTCTCTTGCTTGCTATATTCCTTTTTGTAAGTAGGCAATACATATTAGTTTGCACCATGACTTTGATGTGTTTTATAGCTCATTGATTTCTGGTGGGTCTCGATTGCAGTTGCACCTAACAAATGAGCAATTGAACGCAGGAGCCTGTGTTAACAGCAGTATTAGGACTGCAGAATTCAGGAGGAAGGAAGTAGATTTTCATGACGGTCATCATTTGAAGGAAGCACTTATGAGGAACTGCAAGGAGTAATTTCCCGACATATCAGACCAGATGGTGGGAGCAAGGAGGGGATGTATCCCTCTGCCCAGGCTGAGGTGGGGTAAACTGCGTTTCTGTGCTTCATGGCGTGAGTGGAGAGCTAGCACTTGGGAGGAGCATTCACAGGGAAAATCGTAGGAGAAATCCTGGCGATAGCTGCTATTGTTATACTGGTTCTCCAAATCGTTCCTAGACTCACACTGCTGAAACTTCTTGGCAGTCTTCCATGGCAGCTGGTTCTTTGCAGGAGCCGTGCTATCTAGGACAGAATTAAATCACTAGCGGTCTTGCACATTGGAAAATGGTCCATGAAGTGGTTGTAAAGAACAGACATGCAGACACATGTTTATGGGTGTGCGTCAACATCTGTGGGCCAGCACAGTCCATAGCCAGCTCCTGACTCCTCTCCATGACCAAACTGGCTGAGGGTTGCAGTTACTTTGTTTGCATAGATACCCAGTGCTGTAGTTTTTCACCACCACCACTTTCTACACTTTCAAGAACTGAAACGGTAGCAGGGACAAGATCATCCTTCATGGATTTTTTTCCCACAAAAGGTTATGTAGCTCTCCACTTTAAGAAGCTTAGGGAAGCTGATAGGGTATGGAGAATGCTGGCCATCAAATATAATGCTGGGTGCAAGCAACTTGGGACACAAGATTTTAGTGGACCTTGAAGAGCCCTGTCCCTGAACAGTTTGCTTCTCTCATTTATAACATGTACGTTTACTCTGCACTCTGAAAAATTCTGGAGAAAGTTTCAGAAGTTTTGACTCACGAGGTATAGAGCTTTCTAATTTACATATTACATATTTGGAAAATAAGTGGCTCTAATAAGTACCTGCTCCAACTATTAGGCACAATTTCTATTGCTTTATTACAGCTTCTAGCATAATATATTTAGGTATGCACTGATTGTCATTGACACTTGTACATTTTGGGGCTATAGACGGATAGTTCTATTTTATATCAGTGTAGATGCTCACAATTTCACATACAATAAGGAAGCCAACACCTAGTGGCTACTGTCCCAGGTTTACCCCCTTGCAACTATTTGAAGCCATACAATAACTCATTGAATAAACAGAAGGTGCTTGAAACTGGTCACAAAAAGTGATAACTACACTGAAACGTATTTAAATGTTCTTTAGGGGGAAAGTACCTTGTAAATAGGCTTCATCCTTGAATGACTATCATTTTGCAAGTGAACAGTTATTTGAGTACTCTTAACTAACTAACCTTAACTTTATTAAGCTTCTTATATATTTCAAAGAACTTTTAAGACTAATACAGCCACTGCAGAAATTGAGTTAGTTGTCTTTTGAAATATCTTTTTGAAATGATACTCACTGTGTTGAAGTTATATTTAGCAGGTGAACTGGCAGAACTTCATTCTTCCCCAAATTCCACTTTCTTATACTGATAACATTTCTCATAATTTTCAGTTCATTTGGGGTTCTTGTACAATGATAAAGAACCTCTTAGCACACAGTGCTTAGGTATACCTGTTAATGTAATAAGTTACATTTATTCTCATGTGGAAGCAACCTCATGTTGCATCATTTCTCTCTTGTATACTCGCAGCACTGTATCAAATATAGTTTGCGAGCAAGCAGAGGAGGTTGTGGTAAGGAACTTGGGAAACCTGTGCTCCATTTCCAGTTCTGCTGCTGATGCAGGCCAAGGGTGTTGCTTTTTTAAAACTGAAACTGGGATTTGACTTCCAAGAAAAATTGCAAGTTTTCACCGGCAGCAACAAATTCTACTCTAAATTTGATCAAAAAATTTAATACTGATAAACTTTGCAGAACACTTCAGAAACAGCAATCGTTCCTATAGCTGGGATTGCTGTCCACCTGTTTCCCAAGCTTAACTGCTCTCAGATCTCTGGGTGCTCCCCTTTGGACTGTGTAGCAGATTGGTACCTGGACTGCCCAGTTATTGAGAAGCTGAGGAACAGGCAATGAGTGTGTTTTTCTTTTAAAAAAAGAAAATTGAAACTTTCCTGAGGGATGGTTTGGTTTTAGTTAAAATGGTTTACATTTCAATTTTCCATTTTAAAAATAGATACAATTCTTTACCACCTTTGCTGATCAGCTGTCATAAATCTGACTTGCACTTGTCACCTTCCAGAACAGAGTTTTTAATCATTTTCGGGGGTGGGGGGCAGGGGAGAGAGAGCTAAGTTTTTTACTTCCCCACCCCACCCCAATACCATGTTAGTTAGCAAGCCTGGCACTGACAAGGCAGTTTGTCTGCTTTATCTTCTATATATATTGAGAGAGTCCACGCTTGTGTCTAAACCGTAGTTCCTTATATGTGCCAGGATTTTAACTGTGTTGTATTCTTTTCTGTAAAGCACTTTTGCTCTGGCTTGTTTTGTGATTCTGCTGTGCCACTGAGAACACAGGGAGAATAGAACAAGATCATGCTTGAAATTGTTGATCTTTTTTGTCACTTCTATCTACGTATGAGTTTTCATTATATAATTATATAGTCTATATATTTTTCCATTTTGTTAGAAGTAAAGGGTAATAGGATATAAAATAATATGAATTGGGTATCTGTTGTAGTAGGAGGCTTTTTTCTCATTTTCCTTACATATGTATAATACATTTTAGGTACGGGAAAATTGTATCCACGAAGGCTATTTTGGATAAGACAACAAACAAATGCAAAGGTACGTATGTTTGCCTTTACATTACGTTCACCTGAAAGTCCTAACTGATTCTATAAAATACACTACTGTTGAATTTTAAGTGCTTTCAACTTTTTTTTTTTTCCCCATTCTTATTCCTAAACCAGTCTTATTCTTGCCTACGGTCAGTGTATTCAATACATTTGTTTCCAGTGGAGCTGGCAGACAGCCTGTGTCAGTGGTACAGCCAAGCCGGAGTGAAGCTGACATGCACAGTGCTGGCTGGCAGTTCGCCTCTATTTTAAAAACAAAAATGGAGTTAAAAGCAGCTTTTCCCCTTTTGCCTGGAGAAACTAGGGAAGCTTACAGAAGACCATTCAACTGTACTAAGTATCTGAAAAAATTATATATTGTGGAAATCGGCTCCATTGATTAGAGTAGTTTAAAGCAGCACTTAATTACATGTTCCAATCCTCTAATTGTGTTTTGTTATATGCAATTGAATGTATTGGGAGCAAAGAGAGGGTTCATTTTCACCAAAATAATTGCAGCTGGAAAAAAAAATATTAAAGTCCTTTAGATAAGCTGGATACATCAGTTCACTGATATTCATCACTCATTGCAGTTACAGTGATATCATATCCCAGCATGGTGGGAGAAGGTGTGGTAGCAGAAGCTGAAATATCAGATTTCTGACTTTCTTTTTTACAGTTAAGAGGATAATTTCTACGTGAAGTGAAGAATTAAGTCAGCTGATTTAGCAATGTTAATAAGCATAAAGCTCATGAATGAGCGTAAAGCTGATAGGCAGAGGCAGGAGAGGAGAGTTAATCGTTAATCGAGACGCAGTTTTTGTGTAGAACTTGGAAGCAGCGCAGGGGCATAGCTTCTTAGCTCCACATCTCAAGCAATTAAAGGGGTGCTAACAATTCAGAAACACAAATTTCTAGAATTTTTTTTCCCCAGCTTGTATGCAGATGTCGTCTGTGTATATTGTGACTAGGAAAGAGCAGATGCCTTTTTCAATTATTTTAATTCATTAATACCTGTGACAGCACTTAACTGATTTATTTTGTCCATTCCCCCAGTTCCTGAAGACTTCAGGAGCTCTGTCAGTGATACAGAAATTCTCACATTAACGTTTTAAGAGATTTAAGCTGACTTTTCCAATATAGAAAATCTCGCTGGTGGAAAGTGGTAACTAGCAGTCTGTTGTAACAATATACAGCAAGTTAAGGCTGCAGGGAAGCTCGCTGCATGTCATTGAAATTGCAGTAGGAGCATAAGTAGGCAGAATGCAGATATCTAACTGGAATTTAACCAAAAGATTGACAGCATCTCTGGCTCTTGCCAAAAAAACACACTATGGGATTTAAACTAACTGGAGCAACAAGTAATTGAGTTTACGTATCATCTAGAAGATGGCAAAGCCGGCTTTGATGGCATGCTTGGTATCAGCATGTAACTTTGTCTATATTGCACCCTGCAGTGTGGTGGTATTGAAAACCTGGGCTGTCATGGGTATGGAAAGCTAGATGTGGGTATGGAAAGCTAGTTTTGCCTTGGCAGCACAAAACTTGATATGAGCTACTTCACTCTGTTTCATGTCAAGCTTTAACAGTCCACAACACCACATGTTACACAGAACAATATGCTGCTTTCTTCAGCTTCTTGGCAGGTTAAATAAGCTTGTACTGATGTACAAGGCTGCTCGAGTTTTTTTCCTGAGTTAAGGACCTTAAAGCTGGATCAGTTATATCTTTACACAACCTTTTTGTCCTCAGTATAGACATACTGTAAGAGAATACTATTACCTTCTGCAGAAATAATTCCATTTTCTACTCCTCTAGAGCTTTTTTTAATTGTTGGGGTTTTTTGTTTGTTTTCTTTTAACCCAACTTAGACACTGGAGAGGGATTTCTTTAATATTTGAGGCTGTTCACTGGTGGGAAGGAAGGGGGTTGAAAAATGCAGAATGAGGTTTGCAATAACATCTAGGGGAAGTAGCTTCCAAACTCTGACTGCATTTTGGTGAGGCTTGAGCATCTGACTCCCAGGTTGCTTTAAAAATCCCAGCCTGTAAGGTCAGTGTCTGTAAAGGCCAAGGTACATTGCTGTTCACATGTCCTGGAATCCATTAGCTGTACACTGTTGTTCAGAATAAGAAAAGAAGTTACTGCAAATATATGAAAATTGTTGCAATTAACTTTGGGTTTACTTTAACACTTGAAGATTGCATTATATGGCATAGAAAATGCTTTCAGGACAATTTTTTTACATTCTGGTTTCAGTAGCAACAATGGGAAAAACTCACTTGAATTTCACTGAAGCTGAGTTTTCACTCACTTTTTAAATTTAACTGTCTTTTATGTATATACAATGAAGTAATGAATTCACCAAAAAGTGGGTTATGATGCAGAATCACAGAATCGTATAGGTTGGAAAAGACCTTTAAGATCATCGAGTCCAACCGTAAACCTAACACTACCAAGACCACCACTACACCATGTCCCTAAGCACCTCACCCAAATGTCTTTTAAACACCTCCAGGGATGGCAACTCAACCACTTCCCTGGGCAGCCTGTTCCAATGCTTGATAACCCTGTCAGTGAAGTAAAATTTCCTAATATCCAGGCTAAACCTCCCCTGGCGCAACTTGAGGCCATTTCCTCTCGTCCTATCACTTGTTACCTGGGAGAAGAGACCGACCCCACCTCTCTACAACCTCCTTTCAGGTAGTTGTGGAGAGCGATAAGGTCTCCCCTCAGCCTCCTTTTCTCCAGGCTAAACAACCCCAGTTCCCTCAGCCGCTCCTCATCAGCCTTGTGCTCCAGACCCTTCCCCAGCTTCGTTGCCCTTCTCTGGACACGCTCCAGCACCTCAATGTCTCTCTTGTAGTGAGGGGCCCAAAACTGAACACAGTATTCGAGGTCCGGCCTCACCAGTACCGAGTAGAGATGCAGTAGATATGCGTCTTTTAAACTAAATTCCTCTCCCAGTTTTTCACTAAATAGCGTGTAACTTACAGGCTTATTGGTCCCTTGTTTAAACTGGACTAAGAATTTAGTGTAGAAAAATTAACAGATTATGCTTTACTCAGTGATCTCTCTGAAATAAGATTTTGCCCTTAGAAGATACATACCAGATAACACAAAGCAAACCACCGTATTACTTGTTAGCAATTTGGACAAAATCCTGATAATGAGTGGGCATGGAAATTGATTTGTTCCACTAGGGTAGGTCCCCACCAGTTCAAGGTTGAAGGACTTTGGTAGATTGGGTTTTTTTGGGACTACATGAAGAACTTTGGAGTTCAAACTGGCCCTCTTCACCAACAAGAAAATTGTATTAAATAACCATGCTAGTAGCATATGAACTGTTTGATTATAAGCTGGTTGCTGTCTCGTTAATGAAATATGTTTTATATTTCAGGTTACGGTTTTGTTGACTTTGACAGCCCGGCAGCTGCTCAGAAGGCAGTTTCTGCTTTAAAGGCTAGTGGAGTTCAAGCACAGATGGCAAAGGTGAGTTAAAATAACTGGCTACTTGTTGCAATGGGTTGTTAAGATGAACAAACTTGTACGTTACCAGAGCATTGGCAATGTGAATTTTCAAGTTGCAGGCCCTTTACAGAGAGCACGGTCCTCAAGCCACATGATATATTAAGGTAACAAAATGGGGGCTTTCAACTGCCATATCCCAAATCATCTCAACTAATGAAATAAAGAAACATAGTATAGTAAAGTGTCCAAACTCATCTGGTTGGATTTATCAATTTATTCATGATACTATTTTTCCATTGGCTTCATCAGAAGAAAGATTAGCAATGAATGTAAGAACTATAGCAGGCTTAACAGTTTAAATACAACATGTTAATTCCTGGAACAAGTCAATAGCTGAAATAGTTTACAGCACAAAGGTATGAAAGGTTTTATATATTGCCTGCTTGTTGTTACTGAGGTTAGCAGTGTCGTAATTTGGGGATGAATTTTTAAGCACAGCATGGCAAAATTTAACCTTGTGACTTTGTCTTCAGCCTTTCTAGTATATTTTCTGTTAATGTAAGTAGAATTTAAATCTGGGCATTCATGATAGATGTATTGAAATTCTTAGCCAACTCTTTGACAACCTGTTTCTGCATCAGGGCAAACCCAAGCATTATTGAAAATAAAGAAATATGATCTTCTTTTTCTCTCATTTTTGACTGATCCTTGTCTCTGAATCAGGTTATTAGCCAAAAGTGATCTTCAGAGCAGTGCTCTTTCGGCATAAGATAAGTTTCTCAAATCTATAAAATCAGGGAGATGATACATTAGTAATGATTTTGTCATGCGTTCTTGTTAGGTCAGATGGCCTGGTTCCAACAGAGTGCCATAAACACAAATTTATTAAATAAAGAAACTATTAGCAACATAATCTGTTCATATAATTTGTGGTATCTCTTACAGCAAATTTTTTTGAGTTTGAAAATTATATTCTCATTTAAAAAAATAATCCAGTAATTAAATAGTAATCTCAAAGACTTTTTTTAATAAAGTAGTCTGCCACAGATCTAGCAAATCTTTTATAGTTATCCATTAGGTACAGATTTTTTTCAGATGAGATATTTTCCACAGCTTCTCAGCTGAGGAGAACAGTTAAGCTAACAACATAAAATGTCTTTGGATGGATTCCAGGGCAACAAAATGGAAACCATATGTTTCATACTTAATGTATGTTTCATTACAGCCATGACACAAACATACATGCTTACTGGAAAACACTTGGGTTTTTGGTTTGTGTTTTCTTTTTTTTTTTTTTTTTCTTTTTATAAGGTTTTATGTATGCTTAATAAAGACCTTTTAATTAATCTTTAGTTTTTTTAAATTAAAAACTTTAAAATATACACCAGATTTTTCAAAGCCTCTGTCTGCCATCTTACAGATATGATATCTAGGTAGGAGGGGAGAAAAGAGAATGTGAAGTCATGTAAATTCATTTTCCTAATGAATTTTGATGTCTGATTTAATTGTCATCTTGAGTAGATGGAGAAGCTCTAATAATATAGTGATCTAATGAATAGTTTCTTACTTTTTTCCCATAGTGTATTTTTCTGACTCATTTCCTCTGACAGTTAGTTGCAATATTACTAATATTTCTTTCTGTTAGCATTAATGAAAAAATGTGCACCATAATACCTGACAGTTTTGATTGATTTTCCTGACACTGTGTCAAGCCTGGTGACCTGTGGGAAATCTGTAACTATAAAGTTTGCATTCCAGTGAAACTTGTTGCTCTGCTTCTTAACATGGAAAGAGTATTTGCATTATTCAAAAAACCAACCCCAAAACCAACCCAACGAACAGTACCACAACAGTCAGTCACAAGTGACTAAGAGTTTGAGTGCTTTGATTTTTGTCTATTTTGAGCCATTGGATTTTTTTTTTTTTTTTCTGGGCAGTGCCGCTCTCCTTTTGTCTGAAAAATCCCATCTCCACTTGGACGCTCCAAACTGGGAATTGCCAGTCACTTACAGTTGTTTTGGCAAGATTAGCAAATCGGACTGTTCAAGTGCAAGACGCTATAAAAGTTCACTTGTGTTTGTGTATTTAATATTTTATCCTTTTGCATGTTACCACCTGTGCCGTGAAGTGGTCCTCTCGCGGTGAAACTGTTCAGGCTTTAGCCTGAATGTCACAGAGAAAGATTTGGAGGGCAGTTTCTCGGCTGTCTGGCTGATGGATTTCCTCACTGACCGCTGACTGCTTCAGTTCCAAAGAGAAGTAAATGCCTGTTGGCAGGATTTGTCCGTGGGCAGGCGTTGTTGTTACGCTGTGCCCAGGGTGTCAGCCAGCAGCACGGCTCCTCAGTATTCTCGCCCTCCTCCCAGATACGGAGGTAGTCCCTGACCCGCGGCAGCTGAAAGGGAAGGAAAATATTATTGCTGAAGCCTTGTTCTGACTCTGGCTGCCGTAAACCCCTTTTTGTGGTGTCCTGCTGTGGCTGTATGTCGGTGAGTTAAAAATTACTCACGTCAGCAAGATCATCTACAAATCCTAGTTTAGTAGATGTGGTTCAGATTATACGTATTAAAACCGTTGTTGTTTGTTTTGTAGAGATAGCTTCAACTATTTGACTTTGTGAGCTTTTCCTATCCATGGGGTAAGATCACGCTGTACTCGGTGGTCTGCTTCCAAGTTGACCTGACTCCAGAAACATATAGTCTCGTCCCCTGTGTTTCGGCTATTGTTGAGCAGAGCGGGAGGGCCTGGGGCCCGAGACACGGCTTCGGGCCACATCCTGCCAAATCTGTTCCGGGGGGTCCCTGTTTGTGGAGAAGTGGCCATGCCTTGGGAGACGTCACGATCATAGTGTCAGCAAAGGAACCCAGTGTCAGAGCATGGCTCAAGAAACATTATGTCTTTAGTTATTCTGCTCTTTCCGAGGTCTGAATTGGGAACGCTTGACTAAGACGAAGCAGCTCGGGAGGTGTTTGGTGATTTGTTCTGTGCTGGTTAACAGTATTTTCCAGTCACCGCTGAAACGGAAACGCCTCCAACGATTCCTGTTGGTCAGATAATGCTGCGAAGAGCTTACATAAGATGAGGTTGCATAGCCGGGGGTTGGGAGTAGCTTTTGGATGGAAATTTAAAGCGGAGTTAACGGGCTATTGCCCCTCTCCTCTCTTCACCCTGAGTATTGCCAGCGCTCGCTCTCGGCAGTCGTCTTTTTCAGCGTGTACAAGTGGCTGTGGAAAGGGATCAGGAGATGTTAGCTGTCGTGGTAGCCGGCTTGTTTCAGGACCTAGTACAAAACCAATAGCTTATCTCTTACTCTAGAGATAAGGTACAGAAAGAGCAGATACATGTCTTGCAAGAGTATTGTTATTTCTAAGCTAGTTAGTGAGTGGCTGAGTGTCTAATTTTTATTTTCATTCATTTTAATTTCTGGAAATTTCTTTAACGTAATTAGTTTATTGTCCTTGCTCCTAGAGGAGTGCTTCAGTAATAAACCAATAATAATAAGTTCAAAAGCTCTGATTTTGAAGAGCTGCGCATTCTTAGGTAAGATCAGTAGTAGTATTGAAAAGCTCTGCGCGTTTTCTTTGTTAGAAAAGTTGTTACGGTTGCCGTCAGAGTGAATTTTCTGAGAAATGTCTCTCTCCTCTTGCCCCCACCCCACAGGTAAAATCAGTGAGATAACTGTAGGTTTCTACGCTGTTCAGAGCAGATAGCAAATGGCTTTGTATAGGAAGACAGATGCACGCAGAAAATCTACTGTGTATTGGCATTTTGAATGGAGATCTAAAAAAACTGAGAATCTGTAAGGGATGTTTTGGAGATGGTGAGGTCTAAATGCTATGAAGGTATGGGTTACCTAAATCCTCATAGGTTTTTGACATTGAACTTAAGATAAGTCATTTGAGTCAGTGTCAAACAAAATTCTGTCTCATCAAATGGTATTCAACTAAGTTCAGCTGTAGTTACTGAAGTAACTGTGTTTCAGATGATTGGAGAAGTGGCACTTTCAAGTGGAAAGTTGAATTTAATTCTTATTCTTCTGGATGTAAACCAATGTGTAGATATAAAAGGTGAAAAAGAACTACTGAATAAGAATGGTTAAAAGTTCTTTTCATCTTTCTATCTAGCAAACTTAAGCCAGGCTGAGAATGATTGTGTTTGCAGCCCAGATAAAGTCAGCTAGAGACTATCTGTGTTGCACTGACAGCAATGTAGAGATACCTAAGCCAGCTAGAATACCAGCCTGGCAGTGGCAGCTCAGCGTTCATCAAGTGCTAAACAACTTCCTTCCTGGCATGGCAGTGACGTTTCTATAGCCATACTGTCTAGCTCATGGTAGGTTAACAGATTCCTGAGATAATATAGTGAAAGGCTCATAGCTACTAAAACTGTCCTACGTATGGAGTTACCACTTTTTGCAAAGAGCTTGTAATGTACTTTGAGCATTACAAGAAGGATTAACATACGTTCCAGTGTCCTCAGAATTGTATTTCGGCCCTGTCCTTAAAATTAGTGTCCTCCCTTTAAAATGATTTAACCATCCAAGTCCAACACAACTGCTATAGACTCAATGAGCCTGATCCTCCAGACTTTATGTTGTTGAAGACCTTGCCTTCCTTCATGTCTCCTCTATTCTCTGTCTCTATTAGTGAGATTTTTAGTTCTGTATGTATAACTTTGCTATAAGATTGTCAAGATCATGTATAACTTAAACAAGTGATATTCATTCTTTTCCAGTTTGTGTTTTCCTAATTTTTTTTCTTTCCCTACGGAAGCACAAACTTACCTTTAGTAAATGTATGCCACTTATAATGGAACCCATGAAAGTAGTCCATGGACATGGAATATTTCTGTGGTCAATGAAACTTGTTAATTTGAGCCAAGGAATGCTGTTCCATGTACTAATGTGTGTTTTGGGGGGAAGACTCATTGTTTAACCATTCAAAGATTTCCCCACAGTTGCACATTTTTAGGACTTAGGGCTTCAGATTCATAATGTTATCATTTCCTCCTCCTTAAGATCTTCACTTCCACTGACAGAATTAAGTATGCTCCTGCTTATATTATATTAACTCTCACATTAACAAATCACTAAATATTTTCAGGTATTTTAGGCTTGTGCAAAAAATTAGGGCCATCTTCAGAATTGTTTCTTATTCAAATTGTGTCAGAAGGATGTCTGTGATAACAACGCAAAGCATGTTGTACCATCATACACCAACTCTTCCACCATTCTTAAGATACAATTTCTGTTTTCTGGAGTGGTCTATTGGCCCTCAAAGCAACAGGCCAAACTCTCTGACACTCATTAACTGGGGGTGGTTTTTAGTTTGTGATAAATATTAGCCCATTGTCTGAGTTCACGTTGATCCTCCAGAACTCAGAGATGACATGAATTTGTAATCCTTGTATTTTTTACTAATAGTTACAAAGGCAGAAATGTGAAGCACTCCTCATGTGCTGGTAGCTTTATCTTTCTTTCCAATTAATTTCGATGCAGGAGCATTTTTTTAATACTCTAAACTTACTTTAGGTGACTCTCTTTCCAAGCATATTTGGAAAAGATGAACTGTCACGCTGTATAAAAGCGTGAACTGCACAGCAGGTATGGGGTTCTTGGGAGGGAAAGGCTGTTTAGCCACTTGTCCTCATCTCTGTAACAGAAATCAAGGCTTTTCCACAGCTATCCAACATAATGTGTTAAAGGCAGTCTTCCTTTATGTTGCTGAGGAAGAACATGGTTTTGAGTTAGCAAAAATGAGAAACAGCTAACTTTTATGACTTTTAATAATGTATTGCTTTTTGTACTTGTCTTCACTGTGGCAACCTTCTGGAGAGTTAGATCAGTTTTCATTCCTACAGAGCAAAGTAAGAAAATAAGTTTAGGTTACCATGGTAGCTAGTGCACTTAATCTAACTAGAGGAGGTAGGCATATTGCAATTTTTCTTATTCTGCATCTGGGCTTCTGAATGCCAAAGAACAGATGACAGGCAAACAGGAGCTAACTCACGCAGATGTCTACAGCGGTTTTTAGCAACTGTCTTGTAAGAAAAGTTTTCTTTTTACCTAGTTTGTAGTGCTTTCTGTGGGCAATAGTATTAAATCCTACTGTAAGAGACTATTTTAAGTAAATATAATTGATTTTCCTCGCTTTATTCGTAAAAGTTCTTAAAAGTAATTATAAAATAAATTGAAGGTAAGCCGAATTTTGCTTACCTGGGGGCTAAATGACCATCATTTCAGGAATTGCGTTTGCATTAAATAAGACGGTTAACAACCACTTCCCCTGAAGTACACAGCTTCAACCCACAAAAGTCTTATCTCAGTTGCTAAGCAGTCCTGTGGCTTGTTCAGGCAAGGGTCCAGTGCCCTGTTATGAGCTGTGGTGGGCTTCTTCAGCTTTCTATTGAAAACGGTGGCATCCGTGAGCAATACGCAGAACTCCCAGGGAGCACCTTGGTGCCCTTCTAGCAAAGGGAAAGCAAGAATGCCAAGGAATAAAAAGGGAACGTATGATTGCAGTGATAGTCTGATTGCAAACTTGAACACAGTGCTTATTGTAGGTAAAAATTCATTTTCATAGAGTTCTTACTCCTCTTTGTAATACAGATGTGCCTGTGAAAATGAATTAAAATGTTTAGCTTATTAATCATATATAGTGTTTGTGCAATTCTGGAGAACAAGTGAAGATTATGGTAGTGATTTTTCCACTGAATTGTCTTGTTAACAGTCTGTGGTCAGACAGTATTAAAACTGTGGCTAAAACAGACATATTTCAGGGAGACACAGGCCAACTGTAAATTTGAAAGTAGTTTCTATACGAAGGCAGACAAGCATTTATCCCTTCCCTATCAGCCAGAGGATCTTCCATGCTGTGAGCAGTGCCGAGTCACATGTTCCTGAATGGCTATCTGTTCGCTCTGACCTTACACAGAGCAAGAGAAAACAGATGTCTTATCATTTTGCCAAGTTTCTTGCTTGCAATTTAGGAACTGTTCCACACGCATAGGGAGGTTTTTGTTAATTTCTTTCAGATGATGGTAGAGCATTTTGCATTATGTAGGATTCCTCATCACCACTTTTCTACAGAAATGAGCATTAGCAGTTGATTATTCCTATCCCTTTTATAAGAAATACTGTATCTTGTAGTCACCTTATTAAGGTAGTGCTGTAAGTGCTTTTTAGGAATAAGAAGTGCATTAATCTGCAAGAGCACTATTCTGCATCTTTGTATTACTATGTTCTGCTAGAGAAGTTCTGGAGACGTGGCTAAAGGTGTTTGGTGAGAAAAGACTGATAGAAACTTGCTGACGTGAATTGCTAAAAATAAGAATTCCTAGTTTCCTCGGTAATAAGGATACTTACAGTAGCCCACAAATTCCCTGACATTGCCCATAATCTGCAAATATTGAGCACTTTCAGTGTGTTTCAGGATCTGCTGCAGGTTCTGTTGACTGAGGAGACCCTGCATGAGATATGAAGACTCTCAAATTAAGCAGTTTTCCTAGATTGTGTAGAATTAAAAAAAAAAATCTCAGTGGTTCAGTGGTTTATATTTTAATGTTAGCTTGCTACCCTAGAGTAGGAAGCTTTCCCCTGACTTTAGTAATTCTTTTTGGTCATTCCCATAAAATGGTACAAATAATTTAAAGAGATTTAAGATTTCTAAGGTGAAAGCAGCTTATATGATTTCATGGATTTTAAGCACAGGAAAAAACCCTACCTTTGAAAGCACTTAGAACGATTACAGTGTATAGGCAAGGTTTGAGCTGAGTTGTTACGTTTGCAGATGTTTTTGCCAGTTTCACTTTTTTGCTGAATTCCAGAATAAAAATTAGAAACTTTGATATCAAAGGAATTATTTTCCTCTTCTGAAACAGAACTGTAATAACCATGTGAATTAAACTGTGGTGAGACAGGTTTTGGTAAGGAAGAAAGTCACAGAACTTAATGTATTCAACGGCTGTTTGCCAGAGAGGCAGAGGGATGAGTTAAAAAGTTTGTCTCTCTCCTAAGTTCCTGAATTTTTAACTGTTTAACAATTTTCCATGCCAAAACCTTGTATAAAAGCGAACATCTGTTTGTATGGTGCCTTTTGTGTAAGACAGGATAAGATAGATGGGGAGTCCTAGTTGTGGTTGCCATTTGGAAGTCAGCTTGGAAATCCAGCGTGTTCTAAGGGGAAGGAAATGACTTGTTGCTTATGATCTCCCCAAACGTACCCAGATAGCTGTTTTAAGGTTTAGTAGTCTTGTGGACATGACAGAAGCTGCACAGTGATGTAAGTAATTAACAGGAGGAGAGGAGGTGTTTTGCACATTAATAGGTATAATTTTTCTGCTGCCAAACTGTATAAAATTTCAAGTACACTCTAGGAAGAGTTCAGTCGTGCTTTAGGTCTACCTCAACAGTATTATCTTAGTATTGTAAATAAGCTCTTTTGAGAACCAATGGCAGTCTTTTTTTTTTTTTCCCCTGCAAAGTGAAGAAGTGGATTAAATTAATCTATCCTGACCATGTTGGACTCGATGATCCTTATGGGTCCCTTCCAACTTGAGATATTCTATGATTCTATGATCTGTCCTTGTAGCTGAACTGCTGCCGCTCCCCAGGGCGGCTGTGGGTTTGCACATGCAGTGCAGATACAACCTCGGTGCACTGT
Organism: Mycteria americana; assembly: GCF_035582795.1. Taxonomy (NCBI): domain Eukaryota; kingdom Metazoa; phylum Chordata; class Aves; order Ciconiiformes; family Ciconiidae; genus Mycteria; species Mycteria americana. The sequence continues at coordinate 25,481,101 of NC_134373.1, forward strand.
GGAATATGTTTGTTGGCATTTCAACTATTTTGTTCTGGGAGAATTACAGGTGAATGAAATTTCATCTTGTATTCCAGGATTTCAGTGTGACATCCTCATCCGTTGGCTGCTTTTTTGCTCTTCCTCTCCCATGTCTGCCATCTTTACCAGTTCTAGCTATGGATATGTGTAGAAGTATCTTCAAACTCCTCTTTTCCCCCTGTGGTCAGTATGTCCCATCAAAGGATCAAAAGCAGAAATAACTGAATCTCTGGGAGTATTCAGGGTGTAACAGACTGACATAGAGAAAGGGTTAGGAAAGCAGAAGGAAGCCTTTCCAGTCACCCATTCAGCATGCACCTGACTAAAACCCAGTCTAGTTACTAATACAAAATATGGATCATTTCATGGGCTGCAAGTCAAATTTTTCCATCACAAAATGCTTTCTGTTCAGAGAAAGCAATTTCCTTAGAACAGTTTCCTCAGATGCACTTTTTTTTTCTCTGTTCCTAAGGGATTTGCAATGTGGGTTAGTGGTAAAGTCGCTAATAGTCTTTCAAAGTTGAGCATTCCCTTCTCTAACAACGTTGTTACATGATTTTATGGCATGAAGTTTTCCCTGCTAGGTGGATAGGTACAAGAATCGAGCTTCCCAGCGTGTATGGAGGAAGATCTTCATGTGTTACATACAGTGAGTTGCAGTAGGTCTTTGCGTCCCTTTTGGCAAGGAAAGCTCATGATCTCTCACCTTGAATATAATGCAAAAGTGTGGTAACCCTCTAGGCTGGAATAGGAGCCCGAGAGAAGGGGAATGGGATCTCCCCAGTTACTCGAATAAAACAGATTGCTCTGACATTCTGCAGTTGACTGAATTTCTTTCTCTATTAGGTGTTTCTGAATGTAAGCATTTCTTTTCTGCATGTAAATTACATTTTTATTAGTGTGAACAAAATAGGGCCTTTTTTATCTTTCCAAATACTGTTAGGCTTTTTAACGAGAACCTTTTTATAATATAATTCAGACTTTCTGTTATTATAGAATAAAAACATTAGCAAATTAGATGAAAATATGCAAAGGGCCCGATTTTCCACCTTGTATACTGTTTTAGGTTATTTAGGGAAGGTTTAGGATATTTGTGTGCAATACATTTTACAGCTTATAATAAAAAGTAAAAAATCCAAAATTTTTCCTTTCAAATGTTATTCGGAGTTTCAGGAAATTATGCTATAGCTACAAATGCAATTTTGTAATGCCCATGGCTAAAACCTCCTATAAAGCTTTTGCTGATAGTGTTCATTAAAGAAGGAAGCCTACATATCTCAAGGTGCAAAACAAAATTGGCTAGTACAATCTAAGTAACAAACTAATTCTAAAAACGTGAAAGCTGTCTTCATCTCACATCCTGCCTGAGGAAATTTGAACTGTATGTCAAAGATGTAACTACTGTAACATAGGTTTTCCCTCATGGTTGAACGCTGCCCAGCAATGAATATTAATGTCAGCTCTGGCCTCTCAGTGCCTCTCCTTTTCTTTTCTTCTCTTTCTGCTGATTTTTCTGATGTGAAAGAGAAGTCAGATATTCTAAGGTAATTTAAATCACAAACTTCTATGTGTGCTGTATAGATTCAGTATTATTTTGGGAAGGGGGGATATTTCCACTAGGTAACACAAGGAAAAACACACATGGTCATCCAATGCCGTTTGTAATGGACTGTAAAGGGGCTGGCTAGGATAACACTTGGGCACTTGGAAAAGTTTGTGTTTCATAAGGTATGTGTAATTCCTAGCCACACTGAAATCCCAATCATATCAGTGGCATAGCGTGCAGATCAGGAGGATGTAATGGGAGCACATTTCCCTTTTATAGGTCCTTTGATGCTGAAGTTTCTCAAAAACCTTTACAGAAAACTTGAAAGCCTTTTCTAAATGAATGTGAGACGCGGGGTGAAAACACAAATAGTGAAGGAAGGTCCATAAGCATAGAATTTACTTCTCCATTTTTAAGTTTCATTCGTTTTTGGAACATGAGAATTCATTTCTGTGCCTAAAAGGCACGACCTCCCCCTCAGCCCCCCCTCCTTTTCTTTTTTTGTCCTAGGGAAAACCAACCCCAACTGAGAGGTGATATCCAGGATAGCAAATTACTAAATTATGCAATATGCTACCAAAGGTACTGAGATGTTATTACTATAAGGGCAGCTTAAGGACAAATTGATGTCTAATCTGCATAAGAAGGTATCACCACCCGTACAGGTATAATCACTTTAATAAATGCTTTAATTCCAGTAGGAAAGTGTTGTGGTTTTGTTTTTTTGTTTTCTGGTTTGATTCAAGCTTCCCTGTAAGTCAGTTAGCCCTCCTGTACAAAATGAAAATACGGTGAGGACTATGCCAACAAAATTGTATTCGTTGAATACAATGAATTCTGCATACAATGCATTCTGCAGAGACTTAGATCTATACAGGGAGGCACAATGATGACATCAAGGTTTTGAACAGCTGTAAGGGCCAAGTCATATAGATCTGTGTAGATTAAGAATGTATTTCATCACGGAGCATGGCCGGCAATTAGCAGTATGAGAGGGATGCAAGAGATGCTCCCTAACCACAGCTGGAGAATCTGTAGACAAACACTGGAAACGATCAATTTCAACAAAAATGTTTCTTTGATTGAGATGGAATTTCGTGGTACATACATAGATCACACAAAGTAGATAGCCCAAGGTCAGGGGAATGACAAAGGTGTGACTACATTTGTCTCCTCCTAATTGCTCATCTCCTGGCTGCCCTCCTCTGTCATTTTGTCTGTTTCTAGAGAAAGTTTTTGGAAGACTTTTGTGTTGTCTGAATGTGTAATGTAAAAGTTTGATGAAAACTCAAAAACGTGCATGTGTGGGAGAAGAAGACAGTGTCCCACTCACTTCTGTGTGTATCAGCCTATTCTTCTGGTAATATTTTGGCATTGTACACACTCTTAAATGCATTGTCTCCTCTTTTCCCTGTATTATTTTCAAATTGTCATTCCAATCTTTTTAATTTACATCTGGCTTTTTTTAGCTCTTTCTACCAGTCTTGTATTTCCTTGTCTGCTAATTTCTTTCCTTTATCGTGTTTTTGCCCTTTTTTTTTCTTTCAGAAAATTCTGAAACATGAAGTTGTAATACGGGCTATAAACTGGTCAATTATTCACCTTTATCTCCACTTAAAAATGTCGTTGTCAGCAGTAAGAGGAGGGGAGCTTTTCTCAGGAATGCTGTATACAGTGACAGAAGATGGAGGTCACTAATACTAGGGAAGAGCAGCCTTTAGAAAGGGGCCTGAGAAATAAAAATCTGTACCAGTAGTTACATGTAATGGTTGTTATATTTTATATTCAAAATGTCTTTCCAGTGGCAATAACAATTGTTTTTAATTCTCTTTCAGCAACAAGAACAAGATCCGACTAACTTATACATTTCCAATTTGCCGCTTTCAATGGATGAGCAGGAGCTTGACAACATGCTTAAACCGTTTGGGCAGGTTATCTCTACGAGGATACTGCGGGACTCGAGTGGGACAAGCCGTGGTGTTGGCTTTGCAAGGTACTTCAGTGGCGTTAGCCATGCTGGCAGCTTTTTTCCTTTTTCTAACTAAAAAGGCAGGAATAGGAGGAAAAGGCAGAAATTGTTGAAAATGATCAAGCTTCTGAAGAAAAGGGACATCTAGATGGAGATACCAGCAGGGTTTTGTTAATTCTTCCTTTGGTAAAGCAAATATGGCTGTCTCTCATCTCACTTAGATGGCTAAATCTGAATCTATTGCTCTTATTGGACAACTATCTAGAATAAGAGTTCACTCTCCACTGCTTCCTCCTCTTCTCTGTACTTCTTTTTTCTCCTCTATCCCTGAACCAGTAAGCAAGAGTTACACAGTGCTTCACAGAACCTTCTGTGACATTTCTGGCTTTTGAGGTTTTTGAGACAGGAGACCGTAAGGAAGAACCCTTTTACGGCCTTACGGTCCTTACGGTTCCCCTTATGGAAGAACCTCTCCCCCCCCGCCCCCTTTTTTATTTGTTTTCCTTTCTTTGTCTTCATTAGTTGCTCTGAGAAAACCGACTCATCATTGCGCTTTGAACGTCAGCCCTTTGAATTTTCTGGCTCATTAACATGTTGTCATCTGGGAAAGAAAATATTTTTATTCGCTTAACAGTAAATCTCACCTTAAAATACTTGACAGCTTGGTCAATATCTCTCCCAAATCAGCAAGAACAAATATTTTCCATAAAGTAGTAGATACCTCCCAAATATTCTGTCCATGTGAGTCTACTTTTTCTATAGTTAATTCAGTGATTTGTTCTGGGGTCTCTTCATCGAAGCCTTTTCTGTGCCTTTCTAATATTTTTCTCTCTCTCATTAAGTCCTGCTTTAAACCTAGTATGGCAATCAAAATTTGGAGGCTTTAGATTAGAGATTTCTATCATCAAAAATAGGGGCATGCTTTGAGCAAAGAATTGTTGAATCTCAAAATATGTTGTAAAATCTCTGTCAGGAGTCAAATTCCAGTAATTCAGATGTTCAGCCAATATTACAATAGCTCTGTATTTGAACAAACAGCAGAATCTAAAATTAGTGCACAGAAAAGAACTGAACAAATTATATCTCCCGATGAAGCCAAAATTTTTAGGGGTTGGTTTCCCTGTGAGTTGGCTATGGGTAGTTCACAGCACTGTGATTTTATTTATTTATTTATTTTACCCCCCAATGTATTTGCTTGGCAGACTATCCAGTTTCAAGAAGATACAACAAAGGAACAAAATCTGAAACAATGGGATGATATTTAAGAGTGCAAAACCAGCAAGTTTGGTTTCTACCAAAATTTCTTCCTGTCCCCTTTAAATAAATCAATAAGTATTTGTAATATTTTTGGTGTAAATCTAAGTGGGCATTTTTATTTCATTCATATAGTTGTATTTTTTTCATATAAGCATATGCATAAGTATTTGAGTGTGAACTCCATACAATTATACACAGAACGTGTATGTGTTTTTGGATGGCGTACAAAGCAATGTATATCCAAAACTTATATTTACTAATTTTTAAAAATAGTGATACTTGCTTAAATGCAGCTTTCACTTTTTGGTACTATGAAAGGCAGAATCCAGTAACACCCACGCTAAAATTCAGTAGGCATTACGAATTTATTCAGTCTTTTCTCCCTAAACTTGCTTACCAACTCTACCTTGAATCAGTGGTATTTTAGGAATTCTTTTATTCTAATATAGCCGGAAGAGTTTTAGAATTGTATATAAAAGTCCAAAAGACTTGTGTGTATCCAAAACCTTGCTTGTATTGAAGACATTAAAAGAGATTAGTTTTAAAGTAAGTATTTTCTCAATAGGTTCTGTATTATACATTATATGTTTTATATATATACATAAACGTGAAGTTGTTTTTATATACATATTTTTTTTATTCACATACATATATTATACATAGTTTATAGAATAAGCTGTTGCTGTCATATCTAATCAGAATTTCTCCCCTTCTGCAAGGTAGGTATTGGAATACTTTTGGATAAATATTAGTTAAAGTTAAAATTGTCCAAGAAACATGTAGACATTAAAGATTTTAATTTCTTGCCTTTGGGAGCATTTTACTAGGCTAATAAGGGGTAATACATTTTATCAAGTCCAGACTTGAGTCTGAAACTGAATTATATTGTTTGTTTCATGTGAGACAAAAAAAATTAGATTTCTTTGATGCAGATCCAACAATCCAGAACTTCTGAAAATTCTCTAGAAGCTATTTTTGAAACCATGAAGAAAACTTCTTGTTCAGTCTGGCATTTTGTTAATTTTGCTTGTTGTCTGTATTTTGTCGGCCTGTGCAGAAAGGCTATCAGAATTAAAAAGGTGCCAAGACTTAGTAATTTTTAGTACTGCTCCCTTGCTGCCGAGGCCGTTGGCCTAATTTGGATCTGCATTACAGAACTTAATGAAGAAATAAAAAGAAAATCTCTGTTCAACATTATCCAAATATCATCTTGCAGACAGCTGCAAAATATATTCTTCTTTTAAAATAAATTTTGTTATACTTGCATGTCTTGGTCATCCGTTGCAACTTAGTCCAAGCTGGCAGTTAGGACCGACACATCTACATTGCAATACAGGGATGTACCTGCAACCTACGGAGCCACTCCCAGACTAGCACTAGCTCACCAGTAGTCCACCCAGTCTGTTAAGTCTAGTTTTGACAACATAAGTGCACAAACCTGTTCAGGATGCTGGAGAAATTCTCAGTAGCTGTCACAGCTATTCTGTTACTGGTTTCTGTTTTGAAGGTAACTTGGAGACAATTAAATAAGAGACAGGTACATCGTTTAGTTGGGATGATACATATAAGCTAAAAGCTGCAAAGGCAGTTTGGGTCACGCGGTCAGGCATGTTTATATTTGAGTTTATGACTCTTAAACTTCAGAATCCTCTACCAAAAGTGGCATTAACATTTGTTATGTGTGTCATGGACACTAAGGATTCAGTTATGAGTGATTGTGGATCAGTCTTTCTGCTTCCTTCAAGACAGCATAGGTACTTTGCACTATAGCTGTTCAAGTTATGTTCTGCCTAATTTCTAAGTAAATAAGGGTATTGTATTTGCAGTTTGGCACTGACTTTGGCCTCAGAATGCATAAAATGTTAACTGAGTTTACTTTTACCTTTCTGAAGTTGTGTGTTCTTAGAAAACATCCTCTGTATTGCTCACACATGGGGAAGCAAGCCACAAAAGTGAAGCAAGAAAAAGCAAGAAATATGCTCAAAAAAATCACAGACATGGGAATCTGGATGAGTGTTTAATTTATGTAAATTATTCTTTATTTTCTTAGAATGGAGTCAACAGAAAAATGTGAAGCAGTGATTGCTCATTTTAATGGAAAATTCATAAAGACACCAGCAGGAGTTTCTGGTATGTTACATATATTTCTAACAAGATTATGAATGGGTTACTGCTTACATAGTGGAAGCCTGTTACGCTGATTGTTGTATCTGGCTTCTCATTCAGAGGCAGGCTTATTAAAATTAAACTGTGTCTTGTTGGATGACTGTAATACTTGCTCACTTGGAACACAGTATATCACTTTTCTACTGTAAACCTTTTCTAGGAATCTAGTAGTGTTCTTTCCTAGCAGATAGACAAGCAGCTAAGATGCCTTAAGCCAGCTATGCACAAATTTACATCCCACATAATCCCAGTTGAAGTCAGGAGAGAAGCATGTGTTGTGTGCGTATCAGAACAGAATTTGGCTGATTGTCCATGGACAATTTTTTTGAGAGAGGCAAAAAATGGACTACTTTTGCCATCTGTTGGTGATTTTTTCAAAGTAATTTTCAAAAAAATATTTGATTAGAAAAAAATAGATTCTGCAGCACTGCCTTAATGCCAGGCACTTTTATTCATTGGGGAGCTGTGACTCTCAAGTCAAAGTAGGCTTTGAGGTTCTTCAGGAAGATGGAAGGAGGTCAATGAAGAATGCTACTTCTAGAAATATTGTGCAAGGCAAAATGCAGAGAAGCTACGTAGTGCAATTTTGTTGACACACCAAGTTCCTCATCAGTTTGCCTGCTTTGTCAGCACTGTTTCTAAGAGACAAAATGTATATTCCATAAACACTTAAAAATGAGGAGAGGAAATTCAGAGCAGCAGAGTAAAATAGAAAGAAAAGAGGACAGTAAAGGAGGAAAGAATACATGCCTGACATTCCAGGCAGCTTTCGGTAGCCATTTTATTGAGAATCCCAAGTGGGAATTTTACAGATTACATTGTTGATGTGGTTGCCGAAGCCACCTTTATCCTGCTGGTGAAATGTTCTCCGCAGCCAGACCCTGACACCGAGGAGGAGGAAAGCAGCCCTCGGCAGGCAGACAAGAATGTGGCTTGTTTAGTAAAACTACATATATGCCTCATCCCTGAAAGATTACTCCAGTTTGAGGCAGTCTGTGCTGCGGTAGGGATGGAAAGCTGCTTCAGAGCACAGGAAACCACTCCCTTCACCAACACTAATATAACGCAGGGTTTTGACTTCCCTGGCTTGGCTTTTGCAGACCCTTTGCATTGGGATTGATTGCCAAGATTATTTAGTTAAAAGTTTGTTATATATAAGGGCTGTAACATTTACTTTTCTATTTCATATATTTAGCAATCTGTGTTTTATGAGATGGAAAATCCCTTTAGGGGCAAGGAGGTCATGGAACGATTTTCTCTGAATGCCGACTGTGCTCTGATCCACCCTCCATGATTAGTTTTATAGTGCTGCTATGGCTTGGACATAATTAAGAGTAAAAAGTATGGAGAAATCAAGAGTTCAAATTAACATATAGGGGTTTCTATTCAATTAGAGCCAGTAAAAAAACTGTAACAGAACTTCCTATTAGTGCTTTTTAGTTTGCTCATTTTTATTTTCACTTGCATTATCCTGTTCTCAATGAACGAGCCGTCAAGCATGTCATTGCTAATCATGCTCTGTCTCTGGTGGGCCGTTGCTGAAGCTGGAGTTGCACCCTTATATGATCAGGTTCAACCAGGTAGAAATAAAAAGTTGCTGCACAGAATTGTAAGAACAATTTCTACAGTGTGGAGGAAAACATTTGCCAGAAAAGGGTGATTAATTAGGGACAAGAAATTTGCAAAGAACTGGCGGTTATCAGAAAGGGGTCTCAAGATGTAATCCACCTCAGGAACTTTAACTTCTAATGCTTACTTGGGAAAGTAGTCGTCTAGGCTCTCTGTCTAAAATAGGTAAAGGAGCACACACCTCCAGACACTGACGTATCTTTGCTGTCAGATGTCTTTGCAGTTACAAAGAGTGCCTAGATGAGTCGCTCAGAAATAGGTAACTCTAAATGTCTCAAAGTCAGTTAAGTGAGATGAGTCACACCCTCCATGATGCTGAAAAATGTGACAGATAAGTAGGTGCATCAGGGAGTCGTGAGAACCTTCATTAAAGACTCTCAGTTTCGTTGTACGGCCCCAACTCTACTTTTCCATGCTGGTGCTGTGAAGTTGTATTGCTCCTTGGAAAGGTTTTCATGGAGTTCAAATGCTTCCTGGAGTTCCTCACCACATAGCAAGCATGTGTCCAATAATGCAATCTTATTAGAGGGTGCAGCTTATACATAGTAATATGCTGCGGTCTGCCAAAAAGCGGGGCAGAGTCATGGGGCAACTGTGGGGCAGATGGTCTTGGACTACCTGCCCAGGGAAAAGTGGATGTAGCAGGAAAGCTCTTGGACAAAACAAAGGTTGGGAAAATGTTCTGAAATAGATTAGCATCCTTCAGGGTTATAAAGGAGCAGGTTCAAATACATGCAAAATAAAATCGTAGAACTGGAACTATGTTTAAATTAAAACATTGTGTCCTAGAAACTTGGCTAAAATCAGCAAAGGGAGCTGGCTATAAAAACACCGTTATCAGGATGAGAGGGTAGGAGAGACAGGCCTGTAATGAAATAGGTGTGGGAGGAAGAACATCTGTTCAACAAAAACATGCTTTCATAATGCAGCTTTGTTGTTTTAACTAAGTTTGGGTTTAAATGGAAGAATGGGTTAAAAACAGTTATAGGAAGCATAGGTGAAACCTCCTCTGGAGCAAGAGAAGACAGAACGGAAAAACCTCTCTGAATGTGAGAGGGCCAAGGGTAGCACAGGGCGGTCACAAAAGCATCGACTGTAGAACTGAGTGACTGGGCATTGATGATACTGAGCAAGCTGAAGCCAGATGCAACAAGCTATTCAGGCTTTATTACTCTGCTCCATATTAGCTTAATGAAATACATTCAGTATTTAGTGTGTCCTTGTTTGTTTTCAGTCAGGAAGAAGGAAGGTTAGCTCAGAGAGCAATTTCAAATGCACTGCAAGTTGGTATAATCCTAAAACTCCTAGGAGTGGTGTATTAGTTTCACCATTTGTTCTAGCTGGGGTTTGTACTTCAGTTATGTAAGTTATTGTAATAGTTTGTACTGTTTTATGGACTATGACTTTCTGTCCATTTCTCTGAGGACTTTGATTTTTGTATTTCATTCTCTTCTCAGCTGTATGTTTGTTACATGATTGCTATAATCTTGAAATAACTTTTGCATTTAGTTCTACTTTCCTCTTTAAAGAATTATTGTTTTCAGTGAATAATGTGATTTTTAAAGCTTTTCTATTCTCCTGTGAAATGTGAACCTCATGACGTGAATTGGAAGCAACAGAGATTAGACTAGTATAAGGAGCCAGGACACAAGAGATGAGTAGTGAGGACAGAGCAGCATACTTAGCCTCCTGCCCCTAAAGATGATATCTAATGTTCGCTATCTTTTTGTCTTGTGTTGGACCCATAACAGTTGTAGAAGTGCTGGGCAAAATCATGAAAGGCATCTCCTCCCTATCACAGCAGCATGTAGCTGTGCATGATGATACATGAGAATAATCCATGAACCACATTCTGAAAACCACTGCTAAAGGGTATCAAGAGGTCACAGTGCTGGTGTTACTCCTGATTGTCACACTGAAGGCAGAGGAACCAAGATTTACCCATTAGATCAAAGATTAGAAGCTTTTACTGCTCTAATTCTCGTAGTTTGTAATTAGTGCTTAGCTTTAAGAAGTAACATTGGAATAGAAAAGAAAAATACTACTTAAAACCACTCAAAATATACTCCTGTGACAAACTATTAAACCCTGTGTAAATTATTAAAGAAACGTAACGCTGAGCACTGCGTTTAAGTGAAGATTAGGATGGTGAAGAGTATATATTTTATTTCTCTTCAGACATATAAAGCTACTGAGGTCTTGGGTTGCACAACTTCTTTTTTAATTCCCACAGCTTTTGGCAAAAGTTGGTAGCTTTACAGGCTTGCTCTATCATTAAAGTGATGTTTTAATGTTGGAATTCATTAGTCCCATATGCTTTGTGACTAGAAAATAAGCAATGGAAGTCACTAAAAGATGCAGTTTAATTGAAAACTGATTAAAAGAATAGTATTTAAAACTATTTTGTTGTATTATTTAATATCTGAAAGCAGGGTTTATTGAAAAGTTGATAAAATTAGCCATGTAAAGTCAAGGCTGTAAACACAAAGTCCAATATAAGAACATCAATTTTGTTCTTGCATTTGTAGTATCACCTGGTACGTATTTGGGTAGACACTGAACAAACGAAGACTGAATTCTAATGTACCCATGTGCACAACATGTGTACGACAAGGAAGTATTTACTCTCTGGACTAATATTGCATTCACACCTTTCTTCTGTAAAAACATTAGCCCTAGAGGATGCTGATTCAGGGCAGGAGGAAATGGTCAGCACTTTTCACAGCCGGGTTTTAAAGCACTGACCTGCTGTTAAAGCACAGGAAAGCTCACGGTTACAGAATGCCTCCATGGCAGCAGCTCAACAGACAGCTCCAAACCATCGAGAGTTTCTGTTGGTTTTCATTAAGTGTCAGCGGAGTGGGCGTTTTAAACATGGTGCCGTAGCTGCAGAAGCATAAATCCATTGTAAGTCGTAGCCTTTTACATCAGCTATCTCTTAGCTGTGAATGCAACTCTGAATATACTATGCCTCTCTGTCTTGCACATACAGACAAGTTACTGAATGATTAATGGTTCCCTTCATCACTGGGCATGCACTTCCCAACAATTAAACAATAAAAATGACTCTCCCTTCCTTCCTGGACCACAAAAAAGATTGCTTGGCTGGTCTGTAGGGCTTGTTGGAGTTTTTTGTTTATATATGTATCTATTATGTACCTGTTTGTATGTGCAAGAGAGATCATATCTTACATATTTGTGAAAAATATGAGGAAAGGTAAGCTGAACAAATAAATTTCAGATTTAATTTTGAAGAGAGTAAGGGCTATGTTTATTCTTCGGTTGGAGGGGGATCAGTAGGTCATACTTGGCTCCCTTGAAGGCTTATCTCCTTCTCGTGACCCTCCCTCTGATGACCATCAGTCATTGTGTTCTTGAAGCAATGAACGCAGTAGTACTCAGGTCACGTGTATGGAAGAGCAGCCAAAAATTGCAGTTAGGCTTTCGATTGCAGCAGTCCCCACTATCAGCGTTCGGATCTTGAACTGGAATCAGGCAAGGCAAATGCTATAGAGCCTTCTCACAGCAGTTCGCGGTATTAAATAGACAGTCTGCTTCATTTTTTTTTTAACATGAGTTGGAGCTTTGACAGCATTTGGCTTCATTTATGGACACAGTGAGGAGCAAGAGACGCTGGAAGGTCAGAAAAACAAGGGTTCCCATGACCAGATCTGTGTTCAGTAAGGTGGAGCACCAACTTCTGGCAAATCACAAATTAATGCCTTTTAATTTTTTTTTTTTCATTGCTGTAGGTTTTGGATATTACATATGCAAAATCCAATACATGTGGATAATTCTTCTTCCATTTTTTCTTCATCTTTAAATTTATCAGGAGGGTGTTTCCAGTGCACCACAGAAGATGTTTCATTGTTTAAAATTTAGCTGTTTTCAGCTATCTACTGACACAAAAAAATATATTTATTCTTAAAATAGATTTTTATGAGTATTTTATTCAAACAGTTGGACAGGTTTACTCTGACTTTTTAAAAAAAGATCTTTATCTTCAGACTATGGGAAATGTTAGCACAAATAATGCTTTCAGAAAAGTTTCGTACAATTCACTATGGAGATTTTTAATGAAAGCATAATGCAGCTTTAAATAAAGTATTTGCTACCTGCGAGTGCTATAATACAGAATCACAGGGCTAGAAACCTTTAGGTATTTTCTGATGTCTTTATAAGCCGTTCTCATGCCAGTTTCTTTTGACTTCATCCAAAAATTTATAGTGTGTGTTTTGGAAGTCACACATCCTTCCCACAATACTAGATGGTTTGAAATAATTTATAAGTAGCCAGAGATACTCAACTTGGGAAAGAGCTTTTTTGCATTTAAGGCAGTTAACTTCAGTATTTGGATCTCAGGTCTCCCTTTCTGATGGATTTTTTTTTTTTCCTCACTGTGTAAAATCAGAGTCAAAATAATTTCAGACCAGAACCTGACAATTTTACCCATATTGAGTACCATCTTCTGAGATTAACTCCTCTTATTTCAATAGAACTGTATGTGGATTAAAATGCTGCGTGATATGACCAAGGTTATTGGGATATAGCTTTTTATAAAGTAACATCAAATTATTGATCAGCGTATTGATATAGTACCTTTTTGCCCCAGATATGCTGAGACAGAAGTTTTTTCTCATGATAGAAGACCCCAAAGCAAAACTCAATTCTGGGAATGCCAAAAACCCCCTCAGAAATGCAAGATTTTGAAGACACTGTTCTCCAGTTTCTGTCTCCTACTTTAGAGTTTCTATGAATTTCCTTGTGCATTTCCTCCGCTGTCCGTAGGCCTCCAATAGTTTTTCCAGTGTCATTAGCCTCACCTTTCCCTGGTTTATTTTATCATTATAGGATTTTTAATTACAATTTTTTGTAAGATAATACATTTTAAATTAATTCAGTTGTCATGTTTAGTACTAAAGTCTGACTTTCTGATATCAAAGTTATTTGAGTGCTGAATAACAGCGCGTGGGTAGGAGAGGTACAAGTCCCTGATGGATGTGTGGTCCGTGTTGGAGATGAGACGGGGAACCATATACCAGTTCCGTCTCCCAGTCCATCCATCTTTTATAGAGAAGGCTGTCAAAAAAGGTATCATGTAGGAAGCAGATATTTTCCCAGTAGAACCAGAGCTGGTGTTTTAGGTATGCCATCTAAAGCCAGGGGTGACTTGGCCATTAGCGTTAGTTTTGTGCCAATGGTTTAAAAGTCAGGCTCTTTGCCAGGTAATAAGTCTCTGAGGTTTTCCATACCAATCATCTTTTGTAAATGCAGACAGAGTGAAGAGCACATCAGCACTGGCCACGGTTCTACTAATAGATTTTGTTGCATGATATAGATATGCTAAAATTTTTCTTGGGGTTGGTTTTTTGCGGGTGGCCCTCCCACCCTATGTGTTTACTCTACATTTGGAAACTTGCATGTTTTCAGATCCAGCCATGTCTCATGCAGGTGTTTCCAAACAGCAAACGGCTGGAGGAGTGTCATGGTAAAGCTTAGACAGCTCATGTGTCAGGAATTATTGGCAGAGAAGTGTTCACATCCAAGTCATAACAGTGCTTCCACCCTGTGATTAGGGAGGGTGTGGTGTGATGTAGCAGAGCTGGGCTTCAGCCATAGGTACTCAGAAACTATTACAGTTTAAGCTAGAAATAGGGAAAGAATACTATGCAAACTTTTCTTTTCATTGCTTGAATTTTGACATTAGAAATTGAAGTCATGGTCAGGATTATGTTATGCAAAAAAAAAAAAAAAGTACAGCGATACCATTTCATGACAGTATGCAAAGAACAAGGTAAAAGAAAAATCTTGAAGAATATCTCGTTGCATTGTGTGCTCTTTATAGAGCAGAGATAAAAATGGAATGGGCAGTTGTAGCATTTTTTGTGCAAGGTGGCAGGAGATAAAGGTGCCCACTCCACCCTGCTGGGTAGAGTTAAGTGGAGGTACTGTGCCAGCTCTTCTGGCTGTTCTGGATGAGCAGAGCAGTTTGTGTTTTGGGACATTACTGAAACCTCCAAGGAGTGGGGGGAATAATTTTAAAGGCCTTTGGCCAGATTTATTCTCCGCCCTCCTTAGATGTACCTCCTAAGAGGCAAAGCTCAGAATTCAGATGGCATTTCTCATTCATCCTCAGACCAACAGACACATACTCAGAATACACAGACCATGATTCTTTCCAACAGGTTTTAGAGCAGTAATTTAAATCAAATATATAAGGCATTCCAGATGCTCTATTTGTTTGTGGCAGCTATCTTTGTGCTATGCAGAACAATCGTTGATGCTGTAGTATGAATCCATGTTATTTAACTGTCGTATTGGGAATATAGCTTAAAAATAATACCTCATTTGGAGCGCTGAACACCTGTGTATGAACGCTACTTCAACTAATATTCCTTTCTTCTCAGTTCCTGCAGAACCTTTATTGTGCAAGTTTGCCGATGGAGGACAGAAAAAGAGACAGAATCAGAATAAATATATACAGAATGGAAGAGCATGGCACAGAGAAGGCGAGGTGAGACTTGTAAGTCCTCCCTTCAAGCTTTAGTGTGGGTGTACAATAATGAACACTTATGAAAATGATAGGCATTGAGACTTCTTGGCTTGGCTCTTTGGCATATTAAAAATGCGCAAGCAAGTCTTACCTGACAGTTTGCAACTCTATAAAACACTTAACTGTATCTTAAGAGGAAAAAAGGCAAAATGTGAAACACTAAATCCTGCCTCATTGAAGTGACCAATAAAATCTCCTTCAACTTGGTCAGGAATATGCCTGAGATATTTCTCATATTATAAAACTACCTGAAACATAACTTTATTTACATGTAGTAAATAATCCTTTGATTTATGCAGCACTGAAATGCACATCACTTTCATGAGATTAAAATAGTATACCAATGCAATGCAGCATTATTTTTTTTTTAGTCACAGCTTTTTTAGTCTTTAATGTTCAAGATAATAGTTTCATAGGCTTACTGTGGTTAGCCAGCCTAGACACCTCAATTTATATGAGACAAGAAAATTCAAATGTGTCTTCTGAAAAACAGCACTCCCCATTCATTCATATAGTTAATATATTGTAGGCAATACCCTAACATAATCATCTTCATGCCCTGCCTCTCGCACACACACGTTTTCTTAGTCAGGTATTTCATAGATTGCATTTTGTTCCTCATGCTGGGAAGTTGAAACTTGTATTCATAGCTAATATCGCTGACTCTCTTCACTATATAACTCCTTCTGTCAATTAACCTTTCCCTAACTTAGAGTAATAAACTATTTCAATACAAATTTTCAGTTAAAAATAATACAGCTAAAGAAGGAGTAAGAGAAATAATTTACAATCGAGATGAATTTTGTCAACTCTTTCTTTCCACTTTTTTTTTTTTTTTTTTTAAAGGCCGGAATGACACTCACATATGATCCAACCACAGCTGCTTTACAAAATGGGTATGTTAAATAATGGCACACTAAGAAAGAAACAGTTTGCATTATGAAAGATGCACAGACCTGGCATTTAATAAATATTTCTGCATTTTCTAGATTTTATCCATCACCCTACAGTATTACAGCAAACAGAATGATCACTCAGACATCTATTACGCCATATATCGCTTCTCCAGTTTCCACATACCAGGTTTGTATTTAGAACTTAGTAGCTGAAATGGTTCATCGGAGCTTATGTTTATTTATCAATTGCTACATCTGGTTTTATGAATTCTCCAATAATGCTTCATTTTAATGAAGTGGCCTCTTCATGCTGTACAGCATGAAAATGAAGGCCTTAAAAACTAAAAGTGTATTTGTTTCAGTAAGCACGGCAATTTAATGAGATACGTGGTGTCTTGCAAAACAAAGTCTCTAACTTATGCTGATGGCTAAGGTATTTGTAGCCACTTCTGCATTTCATGTGTGATTTTTCATTTTCTCTTGGTCAAGTTCTTTTAATGTCAATAATATATCTTTAAAATAATTATTCTTTATTTAAAACCCTCTTGATTTAGTTCAATTCTATTTCAGAGATATTTCTCCATGCTTTTTGAACTTTTCTCCAGGTTGTTTCAGTGCAAAAAAAAAAGCCCAACAATAATGTGTTACGTAGTTGTACTAAGAAGGGTAGAGAAACTTGCTTGGCATTAGAGAAGGAAATTTGAAGAAGGGTTCAGAGTTCAAATTGCATTATCATTCAAATTCAGTGTTTTCATTTTAGGAGTAAAGCATTTAATAGTCTAGAACTTTTTCTAAACAAAAAGTTACTTTATTTTAAACAATAAATGAAAACATTAATCATGTACATTTTTTGTTCTTAGAGCCCAGTCCAAAGCTTCCTGAAAAGGAATTTTGCTAGGTGTCATCTTGAGTCCCCAGTAATGGATATTGACAAACAATTCACCATGCTGAGAAGTTATATGGAACGGTTTTTGTACTTTGATATAAATCTCTTAGGAATGCTCAGTTTTAGGACATCGTATGTTTCAGTTTACAAACAACTTGCATTTAATGCAACTAGTATGGCAGTCTCAGATGTATGCTCTGTAATTATTACTTGAGACATGCCAATTATCCCAGTGTAAGCTAAATGATCAGCTATTTTGGCATTTTACTGTTTAACACATAGATGAAGTAAACGTCAGTGATTCAGGTCATAAATAACCAAAACCAGTTAAATTTGGAGAATTCTTACTTCTGTATGTCAGGGGAAGGAGAAGAGGCCGTTTGCTTTTTAGTAAGAGAGACGTGCCGAGTTTTCTAGCTTACTATGGGTGAAAATGAATAGAGAAGGCTATGCAGAAGGCATATAGAAGGCTAACAGAGGCACTGTGGGCCATTTGGTCAGTGCAGAAATTTCCCTTGCAGAAATTGCCCCGTACCCTCCCATTCCAGGCGAGAAGAATGAGGAAGAATTCTCTAATATTAGTTTGGAGGTCTAATGCCTTCTTGCGCAAGCAAAGCGTTATGTAGGAGGTAAAACAGTGTACTCTGGGGTAAAGGGCAGCTGGATTAATTTTATATTAATTTCTGAGGTGACTTACACAACACAATGTTTGCTCTCGGCAGACAGTGCTAGTACTGTATTTTTCAGTATATTGGATCATTCTGCTTTCTACACCAATACCTCAAAAATTACAGCAAGTTCTTACCCAGAAAAATATTCCAGTAGAATTGGCTGCTATTCTTTATTAAAATATAAATTATATATCAATATAGGACTCTCAGATATTCAGAATCCAAGTAAAGGTTGGAAGTTGGCACGGAAATATACTTCTTAGGAATATAGTATCACTTTTCTGGGCTCCTTGAGATAGGCAGACCACAATACTGTATGTTTCCAGAAATGTTGTTCCCAGTATTTCAATATACATGGCATGGAGCTTAAATTATTGTGGATGGAGTTACTAACATCATTATGCTTAAAGTGCCACAGTAATAGGAATTGAAAATTAAATTGAAGTATTCTGTATTGGGGGGGAAGGAGGTTCTTGGCCAGAAGAGTGTCACAATTTGAGTATTAGTCACATCTTCATTACTGATCCCTTCTCACTGAAACCTGCAGCATTCTGTCACCTACACAACAGGACATATCACAAGAGCATGATTTATTTATTTTTTCTTTGAGGCATGGTATAACCTGTTCCTAGATTTATTCTTATTAAAGGTAAACAAATTTAATAAAGTTTTGGCTAGTGTTTGTTTCTGCAACTCCTGTATACCCAAATGACAGTACTAAGCCAGTTACTATCATAGTATGAGTAGATTAGCCAAAGCTTTAGTCAGGCTGTACCAGTATTTTTGCCATTAAGCTTTTGCCTGAGGAAAGGGAAGGTTCAAGTGTTTTCCATTTTTGAACTCCTGTTTGCTCTTTTTCTGACTGAAAAAGAAAAAAAATATTACTCTGATTTGAAAGTCAGTACCAAAAGGAGGGAAGAAATATTTCCATCTTGCAGAAAATAACCTCACCTGGATTTTTTCAAGACTGTTTGTCTACCTGTCCTGTTCACAGGACTCTGGGAATGATGGCAGAGGCATTTAAGGGGCTTTAAATGTCTGGCAGCAGTGGTGAGTCGGTTCTGCATGTGCAGCGCAGGCCAGAGTCCTGCCTTGTCCTCCACACCTACAGGAGGTGGAGAGGAAATGTTTCTGTTCTGACCTGTAATATATCTTGCAGCACGCTTTTTCAAAGAGCTGTTGCAACCAGCTCTTTTTAACTAAGATAACCATATAACCTATTAGTTTGCCTTTTAATCTTTTTAGTTTACCTTGTCATGCAAAGTTAGGCATCTGTGGTGGGTTGACCCTGGCTGGACGCCGGGTGCCCACCAAGCCGCTCTGTCACTCCCGTCCTCAGCTGGACAGGGGAGAGAAAATGTAATGAAAGGCTCGTGGGTTGAGATAAGGACGGGGAGAGATCATTCACCAACTACCGTCACAGGCAAAACAGACTCGACTTGGGGAAATTAGTTAACTTTATTACCAATCAAAATCAGAGTAGGATAATGAGAAAATAAAAACTAAATCTTAAAACACCTTCCCCCCACCCCTCCCTTCTTCCTGGGCTCAACTTTACTCCCGAATTTTCTACCTCCTCCCCAACAGCGGCGCAGGGGGACGGGGAATGGGGGTTGTGGTCAGTTCATCACACGTTGTTTCCTTCCTCCTCAGCGGGGAGGACTCCTCACACTCTTCCCCTGCTCCAGCGCAGGGTCCCTCCCACCAGACAGTTCTCCACGAACTTCTCCGATATGAGTCCTTCCCACGGGCTGCAGTTCTTCACGAACTGCTCCAGCATGGGTCCCCCATGGAGTCTCAAGTCCTGCCAGCAAACCTGCTCCAGCGTGGGCTTCTCTCTCCATGGGTCCACAGGTCCTGCCAGGAGCCTGCTCCAGCGCGGGCTTCCCACGGGGTCACAGCCTCCTTCAGGCGCATCCACCTGCTCCGGCACAGGGTCCTGCACAGGCTGCAGTGGATATCTGCTCCACCATGGACCTCCATGGGCTGCAGTGGATATCTGCTCCACCGTTAACCTCCATGGGCTGCAGGGGGACAGCCTGCCTCACCATGGTCTTCACCAGGGGCTGCAGGGGAATCTCTGCTCCGGTGCCTGGAGCACCTCCTCCCCTCCTTCTTCACTGACCTCGGTGTCTGCAGAGTTGTTTCTCTCACATATTCTCACTCCTCTCTCCGGCTGCAATTGCTGTTGCACAATAACTTTTTCCCCCTTCTTAAATATGTTATCACAGAGGCGCTACCACCATCACTGATGGGCTTGCCCTTGGCCAGCAGCAGGTCCGTCTTGGAGCCGGATGGCATTGGCTCTGTTGGACACAGCGGGGGCTTCTAGCAGCTTCTCACAGAAGCCACCTCTGTAGCCCCCCCGCTAGCAAAACTTTGCCACGCAAACCCAACACAGCATCCTACCTCAATTTAAGTATTTGGGTAGTCAGTGTTTTTGGAGAGAAAACATGCTAGTTGCAAGAGCCGGGATGCTCATCAGAACCTTCTCTTCCTGTGCTTTGGGAATAACATACCACAATGTCTTGGAGAAGAACAATTCTCCTAAATCTTCTCCTTGTTCCTGGAACAAGATTCCAGCAGAATTCCTCGTTTCTTTTTCCCTTGTGAAAATCCAATAATTAATTTTATTCCGATCACACTAGAAGGCAAATGATGCTATACCTTCTGAGATCCCGATTACTTTTCCCCAAAGGAATTTCAAAGACAGAAGGTGCCTCCTTTTTCAACACAGCAGAAATCTCTCATGCATCTGTTTGAAGCCTTTCAGTGTGCTTGGTAAAGTTTCTGAGACCTGCACTAAAAACATAGTATACTGTTCTGAAAGGTGCATGTGGTATATTGTCTCCAAATCTTGTTTCTGATTTACAGGTACAGTAAATACACTTTTCATAGAAATCAATGTTCTCTATAGAGTAACTAATTGCATTTAAAACTGAATAAATAAGGGAGGGGGCTTGTTAACATGATTTATTAAATTATTGCTATTTCTCAGTTGGAGTATTCAGGAAAAGAATGACTAAAACAAAAAATAAAATACTGATTTTATTCTAGGTTCAGAGTCCTTCTTGGATGCAGCCTCAACCATATATAATGCAGCACCCAGTAAGTTTTTATGCTTCTCTGTTGTTGTGTTACTGATTGTATAAACACTTTACATACTTTAAACAACAGGAAGTAAGTCAATTCCTGCCCAATTACTTCCAGAGTTTTGACAATTACATCATGATTAAATCATGGATCAAATGAAAAAAGAAACCAAGATAGTAACCTGAATTGGGGCATCATTTTATTAGGAAAAAAAGAAAGCTGCCTTCAGGTTATCGAGGTGATGAGGACAATTAGAGTTACCAAGTCAGCATCCTGAGGAAACTTTTTTTTTTTTTTTTTTTTTAAATTTAAATGAAGGCACTTTGCAAATACTAATGTTTTACATACTGTTTACCTATCAGGAGCTGGAATTGAAGACCCAAGGTTTTAGAATGGGTCTAGCATAGTTCAGACTGCATAATTTGTGAAAGACAGATGGATGTAGTGATACTAAATGATATTATGGGCACTCACTTGAGAAAACCTGCATAGCTTGTTCTGGCTTCACCGCTCATGAGTAATGCTAGTCTCCCTACACTTTTGGCTGTGGCATCTGTACCAGACTGTCAGGCATTCTAATCTATACTCTCCCATGATATTTTGCTTCTTATCTATGTCATTTGCCAATTAAATACCATTATATCTGAGACTCACTAGGTTTCTTGAGATGAGCATTACAAATAATAACAGGTGCTTTAATATATGCACTCTTGTAGTTCACAAACAAGTCTGTTTCCAGATACAGAAAGGATATTGTCTTGACTTTAATTAGCCTCCCCATGCAGATTATAGAATGTAAATCTTCTTGGCAGAACACTTTCTTTTTCTGCATACAGAGAAAGGTGATACTGAACCAGAACACTCTCTCACACACTTAATTGTTGTTGTATTTGTTTTTTGATGTTAAACATGCATGCACACAACTGTTTTTAACTTTTCTATCAACACAGATTTTCATAAAAAACCATCTTGCAAATCATGCTGTGAAAGACACAAGTTGATATGTTATAATGCTATAAGGTGTATTGGTTTCACAGGTATACAAGACGAGATTTCACAGTTGAAAATAAAGATCTAGATTCCCGACTTCAGTTTTGGCCTGTGCAAAGGCTGGTGCTGTCTTGCTCATTTGCTTTGCAGAGAAGCCTGCAGACTACAGACAGGAAATTCTTTTAGTGTTTGATGTGCCTGTGACTCATTTCATCTACACTGATCACATGGTTGTTTTTCCAACTATACTCTGTATGGTTTTTTTCTTTTTTCTTTTTAAGGATTAGTTATTGATTCAAAATACTCGCTTTCAGTACACTGCAATTATTTCTGTTAGTTTTGAGCCTCCATCAATTTTAATCAACACATCTGCAAGCAGAAGTCATACAAAGTATTTGGAAATGTGTTTTTGTAGAACGTGATTGGTAGAATGAAATTTGTTGGTAACCCTCCATTTCAGATTACTCTGAAAACCTTATGAGCGGGCCCTCCATATTTAGCAATCTCAAGCGTTTAAAAATTTGACATATACTTTTTATGAAGTTAACAAAATGGTACAGGAGTGATAGAAAGATCATCATAGTAGCTAGTGTTTAGACAAAGAATCAGCATTGCTAACCCACTTTTCTAAAACACGTGTGCTAATGAAACCAGCCATTAAGTAGTGCAGCTGTCTTGTGTGTGAACATCGCATGTGACGGGCAGAATTCTCCTAACACGAGTGTACCTCCAAAGCCTCCATTCCTAAAGATGAGATAAAAGTTTCTTCCTACAGCATGAAATTCCAAAGCTTAAGCTAAGGGAATCTGTAAGTGAATCTATACCTGGTAATGTGTGCAGATTTTTGCTTTACAGTTAGCATCCGGTTAAACTCGTATTTTACAAAGAGTTTTCAGCAGGTGTCTCAAGCGCGTTGTACATCAGTTGCGTGTTCAACAGGAAGTCAAGGCAGGTCTTACCCCATTACCAAACTGTGCAAAACGCATCTGCTTGAGTAGACTGTTCAGAATGCCCCAGACCTGCTTCCTGAGTCAGTGCCTGGGATTAAGGAGAGTTCTAGTGGTGTATCCCCTCGGAAGGACAGCCCATACTTAGACTCTCAAATCAAAATGTAATTAAAATCTGAGTGTTGCCACAACCATTTCTTTCTTTCTCTGTTTTAATAGGGTGCTGTGCTGACTCCCTCCATGGACCACACCATGTCACTACAGCCTGCGTCAATGATAAGCCCTCTGACACAGCAGATGAGTCATCTTTCATTAGGCAGTACTGGAACAGTATGTAGCAATTTAATACAAAATAGAACTTGCACAAGTAGAAAATAGTGCGTGTAGATCGCAGTATGCATGTGCAGCTTGCATGTAGAAAAAAAGTAATCCTTTAAGTAGTCTTTCATCCAATAAAATATTAAGAACTGTCTCCTTTTTAAATCATATTCAGAAGTTTTTATTCAGTCTGTTAGCTGATCACAAATTGGAAATGAGTAAATAAAAATAGATCAAAGCAAATGAAAGGAACCCAGGAGGTAACTCCAGAGTTATCAAAAAAGAAAAAAATAGGTGTGTTTACTCTTCAGGAGATGAGAGTTGCAGAAAGTAATACCAAGTGTGGAACAGAAACTAAATCAGAAGAAGAGATGCAGGCTAGCTTCTAAACTGAAAGATCCTTCTTTTCTGAGCAGATAGAATTAAAAAAAGAAAAGATGATGATCAGGATTAACAGAGAAGGAAAAGTCCTTTACCTAGTCTTTGAAGTCTAAATTTGAGTTTCCTCAGAACAGGTATCTCACTTTTCTGAAAAGCCTGTTCATTTCAGACACAAAAGTCTTTCTCATGTATATATTGCTTTAGGGAAACAGTCAATATCTGTTAAACAATATCATGATAGGTATTTCGAATACTCTTGAATTTAGATTGGGCTTTAACTCAACTTAATGGACTCTCTGTCTTTCTAGTACATGCCAGCCACAACAGCTATGCAAGGAGCCTACATACCCCAATATACCCATGTCCAGACAGCAGCGGTTCCTGTTGAGGTCAGTATATTTTATAAAAGACCAGAGATAAGAGACATGAATGTGATAGAATTTTTTGCTAGGAAAACTACTGTTTAAAGCTAACATTTTAACTGTGAAAGTACTGTGAATACAATGTATATTAAAACTATAAAGTGTCATTATTCTCAACTAATATAACTAGTATTAAAACAAAGAATGACCTGTACTTGTAGCAGTACAGTACTTGGAGCAGTCCCCCATCTGACCATAGCTCAGACGAACTTTGTGTTTTGTGAAACCTAACTTTCAATAGGAACAAGCCAGAAGGTATACTGTAGTTTTGATCTTTCATTTAGTTTTCCTGTGAGCAAACTTCTCTGCCGATAGACCATGATTGTAACTTTTTGCAAAGAATCCCAATTTTACCCTGGCATCTCAGGATACCTTGGTAATTTGCCTAATAAACCCCTCTGCAAGCCCAACTGAAGAGCATAACTAAATGGTAGACAATAGTTTGTCTACTATTTTGTCTTACCGTACACCCTTTCATAGGTCGGTACTTAACAGAGGAGCTGGACAAGGTATGCTGCAGCTCTTGTATTCAGAATGAGTGCTAGACGGTCTCTTCCAGAGCCTGTAAGAAAAAACATTTCATTTCAAAGTCTATTTGTCCAGAAACTCCAGAACTTGTTTGGTTCAGTTCATGCATCTGCCCGTGTGGGGGGCAGACAGAAAGGCTTTTGGTAATTAGCTGATTGCACTATCTGCCAGAGCACTGTCAGCTGAATTAATTCCCTGGTTTCTGGGGGTCTGTGTGCAAAGTCCCAACTACAATTCTTTGTGTTGCCTAGCGCCAATCACACCACGGTACTCAAAGCAATAGTGTTTGTACATGTGGTAAGTAGATCTCATTCTTCTTACTGCCCCTCAAAAGGAGAGGGGCAGAATGCTCTTTTGCATTTGCAGATAGACAATATACTAGCAGTTATTTGCTCCCTCTATGTATTTATTTCTATAATGTCAGAGGTTTTTTTCATTATCATCAAAGCAGCTGGGGAAATAGAAGGTTTGCATGATCATTTTATTTATCTATTTGCTGAAATGTAACTCAATGCAAAGTTAACACCTCAAATTTGGAATAGCCCACTTGAGAAATGTTAGAAAGACTTTAGATTTGAAGACTGTTAATTGCATGAGTCGCATGGAAATACAGATTGCAGATAATGCTGCCTGATTTTGTGTCTCATGTCTTGTGTTCCATTTTATTTGCAGGAAGCCAGTGGTCAACAACAGGTTACAGTAGAGACGTCCAGTGATCATTCTCCATATACGTATCAGCAAAATAAGTAACTGTGAGGTAGGGGCTCATCCTGTGACATAAAAGATGTGAATTCAAAGATATTTCATAACTTGCAGTACTCTGTATTGAAAAGTCTTTTTTTATATCATATAAATAACACTGATAATATCTGGGGACAGGCAGTGAAGTTAATTTGAACTTGGCCAGACTTAGAAGCCAGGAAAGGAAGTACAGGTTCCAGAAGTGAGTTAATGAATTATGAGTAATAGTGTTTTAATAATTTCTCTATAGCATAACTGTATTATGTTGTATTTTAATTTGTTCATCTTGGCAGCATGCTGTATACAAGAATAACAATGAATTAGCACAAAAATACTAGAATCACAATGCTAAAGGGAACTGTATTTATACGTATAATATCCTCTAGTTCTGTGGTACATGTAAGATTTGGAAGCAGCTTTGTGACTAACTTACAGACCACAGGCGGGGGGTGATCTGGTAGAAATCCTTGCTGACCCCTTCTCCTGAAGACTTCCCTGTTCATCCTTTATTCTAGGAAAAAGCAGTTTGGTCCAGAATTTCATCAATTAATTTTTAAGCCACATCCTAGCTTGGCTCTAATTCCAGAGTTGTTTTACTTTCCTACTCCAGGTTGCCTCTGGTTTTGCTTGCATGGCCTTTCTTTACTAACCAATCATTAGCTTTACCTGAACTCCTTCCATGCAAAATTTTTGCTTTCTGTAGATTGCCATCCTGAAAATATTGTTTGTACTAACCATCCCCTTCTCCATCTTCCATGTTTTAAAATTCTGGAATTTAGTTGTTCCTTAACTCAGCTTTTTCTGAGTGCTTTGTAAACCAGGCAACTTGACTACATAATTTTTTTATCACATTTTGTAAGACCTCATAGACTGAAAAGACCTGTTCAGCTGCAGTGATGTGCTAGAGGCCATCTTAGAAGGGTTTTTCTACAGCCCTCACAGCATTTATTAGATACTCAAAAATCATAATCAGTTATGTGTGAGGAACTTCTTAATTGTGTGATATTCTCCCTAAAATGTATAGATCTAACAGTACACACGTTTTGCCGTTACCTTTGATTTTGCAGGTCAGCTGTGTTATTTGACAACACTGCTCTCATCCCTGTTATTGGCATAACGACTTCTTATATGTTCAAGAATGTAAAGATAGAAACAAACCAATGGGGAAACTTCGCACATTCAACAGACGGCACAGTCTGCATAGCGCAACATATGACCTGTGTTTATTATTGTAGCCCAGCCAGATGCCGGCATCTAGAGAAAGCCCACATCCTTGATTTGCAGCCAGGGCAGGGAGAAAGCAAAGCCACAGGCTCTTCTCATTATCCATCTCTTAGTGTTAAAATCATGGCTCCTGCATGTTTCCTATGCCAAGGCTATTGGCTGGTGTTAACCGCTTTTCAAGGAATTATTTGTTTTGCCTTAAGTCTCCCCTGTGGGCATGTAAAACCTCTTTACCAGTAGAGATCCGTGATAGACGGCGAAGCGTAATCCTGCGTGTCATCTCCCCGTTCTGCCTCTCTCTCCCAGCCTGTCAGTATCTTCCCCATAGGCTGGGGCCAGGCAGGAGGAGCAGTATTTAGCCTCCTGAAAGCATGAGATGTGTTGCCATCTGAGACACATTTTATAATGATGACTCTGTGCAGAATACCGAGCTCTGCGAGCAACCCTGTGCGTTTGCTGTAAGCCAGTTCTCTGTGTATTTTATTCTCCAGAGAAGTACTGTTACCTGTATTTATATGCAGTAGGAGCCAGTGAAATCTATGTCAGCGATGGCTATGGCAGTAGGCACGTGGGGAAGGTTAATATTACTCAACTGATTTCAGCCTCAGAGTATGGCATTTGGTATTTCTGTCCCTGGAACATGTTGGTACTTGTCATTTTTCAGACAGGTGAAGGGGAGGGAATTGACAGTTATTTCTTGCCCTAAATACAGGGAACACTGCGGTCTCTTAATTGTTGTGGCTTCACTACTATTGTCAAATCGAAACTTCTTTCTAAATGCACATGCGGCACTTTTGGGAATGTCCTATTAAAAGTCAGTATACATATTGCCATAAATAAGAGGTAAATGACAACTAGCACATTTGCACAAGTGGATGCAGTCAATCAGAAATACACAGCGTCTTTCCTTTAATGGCTACATTTAATAACTTCATAGCTTCTTTTAAAAAAGTTGCTACTATGTGAAAATAGTCAAAGACCCTTGAAAAAACCCTGTGATAATTATATATGCACCTATAAATGTACAAACCTTAAAATACCAGACTTCGTCTTGCCTAGAGAAATTCAAAAATTGTCTAAACTTTTTTTCATTAGCTGGGTATTTTTTTAAACCCATATGGCAATATAAGCCAATATAGTAAATTGAGAAGTCTTCCTTCAAATTTAATGAGCCCTGAATTGCTGTTAAGTATTAAGCGTCGCGGAGGCACAGCAGCTGTCTCTGCGTTGGCCGTTGTAACTTGCACATAGTCTCCCTGAGGCTGCACCGAAAGAAAGTTGTGTTCCTTTTCCAGAGATCAAAAGCCTTGGAGATGCCGCAGGAGTAAGCTCACACACTCAGCCGCTTTTGGTCAATTAAAAGGAAACAACAATAACAAAACAACGAAGAAGGAAATAGCTTTGAGTGCAGTCTCACGGTTCCCCAGTGGGAACTCCGCATGCTGAACGGGTATTAGAGGGGGAAGATGCACTGCAGGCTGTAGCCTGGCAGAGAGCCTTACCCTGGGAAGGAAGGGCCAAGCACCTGTAGTGCCGCCTCTGTTACTTCTCCAAGTTGTACTCAGATTAACTTAGTCTTCTCACAGCTGTCCAAAATAGGAAATGGTTTAGTTTTATGGACAGCTACTCTAGAAAAAACCCATGCAATTATAACTCTGCTCTAGCTCTGACCTTTCTGTGTTACAGGTGTCCAGTGTTGACCTGGCCTGGAGAAGGGTGCAAAGGCTGAAACAATCATGGATTTTCCTGATCAATTGTGCTTTAGGAATTATTGACAGTTTTGCACAGGTTCTTGAAAATGTTATTTATAATGAAATCAACTAAAACTATTTTTGCTATAAGTTCTATAAGGTGCATAAGAAAAACCTTAAATTCATCTAGTAGCTGTTCCCATGAACAGGTTTATTTTAGTAAAAAAAAAATTTTTATCAAGTGTTATGACGCAAAAAAAAAATATTCAAATTTCTGGGTATGCACAGATGACCACGAAGACTTACTCACGTGCATGACAGAATTTGTGTTTTGGTTTATTTTTATTTTGTTTGTTTCTTTTTTTTTTTAATTGTATGAAATGGGTTTTCTGAAGTTTCAAATAGTAAAACATCTAAGATGATGTTCTGTGCTTGCAGTGTGTGAGTGTTGCTTTAGTGCAGTGTTGCAGTTATAGTGTCTGGTCTTTTAGCTTTCTGTTTTTCTTTTAATGTAGTGTGAAGTGTCTTATCCTTTTCTATAAATTCCAATTTGCCTTAAATCTTTCAATGCTGTAGCTGTTTCAGTAAGTAGTCCAAACTAATGGTGTAGAATGCTTTGACCAAATGAGCTGGTCTATTATGCCTTGTAAAACAGCAGCATAGGGCTTTTAAAGGTAGTCAATAAAAATTGCTGAAAATTTGGCTTTTTTAATGTGTAGTAAGTGTTTTTAATGATTTTTCACATAATATGTAAGGTAGTGAAATGCAAGAGGGGAAAAAATGTTTTGTGTGAAACACATTTTCTGACTGGGGAAATTTTAATAGGATAAATTGTTTGTAAGGCCATATGCCAATAGTTCCCTCTGGTAGTTTGAATGATTTAGGAACTCTGCTGTATGATGCAATGTAAAATCTTTTTTTGCCTTTTTTCAGAAACTAACTTGATGTTCTAGTTTTAGCATAGGTAGAGTAGGGAGTTTTGGGGTGGGGATATCACCGAATGTTTTTGTCCTTCCTTTATACTAATGATAGTGCTTTAGGATGAGGATTGTGCTGAGACTTAGCAAACAGAAAAGTTGCTATTACAGCAAAATGGCAAAAGCTTAAAAGACTCGTTTTCAAACATAAGCTGAGATGTAAGTAGAAGCATAATTGATTGGGTACTAGCTCTCTATAGTAGGTAAATAAAAATAAAAAGACTTGGCACTTTTAAAAGGTAACTTTACCAAAGAACAAAGAGCCAGTAACCAATAATTCTGATTTGTCTCAGCATTACGTCTTCTGTACTCTTTATTTTTGCCGGACCAGTTTGCGGTTAGGAGAATGTGCCTTTTTTGTACATTTGCATTTAGGTTTTATAATTTTAATTGATGTATGGACACAAAAGCATGAAGGAAGACTTGGATCCAAGCAGTGCCACACTTTACATCATCACTACAAGTGTTAAGTGTAAAGAAAACCAATTTTGAAACTATGAAATTCCTGATTCATAAATACACAGTTATTTGTACTTCACATATTAGATAATTCACTGCTACTAAAGCTCTTTATTACAATTGCATACGTTTTAAATCGAATGATAAATTAAGTTGTCTTCCAAAACTGTGTACTTCTCTGGTCAGCTGTATATGATCAGTTATCTACCTCAAAGTTTATTTCCTTTTGTATTGGGACAGGTTGCTGGCCCTCCCTGTTTCCACAGACCAAATCATCCTAGCTCGGGAGCTAGGGCTAAGCAGTTGTTTCTTTCAAGTATTTTTTAGTTTTTAAACTTTGTGTGAGTATTGGAGTATAGATGTCGGTGACATTTCATAGTTTCAAAAGTAAATTGCTGCTCTGAGAAGTGTAGATTCTAGTGAAATACATAGTCATAAGAGATGTGTTTTTGTTTTTTCTTTTTTTAAAAAGTTGTGGTATTATTGGTTCTATGCTCCCTGGAATATTACTGCTTTGTAAAAGTCCAGACTTCCTGCAGCACCTTGCCTGTATCTGGTAACTTTCCAAACCTGGATCTCTCACTACTTGATATTTTTGCGTTAATTAAAACTGCAGTATGATAGCTGTGTTAGAGGGAGGGAAGAGCTGCTGCCAGAAATGTCTGAACTAAGTGCCATACTCATTGTCTGGGTAAGATTTGGGAAATTTAACCTCTGTACATAAAGAAATAATCAGTTACTTAAACATCACATAGTAGACAGCCATTAAATTATAAAAAATTAATTTATGAAGAAAGACCTTTTGTACAGATTGAAAAAAAAAGATTTTCATAGAGATATCTATATGATCAAGAGAGTTAATTTTTTATTTTTGTTTTACTAGTGCCACAAACTTGCCAGTGGTAACTTATTTGTCCGGTTCAAGATAACTCTGTAGTTTTGTTTCCTAGGACTTGTTGTTAAACGCCAAAAGACATTTTTGAACTGTAAATTTGATTAGATTGTTAGCTTTTTTCTGTTTTATTTCTTTGAAAACTTTTGAATAAAAAAGATCCAAAAAAAAGAAAATACGTCGCCTTTTTCCTTCAGCTGCTCTTTTATTGGGGGAAAACCCAAACAGGTTATGGTAAAACCTTTGTGTTTATTTTGAAGTGCTCGGAGTTGCTTTCTGCTTTACAGTCTGGGTTTTTTCCTCCTCTATCTTTTGTTAAAATCAAATTTTAACTCTTTCAAACCACATTAGTCACACTTACTCTTTCAGACAAAACAGGAAAAGACGTATGAAAAACACATGATGAAATATCTGACTTGCATGCAAGAACTCTTGTTCTGTGTGTCAGCCCACACTGAGAGTTGTATAGTAGCACACATATACTTATGTACTACATATTCTTATGTACTACTATAGTAATACAACTACACTTACACTGTAGTTGTAAATGCAAGAAGTAAGGGTGGAGATGGAGGGTCACTGTGGTAGTTCATCGTGTTGAGTTGCTGCCTAAACGTCCTTTTGTCTTCCCCAGTGCACTGGCGTTGGCTGGCATACCCAGTTCTGGAGAGCAGAGGTGGTACTTCACTGGAATTAAAAATTATCCCAAGTGTTCGCCTTCCAGCTGCAATCTTTGAGCATTTTATTTCTTTAAAGATAATCTCGGATTTTATTATCCTTTTGGCAAGCTCACCACTGCCGATGGTGTGTATCAGACAGAGGACTGCTCTGCTCAAAGTAAGGCTTGGAAAAGAAATAAGAGTGAAATGTCAACTAGCGTGTCTCCTCAGCCAAATACGTTTCCAATCACACAGTCCTCAACACAGCTTTGTATCGACGTGTATGGCAGGAGAGGGGCTCTGACCTAGTCTTGAGTACCCCAGGCTGCACCCAGAGGCAGAGAGCAGTGACTGGGTGATCCAGTGGGCTCCTGCGCCTTGCCACCAGTGCTGGATAGGCAAAGGGGAGGCTGGCTCGCTGCAGGCTGTGCCACCCTGGAGAACCCTCCCCCCGCTTGGGAGACAGTCCTTTACGTTATACACCCAGTTTTTGACATAGCCCAAGGACTCCGCCAGCCCTGCGACAGGCCAGGCAGCCTGCTGGGCGGGTCAGCTGGGGTCACGCTGCAGGCAGCGCGCAGCCCGAGCTTTCGGTCGCACGATGCTGATGCGAGATATTGAGAACAGATGTGTTTCCAGTAGAGCTAGCGAAAGGGACTCACCTAGAGGTTAGCAAACTTGATTTACATTAGCTTATGCAAGAAAGACATCCTTGACAATGATGGCTCTTATTATTAATGAAGAGAAGAAAACCTCATAATGTATGCTGCTAAACACATTTAGACTCCTGTAACTGAAGAAATGCCATTTTACTACTTTGTGGTAATTTAAATACTGGCCCAGTACGTTGCCTGTCTAAAATGCAATGGATGAGAAGATGAATACAGAAAACTTAAAGGATTTTGTTACATTATTCTTATTCACCGCCATACTGAATTAATCTCAAATTAGTAAGTGGTCTTTTTGAATGAAGTATGAATACTACCTTACAAAAGCTATATGTAATAGACTCAGAGTAATGCAGGTTGGAAAGACTTTTTGCTATCTATTGGCTTTTCTAATTAGCCCCGTGATAAACTTAGCTCTCTTACCTTAACTCCAAATATATTTGGTAAGAATGAATGCCTTCAGATTAGTACCTTTTGCCTGATATAATAAGGTTGTGTGTATCATTTGTATCAGGCAATCTGCAATAATGCAATGTCTTTATACAAGATTTTTTTATTATATATAATAAAACTCATTTATTACCAACTGGCTTGTTCAAACATTGACTCCATCCTGTTGCATACAGTTTGTTTTGAACCCTACTTGCAAACATGCTGTTAATAAAATGTTTTACCTCTTAACAAAGACTGATAAGCATCATGTTCACGTAGGATGATTTTAAACTGATACAAATATTTTCTGCAAGATTATGCACAGACCCTATTGTTTGTTGGTTGTTAGCAATTAGAAAGTAGTCTTTCTTTAGGCACTGAACAAAATCTTTTTGTCTTTCTCTGTTTTTGAAATTAATGAAATGGGCAGGTGCAAGAGGAGTGCAAGTAATGCATTAACAGCAGTGTAAGAAAGTACTCTTGATCAGCTGAGCCCTGCTAATGACTGTGCATATATTGGGCTAGAATATTTGTGGAGTAAGTCAGAGTAGTCTGAAGCACTTTCCTGGTACTTTTTGTCAGTTTTTCTCAGGAAAAAAAAATTTAAAAGTGCTGTTTTGCTCTCCCCTTCTAGCTTTAATTTATGCTATGGTACCTCCACCATACCAGACAAACTTGATGATTGACTAAAACTGTGCCACCTCACTTTCCACAGAAACATCATCTGAGAAATGCATTTTATGTGCCAGAATATTTATATCGAATTTGTACTCCTACTCCTGTGCACGCTGCACTGCACTGTTCCTTTTGCTTTGATCAACTGCTCCAAAATTATTTGCAAACTTTCACATGTGTTGGAATAAGATACTCAAGCCTATCTTGTCTTTTTGTGAAAGCCAATGTGTTATTTGGTGGCATTTAAGATATGTATGCTGCTACCTTCCCAACACTTGCAACACTGACATACTCTTTCAACTGTGGAAGATCATCTGTATCATTCCCTAGCCAACAAATTCTGGCATTGATTAACCCAAACAAATCTGAGGCTTTTGGCTTTCACACTTGGTCAGTTAATTCTACCCAGAATAGGGGTTAGGATATACAAAACCTATTCTGTTTGGCAACTTCTCCTCCAGCTACTAAGAAAAGCCAAGCTGATGTCGGAACAGCAAAGATTTGCAGTGCAGTGACCAGAAGGAGTGTGTAAAAGCCTGCATGTGGAATGAGTCAGTCTTTCCTTTTCAGGACAGCTCTAACTGCATCTACCACCTGAGAAACCTGTGCAGCCCATTTCTCTAGTAAAGAAGAAATCATACCACAGGAAAATACTACTGGATTTTTTTTCCATGTCCCAGAAGAAAGGACAGCTTGTCAACAGGCAAGCTTTAACTGTTTAAGTTATCTTGCCTTTTCCAACAGTATCCCCTCACGCAGTACTTACATCAGTGGTGTTCTGAATTCTGCTGTTTCGCCCGTCTCCCTTCAGCTGAATAACGTGATCTCTTTCGACAGCTTCACTGGGATAGAGATTTTTGGAGAACTTAAAAGAATGAAGGTATGTGGCACCCTAAAGACATCGCACATGCACACTACAGGTGTTCAGATCAACCTGCTCATGCAGCTTCCAAGTAGCTTTATGAGAGCCTAGCATGCTAGTGTTACCAAGGGGAAAAAACATTTGGAAAATGATTTTTGCATGTACACACTTGTGATCCTAAAGAAGTCCTCTGCAGTAGGAACTTTCCCCAGTATTTTCACCACCTGAAATTCACACACAGGGCTGATGTTTTTAAGCAGTATCTGTAAAGCACTTAAGGATAATGGAATAAAACAATGGTTTAAAAGAAGGCCAGTAGAAAATTTACTAGTAAATAGGATGTTTTGGTAAATAGTTTTAGCTTTTTGCAAGCACAAATAGAAAATGACTTTTCCTTTGTATGCTTCAGTCTTTCCCCAATGGGAAATACTTTTCCACCACTGTGAAAATACTCTGCTGATTTTTTTTTGCCTTCCAGTGAATGTATACAATGTGAAAATGTATTTACTGGTATTTGTTACAGCCTTACTTTTGTATCAGTTTGTTCAGGTATCTGTAGCCAGTCTCAAAGATAATCTGTAAGCAGAATATACGTAACTAGGAGCATAAAGCAGTTATTTATTGACTAGCCCACAGAAAAGAAAGGTAGGATTTCACGAGCCATTAGGCTAAGCATGAGCATGCTCACCCAGCAAGGTACCTGTGGTGGCTTTGCTGGCCCCCAGCAGGGTCAGTCCCTGCAGCTCCCTGGAGCAGACCCTCAGAGTTGCCATGTTTCCATCTTCTCCCAAGCTCTGTCAGTGTCCCTGGCACCGATGACTTGCCCCAACAAACCAGCCTGATGCTTCCTGACTAGCCTTGCTCTTTTCTTCCTTTAGATTTTATATCTTTCCACGTTGCTGCTTTCCTTCCTGAATCCTTGAGCCAGCGGCCATCCTGTCTCAACAGCTCTACCCCTGTCTGTAATTTTACCTTTCTTACCTCTCCACAGACATTCTCACAGCTTTTTTTCAGCAGTCTGAGGCAAGGTTACACAGCTGGACCGACCAGAGCTGGGCCTTGGTGCAGGGCCCGCTACAGCCCCGGGAGAGGGGAGGGAGGCGTGCGGCAGGGGCTGCAGCGAGGGGCTGGCGTGCTCCAGGTCTTCCTCGTGTCAAGAAAACATCACTCAAGTGCAGTTGGAGGAGTGGGTATCCAAAGAGCAACAAGTCTTGCTGCCTTTGCCAGAACAAAATGAAAACTAGATTTCAAACAGCTTTAAGAGAGGCTGGTGTAGCTTGGTAGAATAAAATGCTCCAGAAGCGTGTATCGCAAGTTCATGACCTTTCAGCCCGGCTTTGCTCACTTTCCGTAGTTCAACAAGTTCCAGCTGTCAGTAGGAAGAGGGTTCATACGTGAGTGGGAAGGAGGCAGCTCATCAGCAAGTCACAAGCTTGACATAGTAAAAAGCCCTTTGTCATTTGTGCAGCCACCGTGCCATGAGCTCTTGAACCACGGAAGTTATTGAGCAACAACAGTGATAGGGAAGTAAGCTTGCATACAAGAGTGGGAAGACAAATCTTAAAAACCAAGCCCAAGTTTTACCCTTGGTTTTTAAGTTGTTTCTTAGTAAATTACATTTGTCTTTAAGAGAGTGGACTAGCTCCATCTTCACTGTGGTGTCTCTAGAAACTGCAAAGCTTTACCCTCCATTCTAGGGCAAATTTTTGGTACTGAAGTGCTGAAAATCCAGATTTCAGTTATTAAAAAAAAAAAAAAGAACTAAGCAGTTCCAGGAATTCCTCTCCTGACAATATTTTGCAGATGAAACTAGCCGGTCTTCTCTGGGAAAACAATTCAGGACACAGCACACCACTGCGTGCGTTACGTACGGCAAGCGGGTGCACAGCTCATCTGTGCCAGATGGCGATCACCTGACCCGCCCCGCCATGCGCACCCCTGCGCCCCGGCACGGCCGCAATTAATTCCCCAAGCAGCACGGCCCAGCAGCAGCCGCGGGCGCTGGCAGCCTCCTGCTGCTGCCGGCCGGCCGGGCGGCGGCGAGGGCGCGGGGCCCGCCGTGCCGGCCTCCACTGTGCCGGCCTCCGCCGTGCCGGCCTCCGCTGTGCCGGCCTCCACGGTGCCGGTCTCCGCCGTGCCGGCCTCCGCCGTGCCGGCCTCCGCTCGGGCCCTGCCCGCTGCAGCCGCCTTCGGCTGCTGGCTGGTGCGGTCGGGGGCCAGGCGGGGGACGCCCCCGCCCCAGCGGCCCCCCTGCTGCTGGGCTTGCCCGAGAGCTTGAAGAACATCTGACCGTGCAGCCACCAGAGGGCATCTTCGCTAGAAGCCGAAATAGTCAAAAAAGGTGACCTCCCCTTCCTACTATGTAATTATGGTGCGTTTATAGTTACCTGTAATTAAAAGCGAAACCTCATCCTGCCTTTGCACAATACAATGCAAGTGCTCGCCTTTCTAATAATGTGTTTTTACTCGTCGTTAAGACAGCAATAGGACTGTCTTTGTCAGAGGAAAAAAAAAAAAAGCTGTAGTTTTCTTTTGGTTAATGAAATGCGTAAGGGTGCCTTCACTGCCCAGCAGGCAAGGAAAAAAAAAAAAAAAAAGGATCTAATCAAATCCACGACATCACCAAAACCACAAGTGCTCCAGGCAGGGTCAGGGAGAATCGACAAGTAGCTTGTATGTGACAGACGAACACGAGAGGAGCCAAACAGCAAGGGAATTCTGGAGAAGTCAAGCAGACTGCAAAGATTCAACCCAGACCAGACCAAGAAACCTTCTTCCAGTTAACTCAAAGCCAGTCTATTTGCATGTACTCTTGGGAGCATCCTTTTGATTATTATTATATCTTCGTGAAAGCCAAGACAATTAAAAGTATATTCATTTAAAACACAGTGTAAAAAAACCAAACACCTTCTCAGGAAGTAAATACAGCTCTGAAAATAAATTAGTATCTTGGGGGCTAAATGAAAAATCTGTACTACAAACCAAAACTATGCAAAGTATTTGAGGTGATACAGGAAAGGCTGCTCGTTTTTGCAAAGTTCACTCAATAAGACCTTTCAGTGGTCATTCAAGATGAATTCTTATGTATCTATCCAGATTACTATTACAGATGGGGAAGGTGGGAGGAGGGGACAACAGAAATAGTTACTTTTGCTGCCTTGTCTCTATCTGTAGTACGGCTTCAATCTAATGAATAAATTAACCATAACCCACAGAGGATGTTAGTGCTTCAAGTCTCAGAAGCTTTTGGTAGCCTCCCTTTTGGCCAAGGGGAATCGGCTTGCCTACGCATTTCAGACAGTTGCGTTCACCTCTGTTCTGCTGGACACTGAGCCTTATACTGCATCATCAATGCCCCAGGCAGGGCCAGCGACTCTGACCTACACAATCGTGCTCGTAGATGTGGACTACAAGAAGCATCTGTTAATCCCTGCCCGGGATTTTGGCGCTCTTCAACGTAATTAGATGAATCACTTCTGGACCAGGCCAAATTGCTGTAGCAGGCACAAGAAAAGAGCCGAAGAGCAACCAGAACAAATAGGACAGTTCATAGACGGTCATGAATAAAAATACTGTAAGTCTGGAAATATAAAGTATTTCTCTGTTTTGCATACGCCCTAGCCTTAGGCTAAACAGTGCACAGACACAGACTTGAATTTCTGGAAAAGGATCTGATCCAGGCGTGTGTTTGCAATTTTTGAGGATTGCTTTTTATATTGAATGAGGACTGGGGAGAAAAAGACACAAATCCAATTTTTTTTTTTTTCCCCCAAATTTCAGACCTGAAAGCTTTCCTTCTCTGTGTTTTTTTTCTTCGCAGTCTCGAGTACTTGTGATTATCTTCTTTTGGCATCCACCTCAATGTCAGCATGACTATGTTTGTCACAGGTTTTATATGCTGCTGCAAGCAGGACTCAAATTAGGATTGTTGTGACCAAAGGACAATAGCTCTGCCAACAAGACAGACTTTTTTTGATCTAACTAGCAGATGCTCTGCTAGCGTCTCTCACTTTTTTGCCTCTCTCTTGCCTAAAGGACTGAAACCAGCCTGTCAGTGTGATCGTACTCACGGGAGCTACAACTGTTTGCACAAGATCTGAATCTAGCCTAATACCTACTTTAATAACTGCTTCCAACAGCTACTTGTGAAGGCTCTGATGGTAAATTCCATTCAATATATCAGAGCTTTAAAAAGCAGAGATTTTTCCAGAAATGGCTACTCTTTTTATAGAGGCTATTTTGTACCGTAGTGGATTATTTTAGATAGTAAGAAATTGTTCCTGCATATCCCTGGTCATCAATCACTTGCAAGAATAATATTGCAGGGGGAAGAGGCTAGAAGGAGATCCTGCTGCAGTTCAAACCTTGAATTCCTTTTTTTCCCTTCCCCTGTTACTTGACAGTAGTTTTGGAAGAAGAATAAACTACCAGACTTATTAAAGACCTGGCATAAAATATTGGACCAGCTTTTCAGGTGTCACTGAGGGGCAGTGGGTCTAGAGGTGTCTCTCCAGTCCAGACTTAAGAAGATCTTAACTAGCTTTAGCTTTTCAAGCAAGCCTGAAGGCTACTGGCTGCCAGTCATCCTGACAAGGTGATGACTAATGGGGACCATTAGCTCCCTCCCCTAACATGCTGTCTGTCATGGCGATTTGAAGGGGAATAAGAACACTTTTCCCTAAGGAAACAGGTTGGCAAATGGGTTTGGGTCTGTTAAAGCTTTAGCGTAGTTTCATATTAACAAAATGTCAAAAAGTTGTTCCAATGAAAAGCAGGTTCAAGCCCATATTGTCTGCTCTGTAAATTCCTATTTAATTCATGTTCACATACTGAAAAATTCACCCTATAGCCAACTTGTTATTCCACAGGAGTAAACTGCAGAATTTCCATTACCTCCAAAGGGAGAAAGATACAGTTTTGTGTTGTCCACTTCATAAACTAACAGCTTTTTAAATTTTAAGTAGTAACTAGTTAAAACTGTATAGGATGAGTTAAAAAGTAGCAGCCATCAATAATTTAACTTGTTTGAATCTCTTTCAGAATGGTATTTTCAGTTCATAGACACAATTGAGACACATCTGACGGGTTATTATTCATTATCACCATTATCCAGCTGCTCATCATTAAAGCTAATGCTTACAGAAGTGTCCTGCATCTCTGACGTATTGATTTTAGCACCCGTGTCTCATAGAACTTTATTTTCAGATCTGTTGAGTGCCCAGAGCACCAAGGTCAGTGTGTAATGCATGTTCACTGCTGAATTTTAAGAACAAAACTGCCTTCAGCTGGGCAAGTTAAAGTTTTTCCTTAGTTAACATTTCTTAATCAACCTGTTTTAATATAGCCAACTGCACGGATCTCAGCAGAACCTGCTGAAAAGAAAGGAGAAAGACAAAGGAGTTACCACCACTGAACTAGACTACTCTTTACAGTGACCAAGAAGCAACCAGACTTTACTCTAAGAGCCGCTGTGGAAAGCTACATGACTAATCTGTATTTTCATTGTCTAACTGGTAGGAGGAAGGAGGATGTAGCACAATAGTCAATTTATTGGAAGAACAATGTAGTCATTCAACAGGGCATTATTCTGAACTAATTTAAATTACAGTAGGGCAGCCCACTCCTGACTTAAGAAAACATGAGTCATTCAAATTCCATATCTAATAATGAAATTGTTCCACTGACTTATTTGTTGACATAAATTACATATAGCTAATATGTTCCTGGTGCAGACCCTGAGGACTCTTTGTTTATGCTAAACGTGAATGTATTCTAGCACATGAATTACTATCCTCCTGCTTGCTTCTTGGGCGCCTCCAGAATAAGTAATACGTTGGCATAACTTTGCCATTTGTCAGCCAGCAGTCTGGTAGCACATTTGCTCGTCAATCTAATTTTAACCTTTTCTCATACGAGCACTTGGTATTTCATGTAAATCAACCAGACAGTCTGTCATTCAATAGGACACTATCTTCATAGTCTTCTAAACGATGTGCTTTATCATATGTGTTCATTTTTTAAGTAGCAGAGGAAAAGTAAAACTAATATATTACTTCTGGTTTCTTAATACCAGAATGCCAGGAATCTCTTTATTACCACAATAGAGACAAATGATATGTCTAGCGGAGGTTTCGGATAATGGGCCTCGTAATGCATTCAGCACTTTCTGAATTGAAAGGTCTGTCCTGAATGGTAAGTAGTGCAAAAGCTTCATAGCACATACTCTAGGTCTGTTCCTGTTATCACTGTAATTTGCAGCTAAGAATACAAAAAATACATCCACCTGAGGAATTAAAAATGTATTTATAAATAATTACCTTGTGGTTCCAACAAGTTTCTTGATAAAATACTGATGCTGACTGCAAAAGAGAACATAATTCATTCTGAAACACAGATAAGTTTGTGAATGCTCATTTCTTTTGATAATTTGTGTAAATAACATGAAAGGTTTACTGGCATGTCCTTTGTAAGGTTTTTCAGAAATTGATTTGGCTATGAAAATAGTATGCTTGAAGTTACAGTTTAGCTGTTTTGTCAGGGTTGCTGTAACTATGCATCACTTTAAAATCTTTTATTTTTTAAACACGAGTGAAGGTCATAGTCCATTTATGCAGCCTAAAACCCATTCTGGCTTTTTCAGATATTTTACTGCATTAAGAATGTTTTAAAAAAGCAATCGTAAAGTTGTACTGAAATGATCCGTGATGTCTGCTAAGAATTCAGTCCCACACGACACCTGTAATTGTTCGCTGCATGGTACAATAGTTAACTGTTTTAATAATTATGAAAATTATAGTTTGACTGATCTAATTTTTCTTTTTAATACTTTGAGACTATTAACACTGCATTACATTTCACTCCGCTCAGGCTTATGACTGATAAAATAAAGCTACATATATTTAATACTAGATTCTGTTCTGAATAGTAATTTAAGACCCTCTACTTGGTCTGGGGCAGACCCTGAACGGTGTCTGCATTTCTCCCCAGCACAGTGCTTAGTAGTCCCCTTACCAAAGAGCAGAAGCGAAGCTCGTTCACTGCTGTAGCATCACGAAGCCCCTCCTCAGTCCATAC
Source organism: Mycteria americana (assembly GCF_035582795.1). NCBI lineage: Eukaryota > Metazoa > Chordata > Aves > Ciconiiformes > Ciconiidae > Mycteria > Mycteria americana. The sequence continues at coordinate 25,521,728 of NC_134373.1, forward strand.
TGTCTTGTGCTGCTGTTTACTGACAGACTCCATCACGCTTTGAGTCCATCCCCATGGCCATGCCCCCTTTCTAGCAACTTCTGTGCATGGTATGCACCCCAAAATTTACCTCTATTGCTGTGGAATTAATTCACCTGTGTTGAGTTTCTGGTGTATGAGTTGTATCTAATGATATTTGTCCAACTTCTACCACAAAGTTCTGTTTCTGATTGAGGTAGTACTGTAAGAGAAGTAATAACATATAAACTGCTTCCACCACCACCTGCAGCATCTTTTATATCTACAGATCAAGTACAGGCAATATTTGCCCATCATGACCTAAAGTGATATAAGAATTTAGCACTAGTTTGACCCAAAGTCTTAGCCCCAGATTAAGTAAATATCTTCAAGAACACAGACCTGAGATTTCTGGCCATAAGTTTTATCTTGCCTAAATATACATCAGAAGAATTTGTCCTATAAAATATTCAGGTACTTCTATTACTTAATCTTGCATAGCAGAGTTATACATGGGAGTTTGTTGGGCTTCTATATCTAGACTTTTCATGCCAGGCACCTGCAGTTTCTGCTCTCAGGGATGTATTTAGGCAAATTCAATAGTCAGTGAGGTGGACTGTCATAAGCAGCGACAGCATTTGATTACACTGAGCTTATCAAAAATAATTTTAGATGTAATTTGTTCATTGTATATTACATCCTCTGGTTTAGCACCACTGTTCTTGCAGCTGCAAGCTTTACCTAGTTCAGGGAAGTGTACGTTGCCAATAAATGTTTGCTCTGAAGAAAAGCAGTGAATTTCTGGGGATGGGGGGAGGCTGCATTTTATTACAGGAAAAATATTTTCTGGTCTTACTTATTGTTTGTGCATTAGGGCACACGTAGTGTTTAATAAACATCCTCTTTCCCTGCAAATTTTCCATGACTCTTGATCCTTATGGATTACTGAAGACACATAATCTATCAACAGAATCAGAAGCTACAGAATTATATATGGGATGAATCTAGCCTCAGATCTTTATTTAAGAAGGAAATTAATCTTTTAATTCTATGCCTGTATGAAGAAAAAAGAGAAATGATGGTAATGTGTTGCTACCACTGCAGACAACTTGGGTAATCTTTTTCCCTGGGCTACCTATCTAAGGGCAAACTCAGTTCTAGTTCTTAGCAATATATTTCTCCAGGAAACAAAGGCAAAATCCAACCATCTCTATTGGAAGGGCTCAGTCTTTCTCTTTTCATGTGAATTTTTTTATATCATTCAAAAAAACCCTTAAATACATTTTCAGGTACTGCTAGTGAGACAGCTTTAAAAATTATTTTTCCCCGAGCTGTTAATCATACTAATTCTGTAATGTCCATTGCTTTCTTAATCTTGACTCAGTCCCACCTATGAGATGGCAAGTCTAGGTATCAAAGTCTAAATCCGGCTCACTTCATTGTTTATGTAATGTTCTGTCCAAAAAGGGACAGCGGATGCCACCCACGGGACAAGTACAGCTCTCGGCTATCATTTGCAGCAACGTCTGTATTAAATTGGTGCACAAAAGGTAAGTGCCACAACAACAGACTGTCAACCCGAGTTGCACGTGTTCGGGCCCCATATAAAAATTAATGAGAAATGAGGATATTCTGTCCTCCCCAGCGTGTGTCTGGCATGCTGGCTGGTCAGAGTTTGCGTACCTGTCCTCCTTGCATCATCAGATTACAAAATAAAGTGAAAAAATAATGTGCTAAAAATGTAGCTGGAAACACTCTACTGAAAGGAGGATTTGGCGAGCTGCACTTAGGAAGAAACCGCACTTATTTATGTAAACACAAATACTAAAAACAAGCAAAAACCCCTCTCAGATCTAATAAATTACCTGGTACTACAGGTTTTGGTCCAATATCTTTTGACAAATTAACAGTACTTTTATGCTAAAACTATCATAATGGTATATTGTGCTTTTCCACTGTACTGACCATGGCCCAGAAGTTCAGTAGAGAAGTTTTCTTGCTGATTATTATTAGAAAGTAATGCTGTAGACATTTAAACTCCATTTTCAAGGGCACCTGATAGAATACCCCAATGCCTCACAGTCCTAGCACCACATTGATGGTGAAAGCCCAGGAAAACAGTCTTTATGGTTTGTATTATATAAATGCATAAAAATACACATCAGCGGCTGTTGGGAGTGAGGATGCTGGGTGTGTGTGAGGTCAGGGGAGATCTCCGGTGCTGCCGACACGCTGGGTCTCACCCTGCCCGTGGGACAGCTCAGTCCCCCCGCGCCTCGCACTCCCCGGCTGCTGCGAGCAGCTCGCACTTTTGGCACATCGCGGGCACGCTGCTCAGTGACCCTGTGTGCCAGCCGCGGCTTGCCAAGGCGATTTAAGACTCACTGTACCTGACTAACTGCAGCTGACAGCCGGGAACAGGGGAGAGCGGGGAAGTGCTGCCCACTTCACGCGGTTCCTGGCTGGAGGAGCACGGTGGGCTTTCTTGCTGCGTCCTTCCACATCCATGTTCTCCGGGCACTTCTGGCCTCCTAATCAACTGCCAGTTTACAACTTTAGGCCCTAATTAGCTTCCAGGGACATATCCATGAGAAGCCATTATGTGGGTTTATAGGGGGCAACAAGTGTTACTGTTCCTTCAGAGCAAAATTTGTCCTGTGCTAGTTTTTCCATCCAATTCTAAGGGACTCTTCTCTTACATAACCTGCTTACATAACCTCTGGCTTTACTGCCTCTATCAATTCCACTTTGGGTCCGTGCCCAGCTCCCTGAAGCTCTTCTGCTTGTCATTTGTTCCCCTCTCCCTCCCCTCTGAAACACCTCCACAGTCTGGATGATCTCAGAGGAAATTGCCTTCCACCGCTGTCCTTTCACCCCCCAGCACAGGCTGGACTGAACTCAGAGCCGTCTCTGGCCCAAGGCAACTTTCTGTCAAAAAGCAGACACAGGCGTGGGTGACACTGCCATTAAAGAAGCAACCTCCAGCAGTCACCACCGTGTACCTCCCTGGGGTCTGCTCTCCAGGCATGGTCCAGCCTGAGCATGGCATCGCAGCACAGCTGGTCCCATCTGAGGCCAGGGGCACACCAAGCGGAGCAGGAGCGGGGCAAAGCTTTGCGGGGGTGCCCTGCAGCACCCCACCTCACCCACCCTCTGAGGGAGCCCGCAGCTGCCGCAGGAGCTGTGCCACCAGCGAGGCACGAGGCACAGTCACCCCCAGGCACGAGGTGAGTGGAGTTTGCTGGGGAATTTCATTTCTCTGAAGGCAGGGAGGGGGAGAGGACAATACGGAGTGCTCGTTCTGCAGCAGCACACCCCGCGCGCTTGCAGCACAGGGAGACTCAGCATGGGCCCCATTGCCTCCCCACTGCGTGCATCAGCGCAGCGGGCTGTGCCCCGGGCAGGGTGGGGTGGACGTGAGGAGGGAGGGTGGAGCACGAGCTGGTTGTTACCTTCCTACTTGGGTCTTGCAGGGGTGGGGTGGCTGCTTTATTTATTACTCTAGGTAGAGAGAAAGTGGCAGTACTGGTGGTGAGGGGTCCCCAGCTGGGACTGAGGCCCACGGGGCCTGCATTGGGCTCCTTTGCCATGGGAAAGGGGCCAGTGGGCTGCCGACCCCGCTGTGCCTCCGCAGGGTGCCCTGGGCAACACAGCTCCCAGCCCTGCTCCACGTAATGCCCTTTTCCTGCCTCTTCGCAGGTTTTTCCAATCCTCCACTAAGTGCTTCCCTAACCCTACATTAGATCCTCGTCTCATCCCTGCCTGCTTTCTCTGTGCTTTCCCTTTCCTTACAGAGCTCCCCAGCTCTTCATCTCCTGCCCAGGGAAATGATGTATACACTAGGATGCGTCTGCTTCTTATGCTCAGCTTCTTGCTTAGTACCTTAGAAGAGAGTGTTATAGCTGTTTGCTGCTTCAGTTTGCAACCTGGCTGGTACTGATGCTTCCTTGCTCATACCTGGAGGTAATTCTGCCTGCCTACCATTTCTGGTTTGGGCTGGGGCTTGTCTGGGATTCATCTGTTGTTTATCCCAGGCTAACAGTATTCTGCTACTCAGCTCAAAGGACCTAATTTTGTGTCTGTTAAGATGAGCCTGCAATGCAGTTTATGGGGAAGAAGCACCTTCAGAAAGTGTGTGTGACCTGGGCAGGAAGCAAGTGCACGAGAGGTGGAAGCGCTGCGCTGCAGAGAGTAGATTAGGATTATAATGAATAACTTTAAAATAATGGATTAATTATTCCAGTGACATTGTGCTATGTGTCCCTGTGCTGAGAAGGCTTTTATTTCTTCCCTGTGGAGTGAGGAAAGGAAGTGGTTGCTTAAATCACTATTGACGTACAGCACATGAATTCCAGTTTTGATTTTATGAACAGCTTCTATCATCATGTCTCGTGTGCACTGCCTCATGCTCATTGTACTGTGGGGTTAGACACACTGTCACCATTCCTATAAATAGCCTGCTTGGTTATGAAGGACTGTTAGTGTTTCCTCTGGGAAGAACAGGACTTTTGACTAATGGCATTTTAGGCCAGTTTTCTTTAAACTTTCTAGAGGAGATAGGGTTTGGAGAATAGAAAGCCAATAATCAAGGTATTAATGTTTGAAACGCAGACACCTGGTGAGCCTGGAGAATTTGCAGAGAAAACCAAAGTTAGAAGGAGCACGACGGTGGTGTGCTTTTAAACAACGAGGCTTGGCTGCAGTGCTGGCAAGGAGCAAGGCAGCTGCCATGCGGAGAGAGAGAAGCTCCCTGTGATCCAGCGGAAAGCTGAGCTGCGGCACAAGGACGGCTGCAATGTTGGAGAGTCTGCTCTGCACCCAAAAAATGCTCAACCATACTGGGGAACGGGAGGTAAGGTGACGTGTTTTTCTGTATATTTTTGAAGCAAAGTAGGAAGTAATGGTGTGTAGGAAATCTGGTGTTTCAGCAATCAGCTGTTAGTATGATCTTTTAAGTGTGGAGAGCACCTGCAGGCACCTCAAGGTTGGTTTGGTAGGGATGGATGCTTTTAAGCTCGTGGAGGGAGTGGGGATCCATCTCTGGTTCTAAGGATATAGGTCCTTCGGGCTGTGTGACCCCATTTCTGTGAGTAAACGTGCTGGAGACACCAAAGGGAGCACACGCCCTGCTGCCCATGCAGCGAGGGAAGTTTTATTGCACGCAGCACAAGAGGTCAAACACAGCGTGACATTGAATGACAGGTAACAAGGTTTGGTAGGTTCTTCTCCTGACTCTTAAAAGTAACAAAGGCCAAGATATTTGGGGGTTTTCCTTACAATTAGCAACCGATCTGGAATTCAGACCTCACCTTCCACAGCCTGGGAAGGTTCCAAGAGCGCGTTGAATCGACAGCAGCGCCCTTTGTGCAAACAGCAAGTCTGTACACAAGAAGATTGCTGTACTGAAAGGAAAGGAATAGAGCATTAAATTTAGGGATGTGACTAACTTCTTCTGAACAGTGAGGAAAGCACCACACTTGCCAGTTATCTCTTCTGTGCGTTTCCTCAGTTGTGGCTGGGGCCATCTGATGAGTGTTTCCCTTTCACTCCCAGCGCAGCGCAGTCTGTCTGCTGTCAGCAGTTAATGAAGTCACTCGCAAGACGCCATCCCCTGGGGAAAAGCACTGCTATGAATAGACCTGTTACTTGCGTCTCTGGTTGCAGTGCTCTCGGCGCTTCTTTTGCTGTGCCACCATCTCTGATGACTGTGCCATTTTTGAACAATGGTCTTTCACTATAGAGCTACTGCTATTCAGGATGCCAAAAAATGGTCCTCTTCCTTCTGGCAGAGCTGTAGAGCTCTGAGAGTGCTTCTGTGCTGTCCCCAGTGACAGACGCAGGTTCTGAGGTACTGTGTGCAGCACCTGTGCAGAAAGTGAATGAGTAATCTTATTACAGCGAGTACTTTTACTAACAGTCTGCAGTGAACATCATCATCAGATACTTCATCAACGCACACCCTACAATAAGGTGGAAAATATAAAGCTTTTTTTCCAAGAACAAAATATTTCCATGCTACTGAAATAGAAAGGGAAACTTAATCTGATGAGAAGTATTAGAGAACATCATCTATGCCCAGCTGAGCTTGCATGTCTAGGTATGATTAAGCTAGTATTTATAAGGAGTTGTGTGTGGTCTAGACAGAGGTGAGCTATAAAAGAAACAAAATCAGCAAAAATAAAGACAGATAAAGAATGGTGAATCATGATGACATATTGTCCGAAGTATGTCAGATCATGTAAATACTTATTACAATTTGTAGGGCATACAGTCCTTGTTAGTGCCAGTAAAGTCAAGGACTACTCAATGCAGTAAATCACTTTACTGACTGAGTTGTGTGGTTGAGCTCTAACCCAAAATAATTTTTACAGTTGAACACCTTTGTAAGAAACTTTAGCTAACAATACCAATGAATGGTCAAAAAGAGAAGAACTGAGTAAAGTAGCATTCAATTTGAACATTACCTGTTCTCTCTTTGGGAGATGTGGGGGACAACTTTTTTTTAAAAGGTTGGGGGGGTTTTTTGTATACATAGATTATTTTTTTTTTTTTTTACCAGACTTGATGGTCTTAACAGGCTCCCCCCAAATCAAGCTGTCAAAATTTTAGTTCTCAGAAAGCTATGGTGAGGTCTTCAGCAAAATGCAAATATAGACTTTTCTGTGTCGTGAGCTAAATGTCTGAACCATTGCTACATGAGCAGAATTAAAGTTGTTGTCTCGTATGAACCTTTGTTCAGGTGCCTCATCCTCCTGCTTATATAAAAACAAAACAAAAAACCCCCTTGTTACTCATACTTTTACATATTAATTCTGGGTGGCTGAATAAGTTTGAGTGATTCATGAACCATGTTAAAATTTAACATCAGCCTTTAATGTGTTCGGCCTGACACATGGTGTGTCTTACAATATTGAAATATCTCATCGACCTAGCAATCTGCATCAGCTTGCTGAAGCATGCCATGAAAGGAAAATGATACAGTAGTCCTGATCTACTTCTCTGTCAAAGGTTTAATTAAAACATTCACTCTGTCTCTTAAGAGTGAAGGGGTTTGGGGAAATTCATAAGACACCTGTCCTGTTATTAACAACATTTCATTTTGAAAGTTTAGGAAGATAGGAATATGCCTCTTAAATCAAACTTCTGTGACCTGGTCAGCATCTCAGTGGTATCCAAAACTCTAATCTGACTTGCTCTCTGGTATCCTATATATAAGAAAACACAGTTATGCATCAGATTTTCCCCGTACGCGTGCTCAGCACTTTCTTCCAGTAACAACCGAAGCAGCTAGGGTGAGTTCAGCAGACCGGCAGAGCCGGAGCAGCGCCGCTCTTGCAGCGGTTCTCATCCTTTTCTTGGGGGTACAGAGGTGCAAACCTGAGGCCAGGTTTCTCCTTTAGGGTTTGTTTCCCATTGCTGGCACCCAGACAGCCTGAAGGCTCTGACAAGGCAATACTCGGCCATCTGCAGACTTGTCAGCTGGGAGGTAGAGCCTGATCAAAATGAGGTTTCATTTAGCACTAGCTGCCCCTGAAATGAGACCCTGCCAGACTACCTAGGAACATTACTCATATGACAAAGCCTCCTGGCTGTGTCTGCAGAGGTGAATTAAGGTCATATAGAGATTGGTTTTTCCTCCCTTAGCAGAACCGTCTAGAAGGTAGGACTGCAAATGCTGCCGTCCCTCCCCAGGACAGAAAACCTACTTGTCATGATGATCCTTATCATCACCAGAAGATGCTACTTGCCCCCTTCGGTCCCACAGTGCCATGCTAGCAGCAGTTCCTCTCATCCAGTAGCAATGGGTATTAAAACCACAGCCAATACCTCAAATGGTTGTTTAAAATCACCTTCAGCAAGCTTTGCTCCCTCTCTGACCTCTTCCTGGTTTCCACACCTCCCGTACTCCACCCAGGCTTTCAGGCTCAGATTTGGAAGTCCCCTGTTCCCGACATGAGCCTGTTATTTTTCTGGCAATATTTACCTGCTGTCCTTGTAGTATCGAATCAAGGCCTCTGTGATGCCTGTGCTGTTATTCAGAGCATTAATAGACATTATAAACAGAAAGAGGTTGACAGATTTCTCCTGCAAGAGCTGCACTAAGGAATTTCTTCAGCCAGGAAGGCTGCCCACACTGGAGCTTGTGATGTTCTGTCTGACCCTGAGCCTGGACCAGTTCTGGTTGCAAGAGGAGCAATTTCTTCAGTGGAGGAACAATCTTCCTCAAGCATCACTATAACAACAGAAGCAGCACAGTACCAGGATCATAAAGAAAATGATATACTATGAAGACTGGGAACTTAGAAGAATGTAAGCAAAAGGCCAAGTCTTGAAAGATTCGTTAATACCTAAGTTCAGAAGCACGAGTTAAATCAAACTATCATTGCTCAACACACAAGCACAGCAAATAAACCTAAGAGGGGGTTTTTGAAGCAGCAGGGGAAGAAAAGAAAAATACTCCTATAAAAGTGATAAGGACGAATCAGATGGTAACACATGAGAACATAAATATCAGTTCAGGATGAAGGAAAAAATAGGCTTTATTACTCCACGTGAGCAAACTGATGATGAAGGAGACCTAGTAAAAATGAGTGTTTTTATCAGTAAAGTGACTGCGTAGGCATCGTGAGTAGTTGTCTGTCAGCACGGTCTGAGTGAATAACTGCAATGGTTTTGTTTGCTTTTGGGTATGTTTAAAACCATAAATATTGATTGACTTTTACAAAATGAGACAGAAAATGATGGTGACATGAGAACATGATAAATACACACTTTCCACAAGACATTATTAGCATATTCAGTCCACTGCTGGCACTATTTATTAGATAATCTTGCTTGAAATTGTTACCATGATTTTGACTTGTAGGTCATGTATCCATCCCCTTTTGTCCTCAGGTTAACATGACGCAGGCAGAAGAGGGCATTTGTGTTTTTCCTACATGCAAGAAAGTTCACACACTACAGAGCAAGAGAGGAACTTCCCTAGCTTTGAAGTCCAGAAAGACAGCTGAAAAACAAAATGAACAAACGATATGACTTTTTTCTGGCCCAGATTTCTTCCGTGTAGCAGTAAGCACCTGATATGCCCAAGTTAGGAACCAGTTTGCTCTTGACTGTGTCTATAGCAAATGCAGAGTGAGGCACCTCCTGTGTGTTAGCCCGAGACCCGTGTTTGCTGTTCCCTGCAGGTTTGCTTATAACTACGTTCTTGGCTTGGCACAGCCCCCAGGTGCAACCACAGCACCAGTGTTTGACCTGTTTGGATTCTTCCTTGGTCCCTCGTGTTGCTCTCAGACATTACTGAGCACAGCTATCAGTCTCTGATGTAAAAGGGCATTCAGACACCTCTTCCAAATTAACATTAACTTGTTAACCTCTTTACCCTTATGTATATTTTTCATACAGTTTTAAAATTTTGTAGTGACCTTATGGTAGTTAGACACTCAAACATCTCTCCTGATTAGGGTGGGCAGAGTCTTGCTCTAATTGAGAGAGTCTCATCCACCAGATCAGTATCTTACTGTGAATCAAAAGCAAGAATAATGTTGGAAAGAATCACATCATAACTGACTGAAGTATAATAAATAACTGACAGCTATGACTCAGTGTCTGCATTTCTTCCCTAACACAACACTGTATTGTAGACTGGCTTTGAATAGGTTTTTCATATAATTTCAGGTAATTATTAACTCCCAATGACTAAAATATCTCCAGGAGAACTGATGAGACATCTCACACAGTTACTCAAGTTCAAAAGTATAGTCAAGCTTTCACTTTATCTCTTTCATTCAAAAATACATTTATTTTAACTGAGGCTATTTTAAAGCTGCCTCATAAATGTAAAGTCAGCAATACTATTACAGCATAATTTCAAGCTAAAATGATTGTATTCCAGGCAGATGCACACACAGTATGTGCGTGCAGTTTTATTATTTATTCCCTTTATAAAATAGAAGCCATTTTAGCATCTGTGGCAATGCAATCATCTCTGGGATGAAATATAACTCTGTACCAGCTCACATTGTAGGATAAAAGACTGAAGGAGAGAGCACTGAGAAGAACATGAAACAGGGGAAATCTGTGTGAGTAGGTTTGTCCTGAAGGAAAAGCTCCCACTGCAGCGTTTCATTCCTGAAGAGGGTGTGTTAAAGCATGCAAGCTAATAAAGAGCAACAGATGTCTTAAGAATTGATGTTATGAGGAGTGTTGTAAGGCATTGAACTTTTGAGAAGAAAGAGGATTTTTCATACAAACTAGATGAACTCCATTGGAGCAAACATGGTATTAATTTTCTAGAAAGAAGATCGCTATAATTGATATCAATATAGTGTAACATGACTACATCATGTAGCATACTATGAAATAATACATGATAGCAATATATATTTATTATCAGTATAATCAGTAAAAGGATCGTAAGCTAGGAAATAGGAGAGAAGGTTGGGGGACACTTGTAAGTAACTTCCACGCCTGGTTCTGAAAAGCAGAAAGTGGTGAATATACGGGGGAGAAAGAAGTATCAGATGCGAGCAAAATGGACAGGAAAAATCAGTACTCACACAGGTGGGAATGTGATGTGAATGGCCTGGATGTCAGGAATAAAAGGGATGCAAGTAACGTAATTAAGAAAATTTGCACATTATCTATAGAAGATGAGCAGAGAAGTTCGTGTACAAAAATTGTGTGCAAACAGATGCAGGCTAGAACTGCAGCACCCAGGATGACCCCGAATCTCCCAAGACTAGTGAAGTATGGTGGATGGGTAATCTATGACCAAAATGTACTTAAACCAATGCGTAGACTGTTAAGAAAATTAGAAATAAAAACAGAGGTACAAAGGCATTGCTCGGTAGCAATGAAGTCACCTACAGTGGCAGAGAGAGGTGGCATGGGCAGAATGGAATTTGTCAACCTAAAGGTCTTCTGAATGACCATGAAGGAACTGTTACACATATATCTAACACAGACGACTACAAACATGAAAGAGAAGCTTCCGAGCATTGTCTCATTGCAGGAGATTTTAACTGCTCAGAAATAGAGTATAAAGCAAATGTTACTGATAACGGTAGAGCCAGTTATTCCAGGGTGTGATAGCTGGCAGATTTCATCACTAAGCAGTCACTGGACTACCATGATGCTATTCTAGGTGGTCTTTGTTAGGTAGTGATGACATAGAGCAGCTGGTTGTAGAAAATAACCTAGCTAAAGTTATCCCAACTTGATTAAATTGAAAATAAGTGAAAGAATAAACAAGAATAGGACCATTAGTTTCTCAAAATTTGTCCTTCTGAAGTATTGTACCTAAAGAAACTAGTTAGCAATGTCAAGTGGATGAAGGTTCCAAATCTAGTATTAGAATTTCTTTAATTTAAATAATATTTTAAAAATCTGCACTTTGCACTGTAAGTAGAGAGTGAAGGGTGTTAGCACCTTATTGGATGAATAAATCCTTCAGAAAAAGGATATTAGGAATGAGCGAAAAGAGTGAAAGTCATAGGGAAAGAAAACACCACCATACCAGATCATCAATGAAAACGGTATCTTGGGAACCAAGAAGCAGAGGGTGCAGTCAGATTTGCCAGGTTTACAGACTTACCATCTGTAAACAAAATGTGAAAGACTGGAAGTTTCTTCTACCACACAAATAAAAGGGGGTCTGCTATGTGGCAAGGATGGGGTAGAGATTAAAGATTGTGTAGATACTGCCCAAACAAATAAATTATTTTTCTTCTTTTCTGTGAAGAGGATGATATAGATCATGGGGAAAAATAGAATCAGGATGGGAAGAATCTGCAGAAATATATGCTAACATTTACAAACTTGAAAAGTAAATCCAGAGTATAGTAGGCCCATAGTGGAATGATGTCTGCTATCTATCCAAAAATGCTGAAAGGATGAGCAGATTAAATTCCAAGTACAGGACCAAGTTTTTCTTAAAAGATCCGCCAAAACAAAGGAGAGAGAGAGAAGAGCAGAGGAAAAAGTGACCTCACATCTACAGCTTCATTAATCTGACCTTAGTAATATGGAAATTTTGTACACATTTTTTGCAAGAAAGAATAAATAAGGGTGTGGAGATAAAATGGAGAAAATAGGATGAAAGCAATAAATGTTTAATACAATGTATAAGGGCTGAGGAAATGTATGTATGATACCATCTGTTCTGGAAAGGGAATTATTGGGCTACCTAAATGTTGGGTAGAGATTTTCAAGCATCACAATTTCAGCTAGTCTCTGAAAGTATTAATACTTTCATTGCTGCTAAAAGTGGCATGGTCAGATGAGAAAAATGTCCATACCATTATATATGCATTGTGGGGCAACTTGAGAGCTGGAAGTGTGGAGCAGAAGTTAGTAGCACAAGTGCCAGATCACACACAAACTGAGGTGGAAACGATTTCTGTTATGAATTGTGGGTTATCAGTTGGGCAAGAGAAAGACCATAATGTCTTGGTCAGTCATAGAAGGATGCTGAGAGAGCTGGGATGGAGCCATGGGAAAGGCAGAAATGATCCTCCTTGGATACGATGCAGGAGACTTAAGGAGGGATATGTAAGTACGGACACTGTTGTAGGAGGTACTGGTCAAAGCTCTTCTGGAGTACTGTGAACAGTCTGCCACCCATAGTAGGAAGGAGCATTGAAAGAAATGCAGAGAAGTAGTACTGGACAAAACAAAGAATGAGGGATATACAATTGCTGTCTATAAATACATCAAGGGGAGGGGAAAGAAGGGCAGGGCAAATACTAGGAAAGGAAAGAAGTTATTTAAGTTACCAGACAATGTTGTCATTAAAACAAATGGATATAAATTGAAAGTTAGTCCATCCAGGCTGGAGCTGAGGAGGCTTCCAGCCATGAGAAGAGTGAAGTCTCTGAAACAGTCTTCTAGTAAGAGTGACAGGAACAAACCACTGTAGGTGAGGGTATCACAGTAAAATGGAATTTATTTGCTTGCAAACTGGATAATACAGAATTCACCTAGTTCTTGCACATACCATAAAGGTGAGTAGAGCCACTTTCTATTTCCCTCTCTGCCAGAGAGTTAAATAGTCTGAGTAGTCTTATGATGGATTTTTCAGAAGTTTATTAACACAGTTGTGTAAGGCAAAAGGACACATCTTCAGTATCTATAAGATCCTTTGTAGTGTTGTGCTCTCTGCTTTGTACTATTGTAGCAATAGTATTTTTTGAAATTTCTGTTAATTTATTGGTTCAGACAGAAAGCATGACTGTATGGCCTCCTGTGACATATGAACGTGCTACAGAATGTTAAGAAATTAAAAAAAAAAAAGTTTAAAATCATGGTAATTCTGTGTGCTAAGTGTCCAACCAAAGCACAGCAATGCGGTTGCAAACATATGAGATAAGAAGCATAAGGCATCAGTGGATCAAATATTACTGACAGTATATACACGATCGATCATTTTGAACTCCTGGAAAACACTGATAGGGAAAATCCGCCCTGCCTTATACTTTTGGTATTACTCAGCCAAAATACTTGGAATTGATTTAGTTGATTTTATTTTTATTTAGAGGTGGTTCTATTTACATGTTCCTAGTCTTGCATGGTTTTAGTTAGATATATAATATCAACAGTTCTTACCAGTTCTTTAAGAAGAACTGTAGAAGCACTAATCGTTCTATATAAGGTTGTTTTTCCAATGTTTCTGTTTACATGTGAGTGGGCACCGTTGGTTTACATTTCCTTCCTATTTCCATTAGAAACCCACACAACACAATAAGGCAAGATTTTCAAAATGCGGTAATAATTTATACTGACAAAGATATTGGAAACCATTTCTGACATTGCAGAATCATGTAACTGGTCTTATAACAAAGACACTAGAAGTAATGTTCTGTTTACTGTGACAGATGAGTCAGGAATTTGAAAAAAGCATGCTAACAAAAAATTGTAACTTTAATATAACATAAATGACCAAACTGTTTAACAAAGATACGAACATCTCCAAAGGTTCTTACGTACGTAGCAAAGCAAAATACTGCTAAAAGGTAATAGGGCTCTTCGTATCCGAACGCCTTTTTTTCCACGTAAGTTTTAAAGGAACCCTCTCTCGGCTCCAGAGCGGCGGAGTGGCCATAGGATGGCAGGGTCTGCGGGGCAGGCTCCAGGCCGCCGTCCCCTCCTCTGCCCGCCGGGAGCGAGGGCCCGCGCTGCCCGGCTGCCAGCAGAACCGCGCCGGCCCAGGTCAGAACAGCTCCGGGAAGGCTTCGGAACGGGGCCGCTTTCGGGCACTGCCTGAGCCCATTTTCCTCAGTTTCTAGCAGCTGTTTGGGGGCTGAGCTGAACGTGCTTATCTGGTTTGGCTATTCTAGATTAACCTGATTCAAACCCTGTGTTTCAGCAAAGCACTGGACTTGTGTAGGTCTAAGTACAGCAAGGTCAACTATAAGATAAATTTATTTTCTGTGTATGACACCAGCGTGGAATCACTTTTTACAAGTGATTTAATCCCAGCTCAGTAGTTTAGAATTTACATCTGGATAAATCAGACCTGAATACACCGTGTTTACACAACCCTACCGGCTTTTTTCAAAAGCAAGTCCTCCCTCTGTGTTGTTGCCGAGCCCAGCCTGCTGCAGGACTGGGCTAAAGCTTCGCCTTTCTCCTGGTGCCGCTGCAACCCGCCTGCCTCAGGACTCACTTTGGCCCCTCTGTAACGGGGACAGCAGGTCCAGTCTGCGCTTAGCATTAGTCTGAAGGGAGTAAGTTACAGAAAGCTCTTCGGCTAAAGCGCAGGAGGTCTGAGGTGCTGTGGAGTCAGTGCTCGGCGCAGTTCCCACCACCAGCGTGTTCAGCCTTGCACCAGCGCTGAACGGAGATGCTTGCTCTGGTGCCCCAGCGCCAGGCTTTTATAGCGTGAGCAAGGTGTACCATGTAACTGCGAAAAGCAAACAGAAACTGAGGCCAGATTCAACAGGCTGTGTGGAAATCCCGGGCATGTTTTGAGTGCCGTGGGCTGCTGGCTGGCAGTCCCGCTCGAATGCCATGTGGTTTTCCCACCGGTTCCACCTGAGCCCTTCTGCAGTTCAGAGGTCTGATTATTTCGCTTTGAGTGTGAGAGTGTATTCAAATCTGAAAAGCAAACAAATCTGTCAAGGTGCTCACCCATGCGAAGGAAACTGAGGACAAATGTTTGCTCACGCCCGTGGCTGGAACCAGCTGGGTCAGAGCTGCAGGCAAGGTAAACACGGGTTGAAAATACCCTGGGTTGCCTGCCCGCTGTTCTTTGCACAGTTGGTGAGCAATTCCTCCTTCTTCCTCCTCTTCTTCTCTGTTTGTTCAGAGGTAAGTTGTTGACTTCACTCTCTGCCCTCGTCTAACAGCAGCACGCTGCTCCGGAAACGAGAGGAGACCAGAGCGTGAATCATGGCCTGACTCATGAATCCCCAACACCCCGCTTTGCTCAGAGCTGGAGGGGAAAAATTCCTTTCCTCTGTGTGGCTCTTCAGCTCCCGCGACCCGCTGGAAGGAGCTACAGACGCCCCTCGTCGTCTTCTAAAGCCGCTCTCCATCATGCGTAGCGGTGCTTGCAAACCACGCCGGGAGAGGAGAGTAAGAGAGGCCTTTGCCTGTCCACACACCTGCCCACGTCTCGGGTGGGCTCTGTGGCTTACCCTACAGCAGTGGTTTGGTCCTAGGCCCCTAATGGGCTATGATATTAGTACACCCCAAAACATGGGAGCTGGAACAAAGCGGCTCTTGTCACTCCGCAGGCTCCATGTCATTTATACGGGACCCGAATGCTTATAGCAGTTTCTTTGGATTGATGCCATTTTCTGTTGGAGCAATACCCATATTTCACCATACTGATTAACAAAGAAAGAGATAACAAAGAAAGAGATAGCAAATAGTATCAACTGGCATTTAAAATGTATAAATCCCGATGCATTTATTTATTTTACACACTGATTTGATACGTGATACTATTGTTTTATATATAGAAAACTTTTCAACTAAAAAAAAAAAAAGGACAAATTACTGATTAGTTGCATTCACCATCACTGTGAATTTCCCCATTAAATACAACTGTTCGTTAGGGAGTGTTGCTTCCTTTTTAAATATTTTTGCCAGCTCTCCCTAAAGTATTGCCAGGACCTATGCTGCAGCAAAGGTAGAGACAGGACAGTCCTTCCAGCGTCACTGCAGTATTTGTGTGTGGTTTCTGTCTGTGCTGGATTGTCCTGTTTGCAGGACATTCACACTGCTATGTGGCTACTCAAACAACTTCTAGTTCCTTGGAGAGGAATCTAAGTTTCAGGCCTGAAAACTTTTTCTCAGGCTTCGTTGCTTAGCTAATTGACAGGCATCCGCTGAAACATCTGTCATTGCTGTTCTCTGGCACTGGGTCTGTCAGGCTGCTGAGGGATATATTTCTGGATAGGCTTTTTCCGAAGAAAATGCCTTCCATTTCTGCTGGCCCAAGAGTCCGGAAGCACTTGACTGTGCAGCTACAGAACAGATGTCTTCTTTGGGAGAAAAGTATTTTAACCGCCCATTCTGTAGACTTTTGCATATTCTTCAGTTGCTCTCTTTCGGATTAAAAAGTTTGACCGAAACTTTTGAAGTCTACTTTGATTCCCCATTAGAGATTGTCAGGAGCTTTCTAGTCAAATTTGATTTGGAAGCCAACCAGGGAGAGAATAAGGTCACCAAATGTTTCAAATGCAAAGCAACCTGCCTCTGACCTAAGGGGTGTAGCCCTTTGCCTCTTACAGATGCACTGAGGAGGTGAATGTCACTGCATATGATGGGGAGAAGGGAGACCCCACCTCACTGCTCCCAGTCCCACAAAACTCTCTGATGAAGGGCAAGAAGAGAGAAATGTTTTCTGAAGTGCAGGAGACACTTCCCCCCACCTTTGTAAATATTCTGAGAACCGTCTCAGCCTGTGGAACATTCAGACTTCAAATTGCTACATATTTTTCTAGGCTTTCAGGGTGAGAGTGTGTATAAGAAGAGCATTGGGAATTAAGAGCTGGGTTGTGTGTGAGGCTGAGAGATCGCTTACAAGAATTTCTCCTCCGTATGGATAGCTCTCCAGCTTCTAATTAAAAGAGACTTTCTTTGCTCTGGTGAGTTTGGGACATACTGATCTCTTATGTTGACTGATAAGCTTTCACTGGACCTAGCATGCCTCCTCTTCCAGGTTTTGTCTAACACAAAAGGAACTAATTGTTGTTTTCCCTTGGGCTGGTCTCCCTGTATGTATAGTTATGCTACATCAGTTCATACCCTGTTTGCAGGAGAGGTTGGTATTTTTTCTAAAATGAAGTCATTTTTAGATTTGAATGAGCCAATGGTGAGGCACGCATCTGTAGGCAAACGCTTCCCCTTCTGAAACCTTTACAGACCCATCACCAGGCTGAGCTGGGGATTCAGCTCAGCGTGCTAGAAAAGATACACGGTTGTTCCAGAGAAAAAAAGCCCACTATTATTAATGAAATAAAACTTGAGTCTGTTTTTTAGTTTATTTCTTATTCCCTGTCCCCAACATTAGCTTGCTTGCTTTCTGTACCTCGATATTCAATGTTTGTTACTTGCCAGTGAATTTGTTAAAAGTTGATTGGATGAACAGAATATCTTTCTGTGCTATCATCATGTATTATAAGTGCCAGGTATGGGGGAAAATGCACTAAAGATTTTATCCTATACAAATTTTATTATCTTTTAAAGAACCACAGACTTGCATTGTTCAGCATTGCCCATACTGAAAGATAAACAGCTGTTTTCTGTTCCAATGTGTCATTATAAAACCATAACCCTGATTTAACTGAGACCAGAATTTGCTCCAAAATGAATATGTAGTGGCTGATGAAAGCAATAATAATTGCATTCTGTCTGTACTGTAAACTACCTTTTTGTTATATCTCATTGAATCAATGCCTCTAATTTGGGTGCACGAAACAACACTCTGTCTTACAAATCTTATAAAGAAGGGGAACCTTGCTGTCAAACCAAGCAATGCCAGAACCCCAAAGGCTTTTTACACATCCTCCCCACATCAGCGTGGCTACTCCGGATTGCAATTCTGCTCTTCTAGCATGTGTGATAGTTACAGCCAATAAAGCATTGAATGAGTAGAGTAATTTCCTGGTCAACTTACCTTTAGATAATGCACAAGATATTTGGTGACGTTTCAAAACAAGAATAATCTGTCAGCTTCCTGCCTAGGTTTTCTTGCCTTGCCCAAGATCTACTCTTGGTACATGCTGTCTCCCTTCCTGGATCTCTCTTAACCTCCTGTGCCCCTATCAGTGAGTTTTTTATTCCCCCTCTGTCCAGTCTTGTGACTTCTCATTGTGTGAGTTTTTAAAAATCAAAACTGACCTTGACTTTTCTCTCTTTTTTTCCTGTGTGGTTTTTTTTTTTGTTGTTTCTTCTGCTACTTTCTTTTCCTTCTCTGCTCTCTCCAGACAATCTGGGGAGGTCTGTTCTTAATAATTTGCAGAAACTTAGTTATTTTATTCAGGCAAGACTTATTCAGATAGTCTTTGGCAGCCATCCCATTCAGAGGCAGGCACTTAGCCTCCAGTCATGCTGTCCTTGCCAAGACCTATATAAAATATTACCACACAAGCAAATGGGCAAGTGATAATATCAAACAGAATTTGTAAGTTTTATGTAGGCTGTGTTATTCATTCTCTCTACACTAAAAAGTTTGATATCTTGAATCTAAGAACAAGCATTTGCTAATTGCCAGCTATTCAGCTGGCTGGTCCTTAATCTGGGATACTGCTGGTGTCTGGTACCTTTTGGTGGCTGAAGGATTGCCACCAAGTCCTTTGAGCACACGCTTTGAACTATTGTTATATTACCAGGGGCTAGTAAGAGCTACAAAGTGACCTTCCACATTGAAAGGGAAAGCACTGGGTTTTGGAGCTCCACAAGGCTGTAGACATAGCAACAATATTAAAGGACATGTACACAAATGTAAATTAAAAACAGGGAAATAAGATGTGTTGGATGGCACTTACAGGAGGTTTTTTTTCTTAGTATGAGCAAACATTTTCAGTTGACTCCCCTTCTTTTTGACCTTATGTAGTTACAGACAGAGTACAGATATACCCTCACGGAGTTGTGTCTTCACCAGCTGAGGGAACATAATCTAATCAATACTTTTTTCATGCCACAGGAAATTGCTGTAGCTGAACAAGTGCCTTACAAAGGACACTCCAAGGTATAGAAGGCAGCTGAAGGAGACTTAGGAATGTTGCTGTAAATAGAAATGTTAAGATACGGTTCCACAATAGCCTAAGATGGGCTAAATTCAGTCTAACGTATTCCCACCTTTCCTGCCAACCCTGCCTGTCTTTCCTGCTCCCTCCCTTGACCTGGCACTCGCTTGGAACTGGGCAGCCACACGATTCAAGGGACCCACCCAGAAGAAAAGGAGCCCCCCACCTTCCCCACAGAAGGTGACTGGATTTTAATTGGATCAGTTTGAATCAGCTCACCATTTGTTTGGACATGAGTACTGGTAGGAGCGAAGGGGTGGGAACACAAGGGCAGGGCAAAGGTAGGCTTGATGTAATCCAGCTTGAGCTGCTGTGGAACCACCCATAGACTGTGTAAATACTAGTAAAATCGGATGGGCCTGGGAATATTTCCAGGCACTAGAATGAGACTGTCTATGCTATTAAACTGTTAAAATGCTCCCTGGCATGAATTTGACCTCTTCCAATTACCACTCTCTGCAAACAATTTCTGGGCACAATTTGGTTGCTAGAATGGTCCCAATAGGCAATTTGCAAGCATAAACTCAGGTCTTTCTGTGCCAGTTGGCCTCAATGCCCAGGAATGTTTCCAGGCATGTTGAGTTTAACTAGTATAGACCCATCCCTACCATCACATCCTGCCCCAGGACTGCAGCTACCACCAGTTTGAAAAGGGAGGTCTGATCCTGCCAGTTCTCTTGGTGAGAGCAACCTAGTCCTTATGAGCTGACTTTGGTAGGATTTCTGACTGTAGGAAGAACGGATATATGTTTTCAGGCCAGCAACACAACTGATGAAATTATAATTTTATGCTGCAGTGTGTAGAGTCGGTTGCAAACCCTTATGATAAGAGACAGCTTGTCCTGAACAAATGATTTTCAAAACAGACAATAGCAGAGCATAAAAGATGGGAAGAGATGAAATCTACAAATAAGAAATTTTATTTCCTTTAATAAGGTTGTAAGAAATACATATTTTGCCTTCATTCCAGGTGGGGGAAAAAAAGAGATAGCAATAACTTGTTATATTGTTGTATCTCTGCCGTGGAATATTTGGCCACTTATTACACAGAGTTGAAGCTGACATGATTTTTTTCACAGTCAGTTGCAGAACTGAGAATGCAATTATTCCTTCTTCTACATATTAAAAAGATCCACAACTGCAGCATTTCCTTTTCAGTTTGCAATGTTAATAAAATAAAGGTACTCTGTATCTTGAATTACTGAAGCCACGTCCTCAATTCTCATAAGTGATTGCTTTTTGTTTTTTTTTCACAGTTGCCTTTACAAGTTTCCTTCCACATCAGGAAATCTGAAAGAATGGGATTTTTACATCTCTCCAGGTATGCTCACTTGGCAGTCCTATGACCTGTCTGCCTAACGCGCTCCGTCAGGGAACGATTAAAGGCGTTATTTTAGAGGAGCCTTTTAAGAGTTGCTGTACACACAAAAACTCGCTCTCTTGGCTGGGTTGCTCTAGGACCCAGAGCAAGTGGGATTGACAGAAATCTTCACCTGAATGAATTTTCCCCTTCTACCTTATAAGGAGTCCAGGAAAACAAGGAAGTGATAACCAAGTTCATGTTACTTTATGCACAGCTTGTCCTCTTTACCTGCCCAGGTAGCCCTCGTTTTCACTTTTATTCATGGTCTGTCCTGGTAGGGTTGAAGTTTCCTCGCAATCCGGTGTAGGTGACATCTGAAAACGTACCCTCCGGGAACATATGATTTTTACGACATTCTACCTCTACGCGGATGATAATTAACACGCTAATATTTTTTTGTCATGCAGCCAGCACTGAAAACGAATGGGGATTGAATTGCTTTGCCTCTGTTTCCTATTTCTGCAAAGAAATAACTGTGTGCAAGGTAAGGCTCAGGGGTAGGGAGATCCATTTCAAAACTATTTTTGCATTGTTTCTTACTTGAAGTTGATACAAATAGCTTTCTGTCTTCTGTATTTAAGCATTCCTTTCTGTTTAATGACTTTTTTTTTTGACAGACTGCTGTAGGGCTAGCCTGCAAATTCATCTAAGATTTATGTGCTCATTACATAGCACAACATGTATGAAAGAGACGGGCATTTGAGCAATTTTGGTTGTACTAATCACTGTTTGATCCGCTGAGAAACTTAATACTCTACATGTGACTGAATGTTTCACTGGTACTTGCACAATAAATTAAAATCATATCAAGTATCTACAGACCGAGTGAAGCAATTTTAAGCATATAGAGTGAACATAAATCTGTTCTTTTAATATCCTTGGTTATGTTGGCAGTGTCTTACCTGCACCATAGTAGAAACACATGTAACACTTTATCAGGTGCGCTGGAGAAAACACGTAACATGTTCTCGGTGAATGCCATCCATAAAGCGTGCAAAAGTAAGTATGTTAATTGCCAGCAGTTGTGAGGTTTTAATTTTTATTAGAGTTAATCTTTTACCAATAGAAATACCTTCATGAAGGAATTTTATCAGTAATCCTAAATATGGCTAAATGTGTGCATTTTTCACCTCCCACATTCTCTAAATGACAAGGGTCTTCATAAATTGAATGATTAAACACATTATTAATAGTCTTTTATCTTCTTGGATTTAAATTTAGGGACCTGTTCTCAGGAAAGATCAGTGACTTGTGAAGATTGTTTGCTTTCTGGACCACACTGTGCTTGGTGTTTTCAAGAGGTAGAGTAAATGATACAAAAAAAATTCAAAGTAAGACTTGAAGTGTTTGTAGTAGCTCTGAGTGATGAAGTATTGACTTAATTGGGTCAGCCCATGATTTTGTAATGCATGCAGCGCTTAGTGAAGCCTTCCTGGGGATCAAAAGTGGAATTCAATCTAGACTTTATGGTCTATTATTCATTGCTTTTTTTTTTTTTTTTTTTTTTAAGCAACCTTCCTCATCTAAAGCAGAAATAAAAGTGCTATTAGAGGGGCTCAGGTCATCAGCCTCAGGGCTGACTCACCCACAGTGCTGCTGCTGAAGCACCAGACATCAAGTCAGAGACCAGACTGCATCTTACATATTACATGCCAAGCCAGACAGTGGAAACAGAAGGTGCTCCAGTCAGTTTGCATATACAAATGATTAATCTGTGGCTGATTTTACGTATGATGATAGTGTCAGTTTTATAATTAGTATGATATAGGTGTAAGAGTTTTGGCTAAAACATTGGGCTTAAAAAAAAAATCTGGATTTGTTTCCTATATATCTGTTGCAGACTTTCTGTATAACCCCAGGCAAGTCACTTAACATCTCTGCTTTTAAAACTTTCACCTGTAAATGATGCTAAATAATATCTCCCTACTTCACAGTAAATATTCTAGGTCTTAGTTCATTAATGTTAGCAAGATAGTCAGCTATCACTATTAAAAACTTGCCAGAAAAAAAAGAGAAATAAAATAAGTATTTTTCATGATAGTTTCTGATTTATACCTTTGCTGTTAAAAGTATTTCTTGCTTTTTTGACTAGCAAAATGATACCTAGCATGGGACTAACATACTGCTTTATGAAGTAACTGACAAAGACCAAACAGCACTTTTTTAAAAAATAAGTTTCCTGAAAATAATACAGCCGTTTGCAAAAAGTACTACCATGGGAAAAAAACCCCACCCACATTAGTGTGTTTGCAGTTGTTTTTATGTTTGTACTTAACAATCAAAACAGGATTTTCTTGAAATGAAATTTGATCACACAATTTTGACTACTGCCATGTATTTTCAGAAAAAAAAAAAAGAAACATAATTTATTGATTTTTTTTTTTAAAAAAAAGTGGAACTATTGAAAAACTCAGACTAGTAAACGTGATATTTTTCTTTGTTCATGGGCTCATTCACTTGTTTGCTGGAGAACAACACATCAAGAGTGCAAAAGATGTCAGAGTAGTGTCAGAGTAAACACAAGTGCCTCCAAAGAAACCACTGTTTCCTGTAGGATAAAAGCACACCTTGTAATTGTATTTGAGATATGAGTTTGCCTCTTCACATATTTTGAAAAGCCAGCAACTCAAAGTGTGTAACTAAAGGAGTTGATATGGATCTCCCTGTGAAAGTATTATAACGGTACATGATTTTCATGCGCACTGTATTCAAGAAGCAGTTGGTGAGAGTTTTGCCTGAGCGAAGACATCAGATTCGGTCTGAAGAATAACAAACCACTGTTCCCATCAGGTGCCTCAACATTGCTTCCACCAAAATATATAAGATCCCTGATAATTTTCAGGCATGAAGGGTGATATTTTGGTGGAAAGAAGGGTCCCAGTTCTGGTTTTAATAGGTTTAAAGTAAATTTGTTTTGCTTTGGATGGAAAGTTTTTCAATGACTGAATTCAGAGAATATTTGTGGCTTAATGGCTGAACCCCAGGTTGCTTACCCAAATCCAGGAGAAAAGAGCGGCCCCATGGCATGGGCCCACGACCAGGAATTGAATGTTTTGGTGCCGGTTCTGCCGGGCATTGCCCAGGGTTTGGTCAAAAGGTCTCACAGGCCAGAGCTGTTTCCAGTTCAGGAGGCAACTGACTGATTTTGAGGATCTAAACTCTAGGCATAGCTCTAGGAAATGGTAATAAGGCACAGAAGCCTCTTTGTAAAACTAACCATTAACTTCACTGCTACGCGGGGATAGTACCTACCCTGCAGCGGTGTTGTGGAAAGGAATGCGTATCAAGTGCTTTGAAATGAATAACAAAAATAAACTGCAAGCTATCCAACTGATATCGATAGACTTATGATTTCCTCCGGACAGGAGAAGGTCAAGTAGGATGCTGGGCCAAATGTAAGCAGGTAGACGTGGGCATACGGGAGCCCTGCCGGTGCTGGGGAGCGAGGGAGGGAGGCTGTGGTGCCTGTTGGGCGCCAGGCAAAGTAACAAGGACTTGCTACCTGCTTCAGTGAACATGTTAAATGAGTGTTGAGGAGAAAGAGTAGGTCAGAAAAAACCAGTGAACGCTGGGTATCCCACCGTCAGTTTGTCACAAAATTTGTAGGAGCTTATTTGTAGGAGCAGAGCTTGTAGGAGCTCTGCGAGACCTCTTCTGTTATTAAATGCTGTTGTTCCATCAGCAGTTCAAAACTGTTTAGGAAAGACTGATGAATTTGCGGCATAATCCTGTAATAGAAAAACCAGGGGCTCACAGGGGCTTTGTGTCATCATTCCCAGTATTGCGAGAAGCCAAATGCAGCGAGTGGCACAACTCCCGTTCCCCAACAATAGAGCGGTTTCTCCCAGGGTACCAAATCGGTGTAAGTTACATTAATTATACACCTGTGTGACATGATCCATGAAGGGCAAATTTAGATTCCTGTGCCACCTAGATCTCTTTCTGCACTAGTTTGCACTAACTTGCACCTTTGTTTCTGTTCCCTGCATTGGATTGACCTTTCGTCAGCCAAGTGCTGGTGGTCGGTCAGTAAATACATTGAACTCGTCCATTCCTTCTCCTGTTTGCTTTAGAATTACACGGACTCGGCTGGAATTCATGGGAGGTGTGATACCCCAGAAAATCTCTTGTCAAAAGGATGCCAGTTGAATTTGATTGAATTTCCCATTTCAGAAGTGGAAATTCACAGAAACAAGCCCCTAACTGTAGCGACGCAGAACAATTCTGATGTCACACAGATTTCTCCTCAAAAAGTAACTCTCAGGCTGCGACCAGGTAAGTCACTCAGTTCATAGATGTGGGATTTTTTTTTTTTTCAGCCAATATGATATACTGAAGCTTCTCAGACTGAATGGTCTAAAAAAAAATCTTGGTAGAATAAAGGTAAAAAACCTGTATTGAGTCCAAAATGATCTGTTGACTCATCAGATGGAAGCTAGGTTCGACTGAGTTCAAAATACTTTCAGAAGTGCTGGGTACATCATAAAAGTAAGGATATATTTCTTTAGTTCTTCTATTCTCTTGCCATTGAGGTGGCAGTGAGAGAGTGGAACCCCCCCACCCCTCTCCAGCCCTGCTCCTGTGCCTCTCCCCCGCAGGTCTGGCAAACAGCGTATCTCAGAGGCAGCATAAAATCTTGCTTTGAGGATTTACAAGGTACCAGTGACATTTATGGAAACACTCCAGACCTACTTTGGGGTCCTTGAGATGTGAATTTTTCCTGGAGAAAATTTGGAATAAAGAAACGTAAGAGACACCCAGTTAGGTCATATCATAGTGTTGGAACTGAGAATTAAACCTGTGTGTACACTCTGGTTTTCTTTAAATTTCTAAAGTAGATGGTATGTCCCATAAGTGCTACCTTTAGTTTTAATTAGCTTCATATCTAAATTTTCTAATAGTGCCAAAGTGATGTTCTCATATTTTTAAATGACAGCAATCAGTTGTAAATCTATGGTTATGGCTTTACTGAAGAACAGTTTAGAAAAAACACTAGAACGGCTTTTAATTTTTCAAACCTCCTGTTTGAGATTTTAGTCGACAGAGAATTTTTGACTTTTTTTTTTTTAATTCTGCTGATGATTTGAAATACTACATAATTTTCACCATATATACAAGTTTATGAACAACTTGGTGTTGCTCATAACTTCTGTTCAGAAGTGCTGATATGTATCCCGTTTTCCCATGACCTTCACAGGACATGAAGAAACAATACAGATCAAGGTTCGCCAAACTGAAGATTATCCAATTGATCTCTATTACCTCATGGATCTTTCAGCCTCCATGGATGATGATCTGAATACAATCAAAGAACTGGGTTCAACTCTTTCCAAAGAAATGTCAAAACTGACAAGCAACTTCAGACTGGGGTTTGGATCTTTTGTTGAAAAACCAGTTTCACCATTTATCAAAACTACAGCTGAAGAAATAAACAACCCTTGCAGGTAGGCAGGGAAAATACCTACCTCTGTTTGCATGCCAACATTAAGTCATAATATTAATCTTCAGGATAAAATTCAATTCAGCAGCCTCACTGGCACCTCTGCCCTCTTCCAGCTGTAACTGAGTCCGTTTGGGAAACAAGATTTGTTTCTTTTAGTTTTGCACTCTGGCCATTATTCGGTTGTTATGTTAAGGCTCATATGTCTGAGTCTTATGTTACTTGGAGAGAGGAGTCTGGGAGTGATTCTGCTTTTTAGCTGTTGCTGCTAGATACAAATGTGCTTAATGGGTTAGCTAACCGGTATGCAGAATAATTATGTATTTTTCTTTGATTTGCTAGAATATACATATATACAACAATTTTATGTCGTTGCTATACCAAGCAGGTGCAAACTCAAACCCAGCGCAGAATAGCGGTTTCATTGACCCATCAATGTTGTTTTCCTGGTTTTTTTCCCTGGAGGTCTGGCAGTACCCCCGAACCCAGGCTGCCCTAGCCCTTTCCGAACCTACGTGGAGGAGCAGCTGTGCTCTGCAGCCTGAAGCAGGCCTGCAGCAGCTTGGTGCTGCTCTCTGAGTGTCACTAAGGGACAAGAGATCCTAATGTGTTTCTGAGTGTGAAAACAAGGTACAGCAGGGAGCACGGCAAGCGCTGCACGTTGTTAACTGGCTGAATGACTCCGCTCTAGGAGGCATCTCCCAGGCTTTATGCAGACCTGTTTGCATTGCCCACCTCACTGGATGCTCTATGATTCTCTTACGTTTCTCACTAGATCTCTCTCGGACACAGAGATACGTGACCAAAACCTAATCCAGACGGGCCTGCGAAGTAGCCATTGTAGTGATTTTTCACTCTGTATTACCCATAAGCTGTCTCACTTATCTTGTAGAAGTGTGCCATACGAGTGCCTACCCACCTTTGGCTACAAACACGTTTTGCCACTAACAAATGATGCTGAAAAATTCAACGAAATTGTGAAAGGACAGCGAATCTCTGCTAATATAGACACTCCAGAGGGAGGATTCGATGCAATTATGCAGGCAGCTGTTTGCAAGGTAATTGAAACTTCTAGGTATATTATTAATTATTCTGTATATTACCACATCTAGAATTATATGGTTATATTTCAGAGAAGCAGATCATTATTTTTCAAGATTTTTTAATGCAGTCCAAGAGCCTCATTAGATTTGTGTGAAAATATTTTGGCTGTATCAAGTTAAACATGCATATTGCAATATTTTAGTGTTTCTTTTTAATTGCCAGGCATAAAGAAAATATGAACTGTATAATTATTGGGTCTGTTTTCTTCATTGTTTTTTCTTTAACTATTTTTGATGAACTATATTTAGAGTAGTAAGCAGATTGACATGAACATGGCCAGTCCATGTTATTAAACACAGGGACAGGGAGACAAAATGTTAGCCAAAGACAATGGAATGATCATCATCTCTTAAAAGAGATGTTGTCATGTTTTTGACGTTCCCTTTAAAATGATTCGCTTCATTTATTTTGAGATGCCATTCTCCAAATCTTTTGCTGCTTTTCTATATTGTGAGTGCAATGCACCCTGCTAATCTAATGTATTTTAAATGACAGGAAAAAATTGGATGGAGGAATGATTCTCTACATTTGCTGGTGTTTGTGAGTGATGCTGATTCCCATTTTGGGATGGACAGTAAACTGGCAGGGATTGTTATTCCTAATGATGGGAACTGTCATTTGGACCACAATAATGAATATTCCATGTCAACTGTTCTGGTAATTTGCTATGAATTTTGTACAACTCTCACATTCTGGAAATCTAAAGACTAACATGAGTAACTTAGAAAATTAATGAAAGTATACTTCATAACTGAAATGTGTAGGAGTTGAGGAATGCAGATATTTGCTGTCAGAGATCTATTTTATTTGTAATTGCACATTTTAGTAAAAAGAGAACAGTGTGTTTGTATGGAATTATGATAGATTACAGCTAGGAAAAAAGAAAGCACAAGTCTTATTCCTGCTAACCTGGAAAACACATGGAACAGGACTGACTAGTATTTCCTTCCGCAGGGAAGGCAAAATTTGCATTAATTGTGTTCCTGCAAGGGTGTGAATTCAGGAGGAGTTCAGGAATTTGTAGGCCACTGTTCACATAGGAGAACTTATCAGCTTAAGGTTCAGTGTTCAAAAATACTGAATGTGTGTTCAGCATAGGACAAATAGCCGGTTGCTCTGGCGCAGTGTTATTCTTTGGATTTTATGTATATATCACAGATGCTACGGAGCCAAGTGTCCCAGTATGGAGGATGGCACTGTACTTTTCTCAGAGCGGTTTCCTTAAAAACACGGCGAGGAAATTATATACTGTCTTATTTTGTATACATGTGGTGCCTAATTATAGTTTATACTATACAGAAAATACGGTATTAATTATGATCATTTGAATGTGTGTTTCATGGGAGATAATTAGCAACTGGACGCACATGAAAAATGGATTGATGTGGCTCTCCTCTGTTTGTTTGCAGGAGTATCCCACAATCGGACAATTAATTGACAAACTTGTGCAAAACAATGTTTTGTTAATTTTTGCTGTAACGAATGAGCAAGTTCACATATATGAGGTGAGCAAACTAAAATGTTCAAGTTGTCCAGTATTTGTTTTAAGGTTCACCCTTCTGCACAGCTGAT
This sequence comes from Mycteria americana, assembly GCF_035582795.1. Lineage (NCBI taxonomy): Eukaryota > Metazoa > Chordata > Aves > Ciconiiformes > Ciconiidae > Mycteria > Mycteria americana. Next base: position 25,550,463 of record NC_134373.1, read on the forward strand.
TCAGTAATTCTAGTATTAAGGACTGAATTCTGTAAGATATTTATGTAATAAAAATGGCTAAGAAATTATATATCAGAGAAAGGTTCTTTTACTTAGGAAGTGCTTCTTCATATATTAATTTTGATGTTCTTAGGTAACTTTTAAGTTGAATTTCAAGTTGAATCACACTAATTTTTTAAGTCAAAGATTGTCAAACTAAGCACTGCTAAACTATTCAGTGTAATCATTGTGATTAGCCTTTTGTATTTTATAAGGCTAGAGAAGGACCATTGAGCCTGTTCTTACTTTTATAAGACAAGAATATATTCTGAAAAATACATTTGTCTTCATGCTCAACTTTGAGATAATGGGGGTTTTCTTTCAGCTGACCTGAGAGTTTTATTAATTTGTCTTTGTTTCTGTGTCTCTTTCCAATGAGACAAACAGGAAAGTAGTGGCAAGATTAAAAATACAAAACATGATGGACGAAGTCCTCTTCCCTCATGTATCATTCCTCATGTCCACTGAGGGAAAACACTTCATTACACGAATTTTTGATGTTGGGATTCACAGAATCCTGTTCTATGAAGCAATTTCCTGCTCTATGAAGTCATGTCATGGGAAATGGGAGCCAGGAGAGAGGGGAGAGCAGAGGGGCAGTGGTTATGGATATGCAAAATCTGTATTTTTCATAAGCTGAATATCATTCATACCTGCAGCTCCAGCAGTCATCTGTGCAGGCACTTGTTTTCAGACTCCACAGATATAAGCCCTCCTGAAGCCCCGTGCTGCTTTTGGCCCGTTGGTGTTCCAGCTATGAGCCGAGGCAGAGCCGCCAACGGCTGCTTAACTGCTTTTTGCAGTGAATGTGAGCAAAAGCCCTCTAAGATAAAATAAGAAGGATATTGGCAATTCTTATTTCCTTTTCTGTCCAGTTCTGCTGCTGGGAAGAAATCTTCATATGCAAAAAGAAATTCTAGAGAAGAATTCAGTGAGGATAATAAGGGGGTTTGGAGCCTATGCTTGGCTGCCTGGCCACATACTGCTCTGTGAAGGGGGACAAGGGGAGAGGAATTGTGCCTCCAAATTTATTCGGGTTGGTTGAGAGGGAGTCAATAAGGGCGATCCTGCTGGTAAAATAAGCTTGGCTTTCCAAAGGAAAAACCTTCTCACAACATTCCTCATTAAAAGCCAAAAGTAAAGGAATGAGAAGAAAGGTGCTCCTCTGGTGTGATAACCACATGGAAAATAGGAAAGAAAGGGTAGGGCAAAAGGTCCTATGTTACAGCAGAGAGAGCAGATGAGCCCTTGAGGTACTCACCAGTATGATGGTTTTCTATTTCTATCCTCTGTGTAACCCAGGGAGGACTCCTCAGTGCTTCTCTGACTGGTTCCACTTGTAGAGTTGTCTTGAGCAAGACTAATACTCCAGGTGTTTGACAAAAGTTACAAGAGCCACATCTTTCATAAACTGATTCTCAGATTACAGTCTTGACAAGGGAGGACTCGCTCCGCACCTTGGAGTACTGACTGCCTGGCCTTTTTAAAGACTGCATTGAGTAGTGAGCTGAAGCATGAAAATTTAGGTCAACAATAGTAGAAGTCAATCACTTACAAATGCAGTGGGATTCTATAGTCATAGCATAGATTAGTTAAAATTTGTACATTAAAAAACTTTTACTAAATCTCATTATTGCTCAACAATTTCTTAATAGGGGCCCAATTAATGACAAGTGAAATCTTTTCCCTGATTTTAATAGGAGCTGCATGAACGAGGGCTGTTCTAGGAGGTAGTTTGGAAGTACCTCTTTGATTTACAGAGCCTTATTTTGTCCAAAGAAACTTTTCTCTTACTGGTGGCATTATATTTTCCCTTGGAAATTGCTGATGGTCACCCTCAGAGTTGGCCAACAGTGTTCTTATCAGGGGGTTTCTATTTCAGTATCCCTGTGTCAGGGTTATACCAGTATCAAAGTTATCAAGTGGCACCCTTTGTTCACTGGGAACACTAAACGAAGATTTATAGCTAACAAAAAATGCAAGCCATTGTTAACCCGGCCGGGGAATGGTTTGTTCTTGTTACTTTCTTTGTTAGGGAAAAAAAAGTGCAACTATCTTCTATCTTGTAGGATATATAGTAATCCCATTCAATATATTCTATCTGCTACTTTCATCTTTTCAATACTGCTTTCTGTCATTTATTTGGATAGCTATAGTTGTTATGGTCTGCTTTCTGTCCTGTAGGTGATGTGGAAAATCAGTCAAAGCAAGTACAAAAGTCATATATGTCTCACTGCAGGTTTTCCACACTACAGTATACTTTCAAGGGTATATGTACGACCTGCAAACAGGACAATAGTGTCACGTTTTCATCTGCGTGGTTCAAATTTGTAATATAAATGTAAATAACCAGGTATCCATGCTTAAGAATGTAAAAAGAACAAAGACAATGAGAGTTATTCCTGTGTTAAGGCCACTGCTCGGGTAGCCTGGAAGAGCTGGGAGAGGACCCTAAACTGGCACTTGGGCACCACCATTAAACCACTCTTGTCTTGGTGTTTTCCTTCTTTTTAAAAGCCTCCATGATGGAGATTCTGCAATCTCCCTCAGAAAACCCTCCCAAACTTAATTACCCTTTGAGGTGGAAAGCCTCTCGCCAAATATCTCATCTCTAATCTACTTGAGCGCAGCATCTAATTATATCAGACCCCAAAATTGACCATTCCTATTTATAATTCAGTTCTTAGGGACAAACGTACATTAAAATGACTGTGAGGACGTAGAAAGCACCTCTTTAAATAGACTTGATAGATTCCATTAGTCTTAAGTGCTGTGTTCAGACTGTCAAATATATATTTTATATTTCTAGCCCTGTATAATCCCCAACAATTTAGCCCAAAATAATTCAGTCATTTAATATTCTTGATCCTCTTCAACTGAATTTTCAGTTTATCCACTTACACGTATGTGTATTATTATCTAACACACAAATATTATGGATTGCACAAGCACAGAATACGTATGCTTGTAACATAGGTGGTTTTAGTTTTGATCCTTCCACGCCACCAAACAGCTACTGCACAGCAATCTAAAAGAGGGGGAAGGTTTAGTTCTGATACAAGGACTTTAAAAGCAGTCACATGGAAACATTTATAAGGCCATGCAAAATTAAGTGCTAGAGAGGGGAGGAAGTTCCTTACACTGAGCCCTGATAATTTGAGATTATTTATAAAAAGGATTTTTTTTTCCCGAAAAAAGGTCTTTCAGAATATATTCATATATGTCTAACTTTTTGCATCATTAGTCTCAGCTGAGTCTTACCAAAGCAGCAGGGAATGTTTTTATTCTATAAAAGCTATTCACTCAAAAAGCATCTGTGAATATTGCAATAGTAATGATATTTTGACAAACTGTGTAGATCCTGTTTTGGTATAAAAGAAAATACCAGTCTGCAAGGTTTCATGAAGCAGTTGTTATTATTGTTGATATTATTTGTTTTCAAGCAGAATTCTTTAAAAATTTATTAAAACTTAGATGAGGGAAAAGACTCCCTCTTTAATCCTGACTAAACAGCACTTCTTTTGAAACAGAAAGTGATCTTTTTTGGACAAATTATTTCTTTTTATATCACAGGAGAATACAGCTTGAAAATTGGGTTTTTCAGACTGTATTTCACTGCTGAAAATTGAACTAAAAATACTCCAGTCTCTGCGATTGTACAGAATTTCAAATGATTTTTATGAATCTGGCATTACACTCTATTTATGATGAAAATTCTTCTACCATTTACAGTGCTGAAAGTTAGACATAACGCCACTGAGCTCAAATACATAATTGTCAAATTTCACTAGCAGGAATCAGAGTATCTCTATAAAAAGGCAGTTCATCTTTTAATGAATATTTGCTAAAAGACTAAAATCCATGGCATCCTTTGGATAGTTTTATGATAGTAGCACTCCAAAAGCATCAGTCTGCCTCACCTTGTTAATGGTTAAACAGAAATATGTGCTAAAAGGCAGGGTTTAACCAATGGACGGGAGATACACACTTAGACCGGGACTGCAACGTCATCCTTGTATCACCATGCAGAAAATTTTTGTTCAAAGAGGAAAGATAAAACGAAGTCTTCAGAACAGTATATCCCTGCTGTTTGTTTTGCATGCCACAGATTAAAGGGTGCTACACTTTAAATTCCAGGTTTATCGTCTTTTCTTATAATTATCTCCTGAAAGGTCCACGTGTACAAAATGCAGAGTTTCAATATTCTATGAATCCTTGAGAGAGCACTAATCACAGGAGGAGTCAGGAATGCAAAGTCACCAGCTGTAACATAAAATGCAGTTAATCCCACTGATTTACAATAGCACTTTAGAAATCTAATGAATGATAAGTATTCCATACATAACATATAAAGTAATCACAGGTCTTTTGGAGATGTAAAATATAAGAGGGATATAAGGGTATCAGATTATCCATGTTTATTAATAGCTCTCTGGAATTTTTTAAAATTAAAATAACAGCACTGATATGATAAATTGCAAAGGAAAATGAATGCTACAATGTGTGTTTTTAATGATGAACACTTATTATTTTCCAAAGGCTTGGGTACAAGCAAGAGAAGTTCACGTAGTTAATCAGGCAAGATAAATTTTTGTCGAGCATATTTAAAACCTAGCTGCTGGATGGCATGTTAGTGTCACAATGCAATAGAATGCAAAAAGAAAAGAAAACTTATTTCTGAAATCAATTGTTAAATTGGCATGGTATTATGAACATAAAGTCAACATACAATCAATCGTAGCCACAGACCACTGGGATACATGTGGGGTGTTACATCGATCATAAACCAGCAGCAGTTTTTTAAGGCCTTTGTTCAAAGTTCTTGTAGCCTTTACTTTAAACTTCTTAACTTCTGTGCCCTCACTAATCAGAATGCAAGACGCTTAGTTGCTTGCAAAGATAAAAAAGCTTGCAAAGATAAAAAAGCTGTTATTGACTATAGAGTCTAAGACTCAAATAGTACAGCAACAGCAGAGCAGCTGAAGCTGGGTTTGGTTATTTTTATTAAACAAAAACACAACTGTTGATAGAATATATCTTCCTTCTAAATTTAAAAATTATAGCGGAAAAATCCTGTAGTATCAAACTTCCAAGCACACAGAGTGATTTACCAATACATGTCCCATTAATTTTCAGTGAAACACTTCTCCATAGGACTTTTTCAATAGGGCGTAAGTCATTGAGTCTGCAAGGGTCCTTGAAAATGTCACTATTATTTATTGTAGTTGGCTCCAATGTATTTTATTCTTTTCCAGATGGTATCTCCTTGTCACCTACCCTGCCACTTAGCCTTTTTTTTTATGCTTTAAATTTTTCTTAATATATTTTCAGAGCTATGCAAAGCTTATTCCTGGAGCTACTGTTGGACGACTACAGAAGGATTCTGGAAATATTCTCCAGTTGATCATTGCTGCGTATCAGGTAAGGCAGTTATCACGTTTTCTTCCTGCATGTTTATATTTTCAAAATTAGATTGCAATTTGGTAAAACCAAGTGTCTTTGATTCTTTTTCTGCGCTGATTACAAGAACATAATTTTTTTTATGCTCAGGTGCTGCCCTTAACAGGAGAAGTTTTGTTTACCCTGTGGATTAAGTGAGCACAGAAACAGTAGTTTTGTTTGTAATTTATGCTTATTAATCTCTACCGAAATGAACTATAGAACCACGTTAAAGGCGCAGCCGCTGCCCGAGCACTCACACACCGTTCAGGGCGTCGCACACTCCCCGCCCGAGACTCTAACTGCTCGGACCGGAGTGCCTTCGCGCGGCAGCTCCGCGGAGGTGACGGGTGCCCCTTTCCGACCCCTGGCTCACACGCGCTCGCTCTCGGGCGCTTCCCCTCCCCTCTGGCTCGACCCGAGGCTTCCCCAGAGCAGCCTCCGGTACAACGTACGCCAGGCGAACTCACGGAGCGGTACAGCGGTAGAAGCAGCTGGAGCTGGGCGTCTCCGGAGGGGGACCCAATACAAAGCAACCCCTGGGCGGTCATACCCGTAACGCTCTCAGTTCCCCTCCCCTGACGCGACAGTTCGGACCGATAGTAATGTTAGGGTCTGGGGTTTTCCCGTTCTTCACTGGGCCCTTCCATTGTCTCTAGGCGGGCCGATTCTTTTCTTACCTCTAAGGCTGCAGCTTCTGCTGACGATTGTAGCTTCCTTATCTTTCTGGTTTGCACCGGTTTCGGGGGCCTTCCATCATGGAGCTAAGCAAACGTTCAGTATACAGTCAGCATATCTAGGTGAAAGGTCACAGCTTGCAGCCTAAAGCTTTGGCAAGCCTTGCTATTAATGCTGTGTATTGGATTCCATTTGAGCTAGAAAGTGACTACTACAACAACTATATAGAACTATATCCAGTTTTCAGGGTTTTCCAAACGAAATTCCTATAACATTCTGTCATTCCTTACTTGTGCTGGAATGTTAAATTCACATCAGTCTCTCATCTGTCTTGCCTTCTTCGTAGTCCTCTATTTCACACCTACTCTTAAGCCTTCTTTTATATAGGTAGTTAAGTCTCCCAGTTCCATACTTCTACGGGAGTGAACTCTCTTCCCATCGGTAGCTGTCACCAGAGCAGATGTACAATTGCTCTGCAGGAATATCTGGGGGAAAAAAGCACTGTCCTTTGCTCCGTGTTCTGCTCTGCTTTAGCAATTTGATGCTGCCCCTGTGAGGCTGTTCTGAGGTTTTTAAAAAGCAGAATGCAGGAGCCAAAATGGGTTTGTTTAGATAATGCCAAGACTTGAATGGGTTTGTTTAGATAATACCAAGAAATACAGTAAAGATGACAGGAACATAAACACAGCGCTGCTCCTCAGAGCTTTGTTTGTAAAATGCATCCTGGCTGCCTTGTTCACTTCTTTAAGGGGAATGTTTTTAGACAGTTTTACATGTCTTTACAGAGATACATTCATTTACGTATATGCTGATATACCATAGATTTCTCTCTTCCCTCTCAGCCCCTTTTTATTAAAAACCTGCTCTACCAGTTGGCTGCAATGCAAAATAGCTCTTTGCAAAGAGCTTCTATTTCTTTCCTTACTTTTTTTTTTCCTGCTCTTCCTCCTATCAACTGGATCAGACAGTCATCATTATGCCCCAAATTATGTTGGTCTTGATGATAGGAAAGCAAACCAAATTATTCCAACTCTTATAAAAGCAATACAATTGGTGAGTTATGATTTTTTTAAAATGAAATACAAAATACCAGAAGATTCTCTATACTATGGAAAATTAAATAAGCAAAGAACTTCAAGGTTAATCTTGGGAGTCTACACATTGTAATAAATAGGGGGGGAAACCTTTACATGAGCAAAGCTATTGCTAAACATCCAGTGGCACCAGGATTTCACTTCTGGAGTCCAACTTATTGTTAGTCACATCTGGTTCCTATCAGGATTCCTTGAGGCTGGCACTCTAACATATAGACAGAGGTTCCTACATTTAGCAGCTGAAATACCATTTTGTTGCCCAATGAGTAATGGAAAAACATGAAATGATTGTTCCAGTGCTGTGTCCTGGTGCCTTTGCTGTAACATTATGTTAAGTGCAGAACGGTGCTTCCTCTAATTGCCGTGTCACGGCACCTTCTGCCTTGCTGGAACCCTGGAAAGGTGGAGAGCGCATCCTTGCCTCTTCCCCTTAGTGTTACCTATTGTCTACGATTTTTTTTTTTCTACTCTTCTTTTTGAATCTGCTGATGTTTTCAGTCTCCATTGCCTTCTGTGGCAAAAAGGAGTTCAGTTGCACTGTGTCAAGATACATTTTTCTTTTTCCCGTTTTAAACTACTCCCTATGCTTTAAAATTTCACTGAGTGCACCTTAGTTCTGGTGTTGCAAGGTTTGGTGAATAACAGCTCTGCATTCACCCTATCTCCATGATTTCATAATATTTTATCACTGAGACACCTTCCATCCCTGCAACCTTCTCTCCAAATTGGACAATCCCAGCTTTTTAAGTCTCTCCTCAGCTGCTCCATCCCCTTGGTGACTTTAGCTGATCTCCTCTTTACCCTCCCTGACTCCGATGAGTCCTTCCTGAGATGTGGAGACCAGAAGAGCTTGCAGTATGCAAGACAGGGCACACTAAGGTTTATACAGAGGCAAAATGATGCCCTCTCTCCTGTTCTCAGCATCCTTGCTCATGATGCCCAGGACATTGTTGACTTTTCAGCTGCTGCGTGCTTTGAGCAGATCATCTCCCAGAGCTGTCAGTGGTGACCCCACTGCAGCTCGAGTTGTTTCGGCCGGTCCCGAGTTCAGCCGTGCTGTGGGCAGGGTTTGGAGGGGGCTCTGAGCTTGGTGCTCGCTCCCCTCCCGTAGCGGCAGGAAGGCGGCTGGAGAACAGTGCTCCTGCCTTCGGGCCATGTCCTCATTCAGGTACAGCATGTCTGGACCATGCACCAGAGTTGCTCACAAGTTCTTAAAATCCCACATACATTTCAAGATGTACAATGTGTACGAGTAGCAACATGTCACACTCAAGATTTCCCAGAGCCCATTTTATTACACTTAACCTTAAAGGTTAACAATCTTATTGCTTCATGATTGAAAATCTTCCAAGCAGGAAACACTGAAAACCACCTTACTTGACATAAGTGAAGATACCTGATTTTTTTTGGACTGGGAAGGGGGAAATGGGGGTTAAAAATCACATGCAAAACAGAAGATCTAATTCCATTTTTGTCACAGCCCTCTCATGATACTCTCAGCAGTGTAATTCAATGCCTGATGTCTCTGTTTCTTTACCCAGAAAAAATGAATAAATAACTATTTGCCCCCCAAGAGTAGAGTTAGGCTAAATCTTTTAACGCTTTTAAAGTGCTTTCAAGTCTTTGCTTGCTGTACAAACACAAGGTTTGCTAATACCATTCACCATGTGTTGCTATCTAAAAGCTTCAGAGAGGAAGTAAGCAAGTTAAGAAAGTCTGAGCTGTCAAAATATTTGTTACAAGGAGTTCTCGTGTTCTTTCCAAGTATGACTCATTTTCTTCTGTAAGCATATTTCTGCCTGCTTTGTTTAACACCGAATTCTGCATAACTTTGTATTGCAGAGCTGTAGGCTAAAATGCATTGTGACAGATATCAGGCCGTTTAATTAAAGTCATTCCAGGATTTTAAAATTTCAGAAAAATTCCACTCTTTTTTTTTCAGTGCTTGGTCCTTTCACTTACAGGAAAATAAGACCAAAGAAATAATATATTAAAAAAGGACAGGTAACACAAGGGCACAAGTTTGTAACGCTGCTTTGTCTGTTGTTTAATTCAGAAAATTTTTTGAACCACAAATTTTTCTCTGTGAACGGCTTAAGGCTGACTAAACTGTCCGCTATTTGTCCCCAAACTATGGCCAGGCAGCTTAGTAGATTTAAAACACCATTAGCAGTCCTCACAGATATTAAGATCTAAGAAACTGGAGTTTGTCACTCTTTATGCATTCATTTTCAGCAGCATAAGGTGCGTATTTTGACCTCTCACAACAGCAAGGTGTGTTCATAATGACCCAGTACAGACACCACGATTCAAAGTATTACGACTTGGTGGTCAGCAGCATTTAATTTTCTCTCACAGTTGCACTCTATTTGAGCCTCATAGTTTTGCAGCTGGTGGAAGAGGGACTATATGGTGATATTTCCTGTAACATCAGCACGTACCAACATTCACGGTTTTACCTAGAGGTTTGCTATGTTTGGTCCTTTTGTGAGAGCCCAGCTAATGCAAATAAATTATTATCTAAGAATCTCTGCATTGTTTCAATAGCAACATAAGCACCGAACTCTAAAACAAATGTCAAGGGAAAACTGGACACATCCAGAGCTACCAATGTTACCAACCTGATGCCCAGGGCACAGTGTTACTGCTCTGGCTGTGTGCGGCAAAGAGCTCTGCGTCCTGTACAACGTGTTGCAGTCCTTTATTAGAGTGCTTTGGTTTACTGACAAAGTTTTCCAAATGAAAAGACGTTTAAAAAACCCCACCAAACACAACCCTAAGACAAATTTCAAGGGAATCCACAACATGTACAAAGGACAGGGAGTTGTTGCCTATGCAGGTTTATACCTATTCTACTCCTGGTTTGTTTTACCCCACCAGACCTTTACTCCAGTGAGTCATCCTGATGCCTTTACTGGAATGACTCACTGAAGTAAGGTCAGCGAGCTCCTCATGCTCTGATTGAAGGGCAGGGGGTATTTTGTAAAGCAACTAAGCTCACAAGAGCACAAAGCCAAGTCAGTGAGACTTTTGCTCGGCAACTGCTAAGGTACTTTTGAAAAATTTCCATTTACTGGATCCACAGTCCAATGAAGTCATAGGGAATTTCCCCATGGTCTGCTACAGGCTTCGGATTAAGGCTAAGTTGTGTAAGCAAAGTTGCTATAAAATAAAGAGTTAAATAAAAGAACCTGATATGAGAGAGTTCAGGAAGTTTTTCACTTAATAAATGAAAGTTTGATTGAGCAAATCGATTTAAGAAATGAGAACGTTGTTGAATACAACTTGAAATAGCACTGACAGCTCATGAAGCAGGAATTTCCATCTGGAGAAGAAAGGAAGGGAGCGAGCCCCTTGGCTGCGGGAGCTCACCGTGGGACTCGACTCTGGCTCTGGTCCTGGAAATGTCGGGCTAACTCATGGAGGCCCCGCACGGAGGCAAAACTGAGCTCGGAGCCTGCCCCGCCGTGAGAAAGATTGTGAGGTTTGATTCTACCGGGAGAGATAGAGGGAGCAATATTGGCTAATCAGGAAAAGCCCAGTGCTAGCAACGCAATCAGGGACACAAATCCGTTCCTCAGTAAGACCAGAGCTAAAGGAAAACCTGTATCAGTCAGCAGAGCACTTAGTGATGAAAGCTGATTTAATAAAAGACTGAATTTATTCTCCTGCAAGGGCAGGAAATAAGCCCCACAATAGCGGATATTAAACTAATACCACCATTGCTTTCCACTAAAAGCCGGTTCTGTTGGCACTTGCTTTGTTTTGCTCATTTCCCTTTTTTCTTGCAATAGAGAAGACTGTAAATAAAGTGCCAAACCCACAAATTTACTCCTGTGTAAGTCGGGATAAGTTACAGTCCACGTTACCCAGACGTGGAGCATTAGCAGCGCTTGGCAGTGTTATCGGTCCATTCATCTCACGCCTTTCTCCTTCAAGGAGCTGAGGTCCGAGGTGGAGCTGGAGGTCTTGGGAGAGACAGAAGGGCTCAATCTCTCTTTCACGGCCATCTGTAACAACGGGACCTTTTTTCCACATCAGAGGAAATGCTCTCATGTGAAAGTGGGAGACACGGTAAGTAACGAACAAATTCTCAAAAGACATGAAGTCCAGAGAATTTAGGACACCAAGGTGGAGAGCTTGCTCTTTATTAAATAATCTTCCTCCAGACAAGTTACAAAAAAGCAGGCGGTATCTACGACCGTCTTGTTCTGTCCTCTGCACGTGCTTCCAGAGTACCCTGCAGAGCTACGTGTGCTGCAGCCCTGAACAGCCACCGTCTTCTCTTCCAGGTCTCTTTCAATGTGACTGTAAGTCTCTCCTCTTGTGAAAAAACCAGAAGGCATATTGTGATAAAACCAGTGGGGCTCAGTGACACGCTGGAAATCGAACTTCATCCCCAGTGCAGCTGTAACTGTCAGGCGAAGGCTGAGACGAACAGCCCAAAATGCAACAAAGGGAAAGGATCGTTCGAGTGCGGGGTGTGCGTCTGCAGCCCGGGGTACGTGGGGCCACGCTGCGAATGCGACGAGAGCGTCCTCAGCGCCAGCTCCTGCAAGGGCTCGGCAGAGCGGAGCTCCTGCAGCGGGAGAGGCGACTGCTACTGCGGGCAGTGCGTTTGCCACCCATCCCTCTACGGAAAGGTCTACGGGCCGCGCTGTGAATGCGATGACTTCTCGTGTGTGAGACACGGAGGGCTCCAGTGTGGAGGTACGGTCCCTTGACGCTATTTAGAGTGTCTGCATTTTAGAGCTTTATTCTCTCCCTCTTAGCTATGAGCTTCTGAGTCTATATTTTCATCATCTTTTCAGTTGCAGTCAATCCTGTATAAAGTGTAATTTACTATTTCTGAATGATCTTTAGACTTAAAACAAGAAACAATTTTTAACCCTGTTTTCAAATTTTAAAATGAGACACCTTTACCCACTCCATAGCTAGTCTAAGTTGGCGTGGCTTTATTGGAGCGTATCAGCTACCATCACACTGGGTCAGACTTTTAATGGCTGTAGATGATTGTAGCTCCAAGGAAGTTTAGGTAAGCACATTGGCGTTAGCCAGTGTACAATTTCACTCTGACATAATTATCAAAGCATAGCCACCTTAATTAATTAATCTTCATTAATCACTTTTAGGATAATTCTGATATTTTTATAATTTTAACCCAGTAACCTCAATGATTCTTGGTTTATCTTAGTAAGATACAATCAGAATTTGAGAATTTGTATTTATAATTTTTTTTCTGGGCTATACCATTATAAATCAGAAGTGATTCTATTGAAACAATGGGAATAGCATTAAACTGGCAGGAACGAGGAATGAGATTGTGCTGAATAGATAGGCTGAAATCATGCTGCTATAAATGAAAGCGGATTTACCCATTAGGTTGTGCACTGTTGGGAGATAAGATCTATGTGGAGGACTCCAGCAAAGAGAATGGAGCTGCACTGGCTTAGAGCCAGCCTAAGTGAAAATTTGATCCTCTGGCTTTAAACTGAAAATGTTGGGGGAGGAAGAAGGATGTCTGAGAGTGAGAAGAGCTGGAGAGGGGAAAATATCTGCTATTAAGGAGAATGATTTTAAAGGCCATCATTCGGATTCTTATTAAGAGACTGATTTGAAGCATAATAAATGTTTTTCCAGGCAACGGTGACTGTGACTGTGGGGAATGCATGTGCCACAGTGGATGGACTGGTGAATACTGTAATTGCACAACTGACACCAGCGCCTGCATTGCTGAGGATGGGACGCTGTGCAGTGGGAGAGGCGAATGCATCTGTGGGTCGTGTGCTTGCACCCATCCGGGGGCTTCAGGTCAAACATGTGAAAAATGCCCTCTCTGCGGTGACCCTTGCAGTTCCAGGCGGTAATGTGCTGGTTTTACATCTCTGATGTTTGTATCATCCAGGTATCTATTTCCTATACTGCCTCAGCAGTGTGCCTACTGCCGCTACTGTAAATTGGATTTACAGACCAGAACCCAAGAGCTTCTTTGCCCTTTGAGAGGAGTAGTCGTAACTCGTACATCAACCATTTACCAGCATTATTCTTATACAAAAGAACTTTATGGAAAACCATTTAATCACCTTCAAGCAGCACAAGTAAAATACCACATTTCTACTGCTGTCCCTGGCTGTACAACTAAACAGAATGGTGGCCTTATATGATAACATCAGACAAAAACAGATGAACCTCCTTCCAGTCCACAGTACAGAATGAAAACATCCCAGCATAACTGCTACAGCAAAAATGAGGACTCATAAAAAAATTCGGCATTTGTATTACCGTTCTCATGCATATGGATTAATAAGGTCACGCTGTCTGCTCAAGCTTTACACATGTGCAAATTCATAGTCCAAATTCAGTTAAGCTTGGCTGAATTAAAGAGGCCCAACTTATGATAAACTAGGTCATAGTCTGGGGATGAAATCAGTGGGTAGCTGTATGTCATGCATAAGTTGATGATAAATTGATTGTAAATGGTGAAGTGTCTTCTGTTCACTGAGCATACAAAATCTATGTAGCTTTCCTGCTGTGATGCATGGTGTATGCTACGGTGCACGATAGGAAAAGCAACCAAACATATGTGTGACATAAAGCTGACCATTCTAAGTACACCCATGCTTATGCTTGTATTACGTGAGCTCTTGCAGGGCTAAAATCAGTCCAAAATGAGCAGGCTTCAGTAGAAATTTAAGCTAGAAGTTGAATTAGGCTTCACAGAATACATGTTATTAATGACCCTGGTTTTGCTTGCTGAGCGCCGAGTCAGTGTAAGTTGCATTAATGTTTCATGACGATGTCACGTCTACTTATTTAGAGTTGAGGCCCATTTCTCTTCCATACCAGCTCTCCGCCACTGTATTTTCATGACTGTCATTGCAGCCTACACTATATCTGAGATGAGAAGCTATTCTGTGGCATGTGATTTAATCGTCATTTATGTTAGTGCTAAATTGGACCTACAAAACCAAGCCAAACAGTTTGTTCAAAGCTTTAAGTAAAGCGAACTTCTGCATGCAACTGCTCTAAACACGAAGGACAATGCTGCTGCTTTGCTCTGCCCAGTTTGGCAGAGAATAAGAAATATAAAGTTACACGTTGGGCATTACATTAGCCTATTTAAACATGTATATTGTACGCAGCGTTAGATCTTTTCTCTCTGTTGCAGTCACTTCCCTTGCTGAAATGCAGGGCAGGGAAAGGCAAAAGAGGAGAACTTTGGGAATACCTGAGTAGGGTAACTGAGAGAGCTGAAAGACCAGGTCAGAGGGGATTGAGATTAATGGCTAGGGAGCTGAGAAAAAGAAGGGTAGTATGAGAAACATGGCAAATATGACAAAACCAACAACAACACTGAATTTGTCTCCATGAGATAGAGGCTATCCCATTACCCGCTCACTTTTACTATTCACCATCTCCAGAGTGAGTGATAAGGTCATCTCCATCCCATGAAGATAATCTCAGCAGCCTCAGCATATTCCCATGGATATATGTAACTCAATGCAACAGGAGATGGCCAGGGTTTTTTTGGATGTTTTGTTGCAGTTCTTCCCTTTCCTTTTCTTTAAGCAGTCAGTCCTTCAGGCTGCTTCTCAGAGCCTCAGCCCCTCAATCTGGCTGAAGCTATTTGTGAAGAATCAGCAAGATACATTTTGCATCAAAAATTTTCATATCTGAATTCCGTTCATTGTTTCCTTTTTCCATGAATGAACTCTGGATTTATTAAAATCCTCACTGAATTTCTGGGAAGATTTTCAGAGACTTCTAAAGGAATTGGTTTATACTCTGTCTTTTAAAATAATATTTCTGTCATTCCACCATTAAATAAAGTAAATAATTTTCCAATAAATTACATTAGTATAATTAGCATCTAAGTAAGTAATTCCTGAGACAAGTAATCACATCCAAGAGACATCTGCAGAGACACCTGAATAGTGTTTTAATACATTATTCAATAGACTTTCAACAAAGGAAGACTTAGAGTAGGTGCCCCAGCTTGATCTCTCTGACGTCGATTTCAGATATTGTTCATCTGATAGGCGTTCTTTCGGCTGGTATTTAGCGTGAGCTTAGTTCAGGATATTTATTTTTGAAAATGAATGTTATGTGTAAGTAACCCCATGTCTTTGATAGACCTCCATGAATAATGTTGCCTGGGGTTCTGTCTGGTAGCTAATAAGCTGGGAGAGAAAAGAGGGCAAGAGAGAGCTTATCCACAATACCTTTATTCAGGTGGATTTTTTTGGTTTTGGTTGGGGGTTTTTTTAGTGGCAATACCTATCATATTTCTAAGAACCACTGTATCCATAGCACAAGACCTTTTGTTTAGCTTCTTTTTAAAATGCAGATGCATATGGACGGGCTTTTATATTGTTCCTTTGTGACAGGCAGAGACTGATGAGCTGCTGAATTATTTTCCACAGGAGCTGTGTGGAATGTCACTTGGCTTCCGATGACAAGTCACCAGGAGAATGCAGTGAAAAATGCAAATTGGTTGATGCAACTGTCAGCACTGCAGAGGGTTGGTACACTCAATCTTCCTTTTCTGTGTGTTCGTGATTAGTGATAGTTTCCACTTTCAGTAATTTTATATTTGAAAGTAGCCTTTTTTTTCTGCCGTGGAATTATATTAGGGATCATGAGGCAATTACTGTCTGTCTATGGTTCTTCTGTGGTAAGTAGGAAATGCAGATCAGGGCTGGTATTACCCCTCCAGGTTAATTAACTCAGTGTCTCACGCCTACTTTCTAAGTAGTTTATGTAAGAAAGGACAGAATTTAATAAATACCAGTCCCTGCAAATCAGTGGCTGATGAAAGCCCCTGAGGTTAAGTCACGCCTGCACCATGAGTTCCCATTTGGCTTCCTTTATCATACAAATGCAAAACTTGACACTAGTCCTTATGCAGACTCTTGATTACAGTTGGCAACTAGACACAGCCCTTTAACCTGTGGCAAAGAAGTCCTGCTTCTTGTCAGGTTTTATTGAGACATTCCTAGTATCCTAAAGGCTAAGCACATCTTCCAGTTACTCGTAATTCAGAACTGCCCTCCATCAATGGGAATTTCTAGCACAGGAATTAACCTTGAATAAAATAGTACGCTCAGAAAAAAATAACTTTAAATGAAATACTACGTTAAAGTCTTCTTATTTCCTGCAGAGGAAGGTGCTTGCCTGCACAGTAGGCAGTCTGTATTTATTCTTATGGCAACTCTAACCCCAATCCTATGGCAAACTGCAATTGTTAGGTGAGGCAGGACATAGGTGCAATATATTCCCGCCACAGATGTAAACATAAGCATTAAATCAGACAAATGTAGAAGTTAGGATGACAATGCAGAACGCTGTATGCACATCTAAGGATTGTGCCTGCAAACTGTTGGAAGCCCATCCAGAGCTGTATGCATGCATGCACAAATTTCACTGATACACATCTTTCCAACAAAGCTACACCTTTTGTTTTTTGATGACCTTACTCTGTAACACAGAGCTCAAAAGTTGCAAATATTGCCCTTGTAAGGAAAACTAATTCTAATTCTGTCTTTTTATTAAAATTATTATTATGCTTTGCCTTTCTAGACATCAATATTTGCTAATAAATATGAAAATGTCATTACAAGCTTCAAAAACATATGAGTACTTCTATTGTATCTGTGTAGTTAGTAAAGTTTTCAGGTTGCTATTGCCAGGTGGCAGATATTTGTAGCTAGGAATATGTAAGACATTCTACTTTCAAATATAATGAATACTAATCAAGAGCAGGAACAGTAATGTTATATGGCTCTGTTCCCACACACAGAGGTCACAGGAATATAAGCAGGACAACATCACCTCCTGTTCCTGCTTATTTCCTTTTTTTCATGTCCTGTGCTTCCCTGATTGGGACTGTCATCTAATTCTTTAGATTTAAAATTTATTTGCAGCAGTTACAGCAACTGCTGTAGTGAAGGCTGGATAACTGTTCCCATCCTAACCCCTCAAAAAAAAAAAAAAAAAAAAGGCAGCAAACTGTGTTTCATCTTAAATGCTTGTGTAATCATCCTAATGCTCAAAGGATTGGTTTTGGCATAGAGGTAGCCTCGTTAAGAAGTTCTGAGGGGAAAAACATAATCTTGAAACTAATAACTAAAAAAAATCCTAAAATCAAAACTGTATTACCTAAACAAAATAACTTTTTGAAAGTGGTGTAACTAGTCCACCACATAATATTTAAGACAGATCATTGAGCAACTTCATACGGTAGCATACTGCTTCTTTCTGGTTTACATTTCAGTTTCTTTAGTGCTTCAAGGCTTTTTGAAAACTAGAAATAGCTCTTGGTTAAATAAAATATTAGCACTTAAAGATTTACTTTCTCTTTTGCACGCGTACGTTGCAACACAATGACTGGAACTGTGGAGCGATGATAAAAGCATAGGCTTTACGTTGTCCTGTTTCCTGGGAATGCCTGTTTTAGCCTCTGAGCCGTGCCTTTCACCTCCTCAGCTTCGGTTCTGTGGGTGCCGGGGGTGCAGCGGGGTCACTGGCACGGCGGCGGTGCGGGCAGCCTCTCCGCCTCTCGGCAGGGCGCGGGATGGCACGGCAGCTCTGGAGGGGCTGATGGCTTCACATTTAACTGGGCTTATCTCCACGGCAGGCATCGCTTTTGAATATTTATTTCCATTCATTTTTGATATTTGAATATTAAATCAGGCTAATCCCCCCTTGGCCAGACGGGTGTAAGAGGAGCCCTTGTTGCTCTACTCGCTACCCAGGAGGAACCGCAATTCCTAAAAAGCGGCTCCTGCCACCACCCCGGCCAGAAGGCACCAGGCTGCTCCTGCCACAAGCCCAACAGGAACAGTTACGCTTTCCTTGGAGAAACGGAGTTTTTCCTACCCCATAGTGTTGACAGCGCACAAATTCCCAGTGCAGCAATAGAGTGGATGCTGGAGCCTGAATAAACCTCTATATCAGCGCTGCTCTGTTGTTCTGACTCAAAGTGAGATGAAACTGTTCAAAAAAAGCATTTTGTTGAGCAAAAGACAAACAAGAAAGGGCATAATGACATTTAAATTTACAGTAATTTTTTGTTGTTGAATCTTTTAGCTAAGTATCTATTAGGAAACAGTCTTTCGCACTTCGAGGCTCCAGCTTGTCACTGTTAGCCAATTCTTCCAGTGTGACTCCAGTGATTTCAAATACCATTGAAATTAATGGAATTAGGCTACAGGCAGAAGTGGGAAAAGTATAATGATTCACTGCAGAATGCAGAAAATTACACAGGTGTAAATTACAGGAGTTTACCTACCTAGGCAAATTTTTCTGCTGATGAACTGAAAATTATCTATGCAATAGTCTCTCTTAGTGATCCCTCATCCTAAAAATAACATCAGAGAAATAAAAATACTAAGTGTAAGCTGGGTTCTGAATAGCTTGAACTGCCATCTTTGCTTTCATTTCTACATCCTTGCACGTAATCAGATTTCTGCTCCCCTTCATCTCAAACTATGACATTAAATTAAAAATAACTAATATATTTGCACTTACTGCCTTCTGGATGGTATTTGGAACATGCCTGCAAGTTTTTCTCTGCCTTCAGGATAGCTAACAACTACCCTTTTCCTTCTTTTTCTTTTTTTAAAAAGCAAGCTAATATTCTTTGGATCTGCTTGCTTAAAAGAGTTGGGAAACAACAAATATTGCAAAACTTGTGACAGTGTTACTGGAATTGTGACCTAGCAATGAGTGCCATTAATTCAGTACACTGTCTGCAGTTTGTGGCCCTTCTAACCAAAACCAAATCTTGTTAAATCAGCAAGTCTTGTCTGCCTGTCACCTTGATAGATAACACATTGCTCTGCCACCAAGGACAGGCAATAGGTTAAATACAAGATTATCACAAATCAAGAGCATGTTTCCATTAAAATCCAACCAGATGTGATTCTCTTTTTCTTAAGCAGAGAAAAGGACTGTAGGGTAGTCAACTATTTATAGTTTCGTATTTTCTATGGTGTTTAATAGTGTTTTCTAGAAGATCAAACCTTATGATAATAAGCAATACGAAAAAAAGAAAAAAGCGAGCACTTAGTTCTTTATATACCATAGGTTTCTTTAAAATCCATATTCCTGTCTGATTCCTACTTTATATTTCATTATTCTTCCTATTAATGTTTGAGGACTTAAGATTTTTTAGCACAGTTGCTTATGAAATTTCAGTGAGAGTTTTGAATGGATAAGAAATAATGGAGAGTGACAATTATTTTTAAAGAAATGTTTGAGAAGTTTACTGTTTTTTCTTACCTCTAAAAATTAACCTAAGAAGTTTTTCTAAAAAGGTATTGAAAAGCATACCTAGCTTTCCAATGCTATTCAAATCATGGGTTATATGGAAACATAATAAGCCTTCAGCCCCAGAGGTATTATCGCACACAGTTATAAGGTTCGATATTTTTGCTCTCTAAAAATATTGTATAATGGTTACGCTCCAAATTACGGCATTCCTGGCTCTCAACCTGTAGTCTCAATTTTCGATCGTCTTATTTGCTTTATATCATCCCTCACAGCCAGCTTCCTCCTGTCTCCCTGTTCCCTTTGAATGAACTTTTCTCAGCAGAAAAGATTTCCCAGTTAGGAATCATCTGGGAAAAAAAATGGATTAAGTTTTTGTGCAGATCTACCTGAAATGGAGAAACAAATAAATGGGGGCAGACTGTTGTCTCAGGTCGCTTTTTACCTGCTTCCCCTGGAGTCACATTACAAAGATCCCAGAATCGCAGTTTTCTGTTATTAATCTGTATTTACTGTTGTGACAGTGCTGGACACTCTAATCTTTGAGAGGGCTACTGTGGAAGAAATAAATGGCAGCCCTTTTAACAGTATCCGTTGCTGTTTGATGTATGTATACTTACTTCTGAAACATAATCTAGACAGGGTAGGAGTAGCTGTAAACCAAAGAGAACATACTGTTTACTTTGTCCTATAATTGGGGACTATTACGTTTCCTAGACAGCTGGTGGTTAAGCATCTTCGAAGCACTTCCAATTTATTGAAATTCACAGTACACTAGATTAATAAGGTGCACTAGATGGTCAGCGCAGATTGACACCACCTGGATCGGCTCTTCGGAAATGTAAGTGAAAAATCGGAAACAAAACAAAGCTTGGGTTGGAAGAAAAGTCGTTACATCTAGTAGAAATTCTGATGGTATTTCTGCTTTTGTCTTTCACTCTTTCCCATCCACAGGCGAGGCTGTGACAAACATGATGCCAGCAGTGTCTCTTGTTATGACATGTTAAATTTCATTTGGTCTGATGAATGACTTTTTTCCCCTCCCTCTGCAGATTATTCAGAGGATAAATCCATTCCCTGCTCTTTGCAGGGGGGAAATGAATGTATAACCACATTTCTACTGGCTATGGATGAACAGGGAAGGACAGTCATTCATAGCATAGAACAGAAAGGTAAGCAGTGAATATTGCTTTTTCTATGTGAAATCTGATTTAAAAACACAGGCAGGGTGAGCTATCTAGAAGCTGAGCTCTTTTAAGCAGCACTGCACCTCCTTGTGTTTGTAGCTCTCCTCTGCCCAGCCAAAAGAGCACCTCCTCAAGTTCTGATCTAACGCGGTAGTAAAATAAATACTTGGCCTTTCATGAAAGATGGGCAGAATGATCCCTGGGCTGCAAGAGTAAGTTAATTTTTCTAAAGCCCTGTGTGATTCTAAGATGATGATACCAAATGTCATTTGCGTTATATGAGAAAACTGTAATTCACTTTGAAATGGCATATACTTCATAGATGGACACATATCCAAAAGACTATCTGATTGGGTATACCTAATGAAATTCTAAAATATATTTATAATTACATTTAATGTTGCAGTATCATTAAGTTTTGAATATTTTGCATAACTAACAGATATTCAACAGATCTCTCTATATCCTTTCATTTAACATTACTTCTTTACTGTTTCACGACTGATTTTTCATTAAAGCTCCTAATCACGTAGGACAGGAGAGAACGCAGACACCACTTTTCAGCTGCCAAACACTTTAGTTTCCAGGCAATAAAAATGCCTTTTTTTTTTTTTTTTGGACACACCCATGTCTCAGTGCTAAATGTTATTTACGTTTTAGGGAAAGCCATGCAGATTGGTAACCTCGTCCTGTTGGCACAAATGGTGTTTACTGTGTTAACCCTTTGTGTAGCCTTTCTCTAGGATACATGTGAGAATGACAGTGATTTTGCTGCGCAAAAAAGCAGCTTCTACCATAAGAACAGTAGTCTGGTTTTGTATAGGTTACTATTACAGCAAAGACGGTTGTAACAAAGCTAGTACTAAAGAAGCACATCCCTTTGTAAACTACACCCCTAAGACTCAAGAATTCAAGGGTAAGATTGTCTCTTTACTAAACACATTTACTGTGTATTTTAAGTAGGTCTGGGGGGAAAAAGGGAAAGAAGTATCTTAAGGAAGGCACAGTTCATTAAACGGTGTGTAGTGGCCCTCCCACAACTCTGCAATAACCCGCTTCGCTGTCACCTGCTGTGCTGCCCCTGGGCCTTGAAAGTGGTGTGCTGTGGCCACGGCCCCGCGGGCGAACCTGAGTGGTCGTGGGTGACTGTACCCGACACGGATCTCGCTAGAATCTCTTCCTCTGCAACACCCTGAGTATCAGTTAATTGAAGTGGAGCTTCAGCTGTAATATTGTAAAATTCATAATCTTGTCAACTCAGCCCTGTTTTTTAGATTTAAATATTGGCATAGGTCTGAAAATAATTTTCTAACTTTTCTCTTCAGAATCTGGGTCCGCATCCAGCAGCTGCTGATCGATGCGGTAAAAGAGCAGTGGAAGAAGTTAGCAATTAATTTTTTTAACATTTTAATGCAATATTTTTCAGCCAGTTTCACAAACCCTTTAGCCAAGTTAGCAGGAGGAAAATAACATGGACTCGAAGGAAAAGGCATGCACAGCTCGCAGCAAATGAGAAGCCCAGCATGCCTCTTGGCTGTTTTTAATTGCCTAAAATTTATTGATTGGATATCCACAGTCATAATTGGTTTTGTTTCTACAGATTGCCCACAGCTTCCAAATATCCCAATGATAATGGTGGGTGTCACCCTTGCTATCCTTCTCATTGGCATTGTTTTACTTTGTATATGGAAATTACTGGTGTCAGTTCAAGACCGAAAAGAGGTGGCCAAGTTTGAAGCAGAAAAATCGAAAGTTAAATGGCAAACGGTACGTTAAATGCATTGATTTTATATGAGGTTCTTGAATTTGGTTGCATGATGCACACCTGCCTTTAAAATTCTGTGTCTTGGCTTTGTTCTTTTAAATTGATAGATTTTACTGGTAGATTTTCACTACATTTAGTATTCTATAAAGTAAAATTATGATTTTTTTAAGGGTGAAAAATAGCTGGAGTTTGATCTCCTGGTTTAATTCCTTCCATATGTAAAAGCGTGTAGATAACATTTTTTTTTTATTAGTTGTTAATTAGTACCTCGCCTTTGATTAATCTTAGCAAAGTTGTTCGCTGCCTACGTAATTATCAGAGTTGTACCCCTCTTCCCAGAAGCAGAGCCCGTTTTAGGAAAGATAGATAGCTGATGGCCTCTGCCACGCCGAGAGCCCACTCGCACAGCGGAGCAATGAATGTAGGCTGTCCAAAATGTAGGTAAAAGGACAGAGAAATTCAGGCCTTACCTTCTATCTATAGCTTGCGGATGTCTAATGCAAGCTTATACCACATGTTCCCTTCTCTTCTTTCCTTTCTGCCCTTGACTTTTTTGCTCTTCTGCAAAAGCTTTAAGACTTTTGAGGCTCTTTGGAAAAAACCATGTTGAGTAAGCATTTCTGGTGGGTGTCAGGAGGACAGGCGATACGCTG
Source organism: Mycteria americana (assembly GCF_035582795.1). NCBI lineage: Eukaryota > Metazoa > Chordata > Aves > Ciconiiformes > Ciconiidae > Mycteria > Mycteria americana. The sequence goes on from NC_134373.1 coordinate 25,573,588, forward strand.
TCGTTCACCCGGCTCCATTCTCGTACAAAGCCCTGCGATTGCAACATTTCTGCAAGGATGGACACTGCCAGCCTTTCAGCTTTTGAGTTGGGAAAAATCAGTTACTTACAGGCAAGGCCACTTGAGAATGTTTTCTTAGTCCTTTGGGAGAGCTACATATGGTCAGAGGGAAGGGAAGGATACACTTGATAGAAGCATTTTAATTTTCTTTTCTGTCGCAAGAGGAAATGACAGGAAGGGAATGATGAGAGGCCAGGATAAAAAGCCCGGGTGGGACTTGCCCTTCTCCCAGGGCCTGGTGGTCTGTGGGGCTCAAGCACGAGGACCGTGACAAGTCACACCTCACCGCTGAGACACTATCTGTGTTTTTAGAATGATCCAACTACAACATCTGATACACAAATTATATCAGACCTATTTGATAAAGTATTGTTTGCTGATGTGCATTACTCTAATCTGGGAGGTAGATGCGAAGGGATGCATGTTCCTGACCCTAGACTGGTTTGTGCTGCCTCATATAGACCGGTCTCAATTTCAGGGGCTTGGAATATAAGCAAGCTGCTGAAGGCTATTCTAAAATGATCAAAGGTACGAAATTACTTCTGTACAAAGAATAGACCAGAAGTCCTCACTAGGGAAAAGAAATGGAGGAGAGTGTGATACTGGACTTCAAAATTATGACTGGGGAAACTGAAGATGGGGCATTTGTTCACTGACTTTTCCCATGCAAGCACAGTGAGATAGCAGGCTCCAAAGAAGCCAAAAAACATCATTACACAACACTTGGTTAAGGCATAGGATTTATTTCCAAAGATATTCTAGATGATAAACGTTTGCATGGATTCAAAATGTCTATAGACCAATCCATAGAAGGAGGACATCCTCTCTGACCCAGGAGGTTTGTGAAACGTGTGTCGGCTTTTCCACGGACAGCCTGCATCACCCGCTGTTGGGAACGAATTGCTGGGCCAGGCAGATAGCTGGCCCGAGAGCACAAATCATCTTCTCCTGCACATTGGGAAGCAGAGTGGTATTAGCTGGTGCACGTATGACCGGCACCGTAACACGGGGTCGGGAATCATGGATCAAAATGATCCCTTTGCTGAAGAGCTACGCTCAGGGCAGTGGCGTGCAGCTACATCTGCTTGCAGCTGAAGCAATGGCAACATGAGTTCAACACTGCATGACTCCCTTCTGATTTTGTTTGTTTTTTTTTAGGAAACAAATCCACTGTACAGAGGCTCAACAACCACTTTTAAAAATGTAACTTACAAGAATGAAGAAAAGCAAAAAGGGGCCATGGCTGCAGATTTCTATTAGTACCTCCGACACTACAAACTTAGTTTTACGGGCAGGAAATCTAAAAACACTTGTTTCTTCTCAGCTGATCATGTGATATTTGTTTGCACGTTGCAGTGGTATGATCATTCTGTTAGAGAAAATATATCTTGTGTTGGGAAAACTATAGATAACGTATTAGTGGTAAAGGTTAGTAGAAATATTAAAGAAAAAAAACCCTTTAATATTGAAGCCCCCCATCTTAAAAAAATAGCATCACAAATATTTTTAATTTTCTCATTAATACTGAGGATTAAAAATTATCATATGTAAGCCTATTTTTGTGAAATTAGGTATATACAATGAGCTGTATACTACTTCGTTCATACACATGATCCCATATATTTGTGTTTAGGGATGTATTTGTACCAGTCTATTTGGTGGGCTGGTTTAAATTTAAAAAGTTTTTTTTTCATGAATGCTGCTTAAACTACTGAGGTTAGAGGTTCCTCATATCATCTGTGTGAGTGAATAATTTTTCATCAGAAACAAGAAGTGTTATTGTCTATCTTCTGTCTAAGGTATACAGAAACATCTTCTCCTCTTTAATTCTGCTTTCTTGTCCTGTTTCCCTCTTTCCTTGTCCTTGTTGCTGTTTGATGTTCTTTGAGAACGCAGTCCCTGGGGTTATCTCAGGGAAAGCTAAATCAAGCCCTTCCTCACTTGCAGAGTCGTTTTCTGTTCTGGGCATAGACTGCTTCCCCCCCCCCTTCCTTTAAATTCTAGTAGAGAGGATCCAGAGCAAAAGAGAAATATTTGTAAATTAGAGACTCCAGTAGAGAAACTTTAAACCAGAGGATTACTAGAACTCCATTTCACTATTTACGTCCTGTTTAGGCACTCAAAATAAACCACGCATGCTGGACCATTACATGAACGGTTGCAGAAGCCCTTTATGTGTGGGAGAAGTTCACGCACAAAGGCTCAGTATCACACACAAAGACAGTACTCTTTTGTTGATATATCCAAAATTGTGAGGTTCTTTCAATGCCCAGCAGCCAAACCATTTATTCATGTGCGAAATAATGTACTCAGCAATTTTGGGCCTTTTTTTTTAAACTAAGCAACAAATAGATCTATGGATTCCACTTTATATTCATTTCCATGACGTTAATGAGGATTTTTAAATCTCAGTTTTAGCTAGTTACTAATGACTTGCCATAAATTCTTAAATTGTAATGCTGTTATCATGCACAGCACTAGGAAAAAAAAAAGCCCCAACAAAATCAGCTAACATGCTGGCATAAAAAATTACAACATTGGGCTATTTTAAGCTAACAATAATTTATTTTACATTTTAATATCACTTTTCCTCTGCATTTTTAGTACTCTGGAACAGATGGTCAAAACGTACATATGAATGTACTTACAACAGAAGACTTAGAAATCAAAGGTACATCGACACAGTCACAGACAAACAATTACATACGTTCCCTATGGTAAATCATGTATTTGATCTAAAAAAACCTCGATGTCCATTTTGTGATAAATATTTACCAAGTCTGTGCAACTGCAGTCTCTATATCCTCTGCAGTTCCTGGATGCGAGACTGATATATGAGCTAGCTCTGACCCACGCCTGTTTTAGGGCCTGATTCAAAGCCTACTGGAGTCAATGGCTACAGATGAGGATCTAGTTTCAGTGAAACTATTAGTTTTGGTTTACAAAGATTGTTTTGTTTAAACAAACTGGTTAATACTGTCTATTAGTGGATTAGAACCTATAGTATATATTTCTGTGCAAAGAGAATTAAAGAGTATCAGATGCCTTTGGAAAGAAGGTGATGCTATAACCGCGTATTAAATGCAAGATGCTTGCAGCGTGAAGGAAATGATGGCTGTCATTAAGCTGGAACAGATTAATTACAGGTTCATGTCTTTACTCTTCCGTATTCCTGCATATCTCATAGTGGAAACTGTGCACAGACAAAGGCTTGCATCTGCAGCCCTTCCAACCACTAGACTCCCACAGATGTCAGTGCAAGTTACACGTGGGACCAAATCCTGTTTTCCTGGCACATGGATAAACTCATGGGAGGCAAAGCCAGCCCCTGGATTCTGTCTCAGATTCCACTTGGGCCAGGATTGCCTAAGGGACCAGGGAAATCTGGATTTAGCCCATGTACATTATCTGTTACTCTTTTGTTTTTCATGTAGAAGTCATCAAGTGACAAACTTTCTCTGAAAGAAATGAAAATATTTTTACTACTTTTAAAGTAATAAAAAAACCTATACTGTTTATTAAATACCTTTTAAGTTCTGTTTCTGAGAAGGCTGATTCTGCTGCTCAATAGTACGGTTGGAAGCCCTTCTTCTGTAGGTCACCCATTTCAATATTGAAATACATTTCAGTATTTCAGCGTTATTAACAAAGTGGTGTTCACATTTCACATCAGACACTTGGTGGTCTACATTCCCTGTTCCTACAGGAGATTTCATTTCACAAAGCTACTCACTCTCTTCCCATCACTTGCATCTTCTGATCATCAGCAAAGATCCAATTTGGTATGTAGATAATGTTTACAGCCCAATTAATCCTCCTAGCCACCTCTCTCCAAATTATCAAAGATGTACAGAAATCAGGCAGTATGTTTTCTCCATTTCCCTGCTGTGACTGTACTATAGATCTTCTGTGCACCTTCAAAATCATCAGGATGGAAATCACTCAAATAACTAAGAATTCATCAGAAGAGAGAAAATAGAAGGGCTTGGTGAGGAAGGTCTCTACTAGTGAGGGATATCCAAGAACTAGGCTCATTCATATGAGCCATTCTTTAACAGCATTAATTTAGATCATCAATTTTGACTAAACCCCCAGATTTCAAGAACTTTCAAAATCTTATTTGGCATTCACCCTAGAAACAAGAGTGGTGTCCATCTTTTTTTATTAACTATATTATTTTTATCTTGTGGCATTTGTACCAAAGTTCTTTTTTTTTTCCTTTTTTTTTTCTCCACCAAATTATGAGTGGGTTTGTGTGTGGTGCGTGGGATGAAAAAGTCTTTCTGCTGTTTTCATGAATATTGTTTTGACCTGAGGCTGGACCTTGAGAGTGGCCAAAACATTTTTAATAGTAATGCTTCTATTCACTGAAGAGTTAAACTAAATAAAAGAATAATCATTAGCAAATTTATGGTATTAGTATATCTTTTACACCCCATAGAATGGTAATTTCAGTAATGTATGTTAAATGAATAATTTTTCTTTTGATTTATGAAAGTTTCATGTTAACCTGTATTGTATATGTTCAGACTGCATTCAACTTTGTTTTGTAATATAACTAGTGGGTAACGAGTCTGGGATACAAGGCTCAGATGTCAAGTGCAATACTCTCCATGTGTTGTCTACCATTATACACATGTCCAAGTTTGCTTTGCAGTGGGCATAAGGGAATAATTGCCCCACAAAACTTATCACATCCAATCTGAAAGTAAAAAAGATAATTTTTATCTTAGTCTATTTGCCACAACTTGTTTCTGTAGAAAAGGAATTACTTAACTTTTAATAAAGATTGTAAAACTGAATGCATTTTTAAATATACTTTTATTGTTCTTCATTTTCCATTTCAGCATATGTCTTTATCATTTTTTCACATTTTGACTAATCTCAGCAAATGTCTCATGCTTTGGCATAACCTAGAGCTTATTTTATAACTCCTCCCACCCTTTTTTAAGGCAGCACATGAGATGTAACAAGTCTGGATTTTCTTCTATTTGTGATTCTTCTACCTTTCAAGGAAATGAGTTAATGGATGAATGCCGTAAGCAAGCCATTTCTGGAACTCAGATTGATTACATATGGCATTCTTTTATACAGTGATCCCTGAATTGCACAACTTGCTTAAAGCTAAAGATCCATTCATTTTGTAAGCCATTCATTTTGTAAGCCTAACAGCAGTAATATCTTTTGGGAACTACGTGGGAAAGTGCTTATTTTCTGTTTAATCTGCAAGTTACCTCTCCTTTTTTTCCTCTAATGAAAAGTCGTGTATTTTGATGTCTGCTAATTTCCTGCTCTGAGGAAGAGACCATTCCTCTGCACCCTTGACAGAACTGTATTTTAAGTCTGTTGTATTCTCCAGGCACACAATAAGATCATGTTCTCTTGCATTTCACAGGGGATTGTGAAAACTGAAACTGCAATTGCATAACGTATACTCATGGCATGTAATTTAGAATGTATTCCACCCCCAAAAGTCTATACATTTGTTTGTTTTTAGGAGTGGTTCATGCTTAGAAACTTTTCTTCCGTGTTTTCACTGATGGGTTAGGGTTAATCACCCTAATTAGGGTTTCAGGGTTATCACCTAGTTTTATGGTTTTCGCCTAATATTGAGAGATAACAACAAAAGCACAATAATGGCAGGTAGTGTAGAGAAATACAAAGGCTTTGGCTTTGCAAAGATCTTGGTAGATGAGAACTTTGTTTCTTGAAGCTGGCTCAGTCTTTCTCTTCTACCAGTCATCATGCAAAAGCAGCGAGAACCAAAAACTGAATTTCCTGACAACCACTCCCTTCCTCATACTATTTACACTACAGTTCAGACTTATTTTTAATCAAATTGGATAATTTAAAATAATTTCAAGACATTTCTGTATTCAGATAGATGAAGTTCTCAAGGCATGATGTATTTTTTCAAATGCCTTTTTCCACAGCATAACTTCTCTCAACAGTGGGTTTTTTCATTACTGTTTCCACATTTAGAATAGGTAGGAGTGTAAATAAAACCAAGGTCTTTATGTATGAAGAAACAGGAAATTTCCATTTAGTGTTCAGCAGTTGGATGCTACCTGTGTTTGGAAAAGTGTGTACCACCAACTTCAGGCTTCAAAGTTAACTCTAGTTCAAAGGCAAATTGTATCCTCTGTTGATCTTCTTAGGTGAGAGGTTAACATTTGCTTTCTCTAAAACTCTCAACTGACTTAAAAATCAGACCTATAATTATAGTATAATTACCATGTAACAAACTCTCAGTTGCTTCTATTTTAGGTTATGGTAGATTTGAAAAAGGACAGATATGAAAAAAGAAGTAAACAACAAAAAACCCACCCCAATCCAAACAGGAAAAAAAAAACCAAACAAAAAATCCCCAATAATCCGAAGGTGGTAGAGAAATTAAGCCTGAAAATATACCAAACCAGGAAAAGAACAGTTCAGGCTAAGAGTCCTAGAAATCCTTAAAATCAATGAATTGTTACAAAACCATTCGACACACTTCCCCTCCACCAGTGTCTGCAGGGAGAGAAAGTCCTCTGTGGTAACGTGCCATGAGCCAACACGCAAGGTGACAATCAAATGAACCACGGTCAAGCAAGAGAACATGAATTTTTACAGATACAGTGGTCCGTACCTCTCGTATTCATCCTAGAGTTACGTGCAGCTACTGCTTCAAGCTGGCTGGGACAGCGGCTGCAAGAAACCTGTTCAACATCTCCCTCCTGTAGACTACAGGTTTTGGATTCCCCTTCCGATGCTCTCTGAATCTGGCAGATACAGAGCTTTATCACAGAGAGGTGCTTGTCACTGAAGGTAGTATTGACTGTGGATGAGTCGTCAGCATCCCCAAAAAGCTTGTGGAAAGACTGTCCCTTAGCGTTTGTCCACTAGAGGCACTCAGGAAATTAATTCCAAAATAAATCTAGGAATTTATCGTGGGCTGGATAATCCATGTGAAAACTGTGTAGACAACATTCACTTTGAATTGGACTGGTCTTAATCTAGTTAATCTTTATTCCAAAGTAAGGACAAGAGTGTCTGAACATTTTTAATTCAGTTTATGTGATTTTCTGTACAGTTATGATTTAATTAATTTAGATTAAATTTTGAGTTCTTCCATGTTGAGATTCTAAAGAGATAAAGGAGGAGAAAGATGGAACAGCTGGGAACTTTCCTGACTTTCTCCATATCAAAGGCCAAGATACCTGGCCTGACTGGTCTAATAGCATCGGTGGCAAGTCATTCCCACTGGTTAGAAAGTCATTAAAGCCTTTCAGTGACTCATAGTCAAAGCATCTACTCTATGGCAATTAAAGCATTTAAGTTTTTTGACTGCACATTTGCATCTGATGATAAACTCAGCCTCATGTTAGCAAACAGAATTTCCCTGCAGAGAAATGACGCTCTTCTCACAAATGTGTCCAGTTCTTTCACAGGAAAACAATCCACCAGCAAATGTTATTCTCCTCCTACCTGAAATGAGTAGCGACTGAAGATCATTAGGTTTTGTCAATTTAATTTCATTGCTCGTGCTTGTTAACAAATTTTCAGTTTGGGCTTGGAAGGACGCAAAGGAAAAATATTTTCTCTTTTTCAATTGTCTTACCAGCATAAAATTCAGAGAAGAGAGCAGAAATTTTAAGAAGTGGTTCCCTGGTGCCTACCCTTATGTGTGTGTGGATATAATATAAAATATAATTATATAAGTAATGAAGACAGATTCTACCACTGTGTGAAGCCAATGGGAGCTCTGACTTCCAGACTTTCTGAAATCCTGGTTCTTAAATCCTCAAATATGAGATCAACTGTATATCACATTTACCACAAAACAAAATATTGAAGAGAACAAAACCCATAAATGTCTATGCATTTTTATTGAATACAAAGCAAGATATCTAATGCAAAAATTATTCCACCTGACAAGAAATTGGTTAAAGGCAAAGTAAAATTGCTTTGGGTTTCTCTGTGTGCCTATTCTCTAATGAGCACAGTAAATGTTTCCATTAGCTGTAGGATTTCTGAGTCTAAATGTGTATGCATGGCTAGAAAAAAAGATCAGCTCTGCGGAGGAGTGTACAAGGTGCACAGGCACACCCTCTCCCAACCTGTGAAGTCGTGTCGGCACTGGGTACACATTATGCCCTAGAATTTCTGCAAGCGTCTATCCTTGTTCTGAGTGTTACACCCAGTCAGTTTTTTTTCCAACTAGATTGACGGTACATTGTTAGCGGTTGTCTACCCTTCCTAAGTTGTTGTTCTTAGTCTCTTAGTAAATGACAAAGCTTTAGGCTATGCCTTACCCTCACTTCTGCCCACTCCAGTTTGTACCAAAGCCAAGCGCAGCTCACGGGCACGCTCCTGTTCCAGACACCATTAAATCAGCAGGATGCACAGAGAGGCAGTGGGACCTGGCAGGGTGTTTTGGTGGTGGCCACTGGAGGCCAACAACTGCAGGTTTGTGCTGCCTTGCAGCTCTGCTGCCAAACTGCCAGCGCTGGCTGCGGGGCAGCGTGGGCATGCAGATGGGGAGGGACCGCGCTGACTGAAGGACTTGTGCTTGAAAGCATCGGTTTTCCTGGAGCTGATAAAACCAATGTCCTCGATGCTTCACTGTCAGAATCAATGCCCACTCCCCTTTTTTTTTTTTAAGTGGAACCTGGTTATTCCCTATTACCCTGATTTATGAAGCTTCGTTCTGATAAAATGAAGCCGGGTTGTGCTTAAGGAATTGGTTAGCACGGGGTAGAAGACACATCTGGCCAAACAAATCAGGAATGGTTTTGCCTACAAACCTGTTTGCGTATGATTAAGAAACACAGAGAAAACTATCAGTCTCTCAGGTGCATTTAAACCATGAAACAAAAATTGTCAATGTTTTATGGGATTTATATTTATTCTAAAATGTCTGCTAAGCAATTAAGTGATGGCTTTATTGGTTTGTTTAAAAAGTATAACATTTGCTGATCACAGTATGTGTAATTTCTGGTATTGAGTACAATGAGTCATAGGTTTGTTTAGTAAACAAGTCTACAGTCTAATATTAATAGCTTTTCTTGGGAACACACTAACTACTCTTTTGGAGCAAATCTTTGCAAAAATTGTCTGTCTTTTTCTACTATTGATTTCACTATAATAGTACTAAGAATGGAAGGCTACCTTGATGGCAGCCATGTAGGTTTTAAGCATGCTGACCCCAGGTTAGCAAAGTACTTACGTGTCTCACCTTATAGATGTAGGTGGGCATATGCAAATACTTGAAGTCATTATAAGCACATAAGTGCTAAAATTTAAGGAACAAATTAGCTTCTTTGCCAGAGTTGAAGATTGAAGTTAAACACTGGGGTCAGTTACATGACAAATTCTTGAAATGCTTTAACCAGTGGATCAGCTGTACGTTACGGCTCTGAGCTCTGTAAACCTGCGCTAGTTAACAGGGACAGGAATACTCTGCACAGTATCTCTAGGCATAGGCTGTCTAGGCCAACAAATTCAGACGTGGGGCAGCTGGGAGCAGAAGTAGGTAAAAGCTGCATGAAAGACTGCAGACAAAAACAGGGTGCTACTGAATATTTGCTCTTTGCATGTAATTCCCCTTTCTATGGTGCCAGTGTGATTTAGCTTTGCTCTACCGATCCGAAGTCCTGACCTAACACTGGCTTTTCTTAGAAGTTCAGTAAAAGGTGAGCAAGGGAAAATCCAAGACTGTTCCCTGCACGACATGGTAGTGTCCCTCCCCTCCAGGAGTGCAAGAGAGCATGTTCAAAGGGTAAGAGCAAGCCACAGCCACTTCCCTGCTTTCTTGGTGTTCCCTGCAGAGATGCTGACAGCACATTTGGGACGCTGCAAAGAACTCTTTTCACCCTCTATTTTACCCATGTCCTTCTGGCCCCACCGCTGAGAGGCATTTGGAACTGCAGTGTGTATAATTTATAAGCGGACGTGTATTTTTGTTTTAGCTGCGGGTAGTTAAAGTTATGTGAAACACATGGTATTAGTGTGTATGTATTAGTAAAGTAGGGATTTGCTTAAAAGCGTTTTATATGGGAAAAAAATATGTAAGGAGCCTTGAATATGGGAAAAATACAGGTAAGGGGGGCAGATTTTTTATGCAGTACTGGACTGGGTAAGTGTGGAAAGGGAACCCTTGTAAGAAAAGGACAAGAATGGCAAAAAAATGACTGTGTTCCCTGGAAGGATGAATGATGTATCACGTATGGCTGTGCCAAGGATCTCAAAGGGAAAGCATAAGGTGAAGATGGGCTTTGAGAAACTAATGAGGACGGGCCAGAGGCATTTTTGGCCCCATTACCCAGGTTTGTTTTATTGCAAATATTGCAGTATTTGATTTTTTCCTTTAATGCTGCATTGGATGGATTACATAAATGTCTGTCTGCTCCTGCATTTGATACTACTGCAAATCAACAGCCAGTCTGACATGCTAGATTTATAGTAACAATAAAATTTCTACCCAATATTAAAGCATCTACATTCTAACAAACCATTCTGGATTTGTGTCAAGTGAGCATTTACGGGGAGAGGAGGGCTTGGAAAGGTGAGGATTCCCCAAGAGGTGGCTCATGTGCACGGTACAGCCACACAGGTAGTTACTCTCTCCACTTCATGTCCATGCAGGAATAGCAGCTATCTAGCAGAGTTTTAGAAGCATCAGGCTCTATTAACGCTCTTGGTGTCACCGTTATAAGGGAGTTATATATATAAAAGTTATATATAAACATCTTGGAAAAAAGACGTTTCCAGCCTAAAGCTATGAACAGCTAACTAATAAAACTTAGAGTCACATTTAGAAAAACACACTCTGACTAGTGAACATTAAACTGGCAGTTTGCAGCTAGGGTTTTCAGTTAACCTGAAACTGGCCAGTGTAAGCTGTCCTGTAGGGTCATCTTAAGCGATGCAGGCGGACGGGGACCGAAACTGCAGAGCCTGGCAGCCGCAGTGACTGCCTGAGAGCACGGCAGGACGGAGTGGTGTGACAGGAACACGCAGGGAGAGCTGCCAAGAGGAAAAGGGGTGTTGCTGGGCATGGCCGGGACGTGTCAGAGGAGGTAGGGAAGGTGGAAGCAGAGCCTGTGGTGCCTGTAGCCAGGTGTAACTGGAGTGGCAGAACTGATAAATGAGAGTAGTTCTGTGTCTGGGCTAAATAGGAAAACTTTTAAGTGAAAGGGAAGAGGAATACGAACTTGGGAGTTGACCCGAGATGCCTGGGAACTGTCATTTTTCAGAGCTAAGCAGGACCTAGGCCGGTGCCTCTGAAAAAGATGGAATTGTTGCTTGCTGGACAAGCCTATTGCAAGCAATTTTGGTCCTGATTTTTCTTCCTACGTATTCTCTGGTTTGGTATTCCCATTCTGGCTGGTAGGAAAAAAACCATGAGACCTGCCCTCAGACTTCAGATTATGAACAGAAATTACTGCGTGAGAAGATGCTGAGCACATGCCACACTGGATCTGTGTGTGCACCTCGGAAAATGAATGGGTTTGTAAGAAAACGGAATTAGTGTGAATTTCATGGGGGCTTGTATTTGTGGATGAGGACCATGAACGTGCACTGGGTTCATATCTGTGTGTAGGCCTCCTACGGAAGGCTGAGTTAATGTCTAAGCAAAGATGATAGGGGAACGTATTGAACGTCTGTGTAGAGTACCTAAATAGCAAAGGCAGATCAGCTCAGAGAAGTGCATATGTACATATAGGGGTCCAAGTATATACAAAAAGAAAGAGAACAGATCATCAACAGAGAAATGAAGAGAAAAATATTTACAAAATGTGGATTCCAGACAGAAAATTAAATAAAGGAGCCAAAACACTACAGCAAATGCCTTGAAGGAAGACAGGTAAAGCTTCAGAGAAATAAATAAATAAATAAATAAACAAACCTGGAAAGTTATACAATTTAATGTGCAAGATAATATAAACCACATAATCAAGTTTACTTCAGAAAATGTTGCCAACCATGTTGATTTTACAAGCCACTATGCCAGCACGGATGTCTTACTATTGTAATTAAGTAGGTATAGCTTAGCTATAAATACCAGGCCAGTATAACTGCAGCTGCACTAGAAAGGATTTACCAGTTTAGAACATTCTATCTATTCTATTCGATCTGTCTAGAACAGAATAAATTCAAGGCAGTAAAAACTGTTTAGTCAAAGAGGAAGATCTGAATATCAAAGAAAAAAAAGCAGCAAGGAAAACTACTCAGAATTAATAAGTTGCTACTTTGCATTTAGTAAAATATTTACAAAACCATTGTTGAGATGTTCATTATCAGGACTCTGTAATCGGAACGTGCTTCCTTTGATCTTACTGAAATGAGCAGAAAAATCCACCCGAGGTGGGGCTCCTTCCCACAGCCCAGAGCAGCCTCATTTTTGTGCGCTGGCACCTTTATTTTTAAATGCAGTATTTTTAAATGCAGTACCACAAACACGGCGTGATCTCTCAGTGTGACCCAGAAGCAAGTTCTGGAGCAAGAGAGCCCTTTTCTGGACCTCAGTATTCAAAGTGGTGGCCAAATACTCCTGAAGAGATGTGGACGGTTCCGAGTGGCCAGATTTTCATAAATGGCTCAGTAACAAGCTTCTCTCTCAAAATGTGAAATTCTCTGAAAGCTGCAGCTTTCCGGAGAGGTACATCACTGTTCCTTGAGAGTTAACAACCCTTCTGTCTTGCAAAGTCAGGTCAATTCTAGAACAGCTTGTTCAGCAATGTTTCCTGCTGTTTGTTCTCTGCCAGAAATTTTTATTGTCTGTTAAACTGGGAGAAACCCCTCCAGTTATCTGCTTCTTTCTAAGTGTTTGGCTTCTCTTGCTTCTCAATTCCTTCTTCTACCAAACTACCAGTGAGAAACTCCCCCCAAGCCCCGAGGTTTCTGTTTCCATACCTGTATCATGATTGAGGTGGACATGGGGGAACAGAGGCTCAGTTCAGTTATGCTCATTTATTTTTATACATTTATGTATAACTTACTGTACATTTATTTTTATACATTTATGTATAACTTACTGTACATTTATTTTTATACATTTATGTATAATTTATATACATGTATATACTTGTCTGCTACACATAAAGAACAATGCAGAAACATGCTTATGCAGATTGAAAATGAACCGTCGTGCTGATTCCAGTAAAACTACTCTATCTTTAACCCAGAGGTTCTGCTTTCGACTTTCCCTCTGCTATTCATAGCTTCCGTAAGACTGAAACTCAAGCCAAGTGGGGCAGCTCATGCGAATATTCGACTGAAGACAGAGATGAACAAAATGGAAGCAAGCAATTATTTTTCCCCATGCCAAAACGTAAAATGACTTGGAGCTCACAAGCTGACCCAGCTAAGAAACAAGTCTCTGAGTGGGGTCTTGTGAAAGCGGGGACGCTCAGGGACAGAGCAGCAAACCTGTGACCACGGACCGTGCTGTCAACGGTCTCCCACCTCCACTGCCTCTGGGTAACTTTCCGGTTCTTTTTAGGACAGAAGTACCTGGAGTGCAGGCATGAGAAACTAAGTGTTTTCAGATGGAACGTAAGATTAATACAGAGCTTTTTGCCCGCTGGAATCCACGGCCCTGATCGGCCCAGCGTAAGCCCAGGCGGCCCGAGCGCCCTGAGCGGCGCTCCCAGGCCCAGCCGAGCGGTCCCCGGCGGCGTCCCCGCGGCCGGGGCTGCCGGCGGCCCCCCGCGAGCAGGCGGGCGGGGGCGGACGGCTCGGCGGGCGGCTACAGCGTGACTGCCGCGACCTCCCCTGCGCCCCTCCCGCCTCCCGCGGCCGCAGGGAGGGAACCCGCGGGCCTCCCCCCCCCCCCCCCAGGCCGAGCCGGGCCGGGCCGCCCCTCCTCCCCGCCGCGGGGCGCCGCCGGGGTGGGATCGCTCCTCTGCCCTCCCCGGGGCAGGGCTCGGCGGGGCCGGTTCCCCGGCGCGGCGCGGAGCGGAGCGGAGCGGGAGCGGGTGGGCGCAGTGCCGCGGCGATGCTGGGCGTGCGGCTGCGGCTCCTGGCGTGCTGCCTGCTGCTCGGCGGCCGCGGCCCGGCGCGGGGCGCCGCCGCCCTCAGCCGGGACGAGGTGCCCTCCCTTCGGAGTGAGTGACGCCTCCGGGGCGGCCCGGGGCGGGGGGGGCGCGGGGCGCGCACCCCGGGGGGCCGGCGGCGGGGCGGGGGGCGCCGCTGGTCGGGCTCCGCGCCGGGCTGAGCCCTTCGGCCCCGGCCGCTCCCCAGCGCCGTGCGGGGCTTGCCGCGGGGAGGAAGCCCGCGGGGTCTCCCCGGGCCCCGGCGGCTCTGAGCGCTGCGGGCGGCCGGGACGTGTCAAGGCGGGGGCGAGCCTCCTGCTGGGGTGAGCCCGAGCCCGGCCAGGAGAGTTTGGGCACAGGGGTGAGGGGCCTGGGAGGAGTGAGGGGCCGAGGGCAGGCACCGAAGCCGTGCGAACCTGCCCCGCTGGCCGTTCCTTGCTCTGTTTTCGTCCTCCCCACTTACTATTCTGCTGCCCATTGCTTTCGTTGCACCTGGAGGGAATATAGGGAATTTTTTTTGTCATTCCCAATAAGTTCCAGTTATTTTCTGTATTACTGCATAAGCAATTCTCACTGCTTTTTGGGGGGGAAGGAAGTGGGAGGTGAGCAGGAAGGAAATGACAGTATCTTGTTCTCCTTGTTACAGCCATTTATTCACTATTATCTGTGTTCAACCTAAGTAAACATGAACTTCAAGGTACTGGTCAGCTATCAGCTCTTCATCTGTGGCTTCACATCAGCTTGAGGCTTCGCTTCTGGAACTTTGTTTCTTGTCACCTTGTCCCTGTATGCAGGGACCTGGACATTAGGAGAAACGGGCCGTTTCCAAAGGCCTCCCGCTACCCTGTCGATTCTGAAAGCATAGGATATCTCCTTTTCTCCTTGGGTCCTCTGGGCCTTGCGAGCTTATAGAGCCCCTCGCAGCTCTTCAACTGCAGGATTTGGGGCACAGGAATCCTCCCTGACCCCAGGAGCTTTGTAACAAAACCCCTCTATGAGAGCACCTGTAAAATGCATGGTGTAGCTTCGCAAGCTGAAAGGAGGGGAGCCCTAGAAGCGTTCCTGAGGCTTGGTGCTGCTCCAGTTGTCTCATTGCCCCGCTTGAGGAGAGGGCTGAGCAGGGGCCCGTGGAGCTGTCGCTGAGCCTGCTGGCTCGCCTGTCTTACTTCTGCCTTGAGCTGGCAGTTACCTGGCAGTGCTCAGGCCAGCACAGCTCTCTTACCATTTGCATTTTGTAGTTGGGGAGTGGAAACCACATTCAGAAGAGGCCTGGGTGGCTCAAGAATTATGGTCTGGTGTTCTTGGCATAAGTTGCTGCAGAATGAAAAAGGGAAGCACTCTATTATTCACAGAGATTCTCCAGCTGGGTTATTTGTGTAGGCTCTGCAAGACCCTTATCTTTTCTCAGCAGTCATTGCAACTGTTAAGAGCCTTACAGATAAAGGCATTCAAAGGTTGAGAATCCTTCATCTTTGGGTTGTGGTGTTGCTCCCCCCACCCCTAGGGAGCTGTTGCATGGGAGCTTCCACGGGCTGTTGAGGTGGAGATAGATTGGGAGTTTGCATAAGAACTTTATTTAAGTGTGAATCCCAGTATCATGGTGAATTAACCTCATTAATCAGCGTTTACTGGTGCTAACAACAGCTCAGCTTCCACTTATCTGGCAAATTAACTGTGTATTTTCTTGGTCAGCCAAGATAAGACCGCTGTGGGAAAGACATACCCCTAGCATGAGAGGCAAAACCCCTTTCTGGCCATGTAGATAGAAATGCCTGTGTTGCCCATGGAGGACTGGGTTGGATAAGAAGGATAAAACCAGCACAAACTGTACAACTTCACAGAAAACTCAAAAGCAAAGGGCCAAGCTGGGTATCTGTCACAGAGTGTTGTCGGATGGTTTTTCAGTGAGCTCAGACACCTGAGAGCTGTAGAAATATGATGGATTAAAGGAACCTTGCTCTGCCCCAAAGGGTTAAGGACTTAATGTAGGACAGCTGCTAGGTGCTTGGGAGATGCAATTACATATACCGGGCTGATTCTCACCTGCTGCCAGTCAGAAAGGCTTGCCCCTGCTCCCCCACCATCACAAGCTACCGATGCCCATAGCCGTGTGGAAAACAGCCCCCGTTACCAGTGCTACGATCTGCAGTGTGACTCTGTCCTCTCTGTAAGTCAGACTGCTTGATGTGCTCTGTGCAGAACCTGTAACCAAAAACATCTCCGTAAGCTAGATCTTCTCCGTCCTGCTTGCTGTGTGCACGTTGTATTGGTGAGCTGATCTCCTGTCCGTCTGTCTGTTACACAGCACTGTCCCACTGCTGCTTGGAAAATCTTTCTTTTCTAGAGCTACACCTAAATGGTGTGTACTAAACCCAGACACAGCATCTGGGTGGACCTCTGCATCTCATACTTTACATGTGGGCTATGTCAGTTTGAGAGGGTTTTTTTTATTATAGTTACTGCTTCAGCATGTTAGGTGTAGTGAATTACAGCAGCTAGAAAGCACATGTGGCAGAAATCATCACTGTAAAATTTCAAGGCAAAATGGAAGTGCTGCTCAGGTTTTCAACGCACAATATCCCGAGGCATAAAATAAATAACTTGCCTATAACGTGAGAGGAACTCCATGGGTTAATTACCATTGGATTTCAGAGTGAATGAAATAGCTGAGCTGTTACAGGTTTATATTTTGCTGATTTCCAGTTCCTCAGCTGCCCTCATTTTTTTCAGTCTATATGCTCAGTTAAACATTTGCTCCCAAGACATTAAACAGCTGACTTTTTTTCACATACTTATAATGTGATGTCACATAGTTCAGTGAATTTCTACATGATTCCAAGAAAGCCGGGATGTCAGGCTAACCCCACCACATCTGCTGTGGTCCCGGGTAGTCATGTATGGTTGAACAATATGCATCCAATAGGGAAGGCATACTTTAACCCTTGGCCACCAGCTCTCATGGTATAGATAAATCCTACCCTTTCTGTATCCTATTTACAATGCAAAATATTTTCTTTCTGCCTCCGTAGTTGCAGAGAGTGAAGAATGAATATGGCAGAGAATATGGCAATGTCAGCCGTAAACTTTTTAGCTTTTACTTTAATTGCACTCTCCAATCCGCCCCCCCCCCCCCCCCCCCCCCCCCTGAGAATTATTTTACAATATACAGTATGACTTCTTGTAACACTTAAACCTCTACTCCATTACTGGGTATTTCTTGGTGACCAGTTTTTTTTTCTTTGAACATGACTGATGTTTTTGGGCACCCCATTTTTTTTTTTGGCTATCCGACTTGAAAAATATTACTTAGCCTTATTTTTGTGATCTTGGAAGTGGTCCACATGTTAAAAACTCAGCTGGCAGTAAATTTAGACCAGTACTCGTATTTTTTGAAGTGCCAGTTATTCTGATGGATATTTTCCATTTTCTTCCCAAATAGCTCCAACTAAAACATTTGTCTTTTGATACTGTTTGATCAATTGCAGTATCTACAGACAGAAACTTCTTTTTTTTCCCCCTACAGGTAAAGGGATATTTATTATCCAAAGCAAAGACTCCAACTTGTGCATTAAAGTGGACTCAGTTGGCCTTGTTCTGGAAGACTGCGGTCAACTCTCAAAAGACATGTTATGGAAATGGGTATCCAACCGCCGTCTTTTCAACATAGGCAGAAGTACCTGTCTAGGACTGAACATCAGTAGACCAGAACAGCCGTTAAGTATGCTTGAATGTGATTCAACTCAATACTCGTTATGGTGGAATTGCGATGGAAAAGCATTAGTTGGTGTATCAGAGTACAAATTAGCTGTTGAAAACAGCAAACGTATTGTGGCCAAAAAAAAATCTACTTATCAGTGGAAACAGTACATGTCCTATGATGAAGACCTTTGTGAACACCCATTTCAAGGTAAAAATAAAATTTTGTCATAGAAATGTAGATGGGAAAAGTTTTCAAAAGTTCTTTTCAAGCAAGGTCAAGTGCTTATGATCCCTTCCAGCCTCTGTTGTGGTTTGGGACTCAAAGTTTGGTTTCTATATGCAATGGTTGAGGTGAGCATACCACACAATTGATTTTTTTTCCTTATCTGTTATATGGACTCAAAAAAGCACCAGTATCCTTGCAAACCAGGAAATGCTCATTTCAAATCCTCTATAAAATAAAAAGGGGAACTAAGGATTTGCTGTTGCCTGTCCTGCAGCTTTCATTATCAGGTAAACCAAAGAGAGATAATGAAGGATTTGGAATTCCCGTCACTGCAAATCAGCCTGTGATCGCAGTGTGTGTCAACCGAATGTTTGCAACGTTCAGCACCTGGACTCTGAACGTGCCAAACTTTGGAGCAGAGATCAGGCTTTTGATTAATCCTGCTGTACCGCTAGCAAAGGCGTAGGAATGTATGTCAAGATCCAGGCCTGCAGACCTGAACAGTTTTCCAGGTACAAGGACTAAGATAAACCCATTGACTACAAACAGAAAGAGACAGACTGTACCTTGACCCCTTCCTCGGCATTTCTGTAGAAGGAAAGACCTAATGTTTGCACAGTGTGTCTCAGACTGTTGGTTCTCCCCATTTGAACTGGGTGTTTGGGTTGCCGATCTGGTTGCAGTGGTTTCCTCTGTAGGTGTAGCTGGGCTTGGCCTCTGCTAACTCCAGAGTCGTTCCTTTGGGAGCTGTGATAACTGGGAAAGCACTATGGAGTCCAACCTCTTCTTTAAAACCCAGTGGAATTTATACTTAAGACCAGACAGAAAATATTTAAACCCACAAAAAGTCTTACACATTTGCTATGTACACATAGCGAGATGAAAGTAGACCTGGTTTAGCCCTAGTACTGCAATATCTGGGAGAAGAGGATCAGCCTTAGGCAAGCGCTTCTAGCCTAGTTTCAGGACCAAAGTAATTAATTGCATTGGCACAATCTCTTTCACCTCCAATTTCTATTTTCCTCCTTCTACCTTAGCTTATGCACATGCAAATGCAAGCCAGCCTGTTAGTCCGCCCGGCTGGGGGGGCACCTCTACCTTCAAAGAAAAAACGTATATAACTGTGGTGAGAGGTCTATAGCTGTTGAATTTGGTTTCTTGCCAGGACTGAGATAATCCCTTGAACCTCCGTAGCTAGCAGCGTGGTAGCGGGCAGACAGAGAAGCAATCCTGATTTTTTTTTACCCATGTTCTTTGTATCATCTGTTCATATCAGAAGGCTTTAAAGGAGATTTACAATGTGTAAACTGCTTTTTTATATGTGCGCAGCCAGCCATTAACTCTAAACCTCTAGGAACCTGGCAGTATGTACTGATTCTGTAGCTGAAGGACTTTGATCTTTAGGCTATCAACATGGGATCTTTGACAAACAATTTCATTCCAAGTGTGATTGTGGTTCTTTGACCTTTTGTAGAAGCTCTGAGGTTAAGGAGACACTCACTGAAGTAAAGCTTTTACAGCTTTCAGTTGCACTGGATTCTCTCAATATTTTGATACTCAAAGTACAATAGGGAAATATTTTAAATATTTTATAAGGCATTAATGGATTGTGACAACAGATGTATGTAACGTCAGTTCTTTAGCTTGATTATTATTCCTCATGGTATAAAAACTTATTTTTAAAAGTTTGTTTAATACTCCTTTGTCTTTCACATTTCCTTTCCCATAGAATGAGAAAGAATGAAAAAAACATTAGAAATACACTTTATAAAAGTGGGAGGAGCAGGGGAAATAATGCTAAATTGCTCATCTGTCATAGACTAACAAATAAAAAATAAGTAGAGTTTGCATCTGAGCATGTACTGATTCTGCTAACTGTTGTTTTATGTAGTTGTTCTGAAATGTAAGTGCAGATTTTATATGTTAATTGTTCAGGTTTTGTTTTGGTTCTTTTTCAGTTGTAGTAAGTTATGAGAATGTGCCTTGTTTCATGGTGACAATTTTCATAAACTATTATTTCCAGATTCTGTTCACTGAAGTTATGCTGCTCATACTTGTAATGCTGTGTTATCAATTATAAATTAAAATTAGAAAATAACTTTAGACGTTTTATTTTTATCATTGCTGCTAAAAATGGGGATAATGAAATATGGGGGCGAAGAAATGTCTGTGGTCTGCGTTCTTTCAATCTCTGCATTTTGTTTATTCCAGAAACATATACCTTGCTGGGAAACTCTTTTGGTTTCCCATGCATTTTTCCATTTAAATATAACAACAAGTGGTATTATGAGTGTACCAGAGACGGAAAGGAATTCGACTGGTGTGCCACAACAACTCACTATGAACAAGATGAAAAATGGGGGTTTTGCCCAAATGCTGGTAAGATGTTCCTTGTCTTCTCTCTCCCCCTACCCCCTCCAAGAGTGTCTTTGCTCTTTATTAGCAATTCTAGGGCGCAGTCTGTTTTGGATTACTTCCCTTCTGTTAGAGGGAAATTTCTCTTTAAAAAACGCAAAAGAAGACTTTAGCAAATTTTATCATAATTTATCATGTTTGGCCTTTGGAGACCCAAGTCCTCATCCCAAAAGCAAAACTACAGGGGGTGAGCAAAACCGTGTTATTCTGTGCAGCCCATTGACCTTACCCTGCAGCTAAACTTCTCTCTCCTCTGTCCCAGTGATATATAGGGAGCTTCTCTGAAGTATGCAGAGTAAGGGTTGCTCTTGCAAAGTCACATTCTGCTTTTGGCTGCTTTACATCTTGCACATTCCTTTTCTTCTGTGCACTGCTTGGACATATCTTGGGCCTAAAACATTTAGAAGCAATGGCTTTAAAAAGACTTGCTATCGGAAAGATTTTGGCTGCATCATCTTCATGAATATTCCAGCTTCTTCTATAAATAAGCAAAACAGTATCTTCTATCAGCAGAAGTGGTTTGGAAAACCCCTCTCTGCTCAAGCTACATTTCAGATCTCTGTTGCAAAGCATCTTAAAAACAGCTGTAAATGTGTCTTTGTAATGGGGATTTCTGGGCAACCATTATAATAGATGGTATTTTCAGCCTTGCTTATACTTCATAATTATAGTAAGTTTATTCTCTTGAGTACAAGATAGAAGCAGATCTAGTGGCTGCTCCTTCACAAGTTGGGTGAGGTGTTCAAAGTTTGAATACCTCAACATTCAGCTTTAGGAACAAATGATCAGCTGGTATAAATGAAAACGTAGCTCTGTTGGCTTCATGAGAACTGTGAAAATCACCACCAGCTGCAGAGCAGCTCCCGAGTATTTTGTCAACCACATGAAATATGGAGCAACATTTTCTTCTGTTAGTGCCCTATTCCCATATGTTCTTTAACAAAAGAACATGAAAGGAGTTCATAATCGTGCTTCCGTTGGGATGCTACTGTCATTAATTAATTGAATTGTTCAAGGTGTTATATTTCTGATTAGTTTGTAGTCTTGGGCTGTTGGTGACGAGTCTGTTTTTGAGCAGAGAGCGGCTGCGACGTTTTTTGGAAGAAGAACCCTGACACACACCTTTGCTACCAGTTCAACCTTGCGTCTGTGCTGACCTGGCGTGAGGCACGGGACGCCTGTCAGCTGCAAGGAGGAGACCTGCTGAGCGTCACCAGCCCCGAGGAGCAGAACTACATAAGTAACTTAAGCAGTGAGTAGACTTTTCTCTGGGGACCTTGTAGGAAACCTGTAGTTAGATTTCCTCTTTACCCGTGAAAAAGGCGTAAGCTTTGGAGCTTAACACTCTGTGTGATGTCTCTCCCATTGCTGCTTGCGAGGCTTTGTCGCGTAACACACCTCAGTAGAGCTGCTTGCAAAAGCAAGGGTGAAGGTAAGTTATCACCTTAATAACCCGAGCGCAGAAGTGCTGGTATGTGTTATGTGAGGGTGTCATTGTCTTAATTATCCCTCCCCACAGAGACTCCCATTCATTCTTGCAGCTGTGGTTATGGGGTGTGTTTCTTTTCTTTGGAGAGTTATACAGATATTTGCCTTTTCTGCAGTGTACCCTGGTGTCCCTTTCTCCTGTTAAGTTTTCTTTGCGAGCTGGACTTCACCAAATGTGAATGCCGAGAACATTTCTGCAGGCCTGAAGTAAATTTCCTGTATGGGAAATGCCAGCTATGTTTTCATAAATGGATGGTATTCCTTCTCTGATACGCCTTTTGCTTTCCCCCATGCAGCAAGCATCTCGGACAAATTTTGCAGAGCCTTCTGACAGCATGGCTTTCGTGGGTATTTTAGCATGCGTGGAGAGGACCAAGCGGAGGAATGGGTGGTAGAACTGTGATGCGAAAGGCTGCCTCAGATTTCTTGCCCATTGCTTCCCGTTATTGCCGATTTTCAATTGCAGGATATAAGCTAACAGGAAGTTTTAAAAATTATTTCATTAGCTTTTTGATATGCCTGCAGGCTGTAAAGGGACCGAAAGTTGTTTGGTTTACGGAAAGCTGAAACAGGCTAGCGTTTCTGTAGCTGCTTGTTCTAGATTTAACTTCTAAGGTCAGCAACAACTTCTGCAGGAAGGGTTTGCGGGATGAGTAGCTTTTGAAGGGTGCAGACTTCTGAGTTTATTCCTTTTCATCTCTGTTGATTAACAAAGTAATAGACTTTTTCTAAGGACAGAAAAAACAGCCTATACTTTCTGGAGACTGATTTGAAGTTTTGTTTTATTCCTATCCTAACAAGTCAGGACAGCAGATCTATACCTGTAGGCATTTTAAAACATGGGGAAAGTGCAAAGTATTTCTTTGTTTATTTTTTCTGTTTCAGGGCAGTTAAATGCCACAGACGTGGTGCTGTGGATGGGCCTGAATCGCCTGGAGCAAGATGCTGGCTGGCAGTGGTCGGATGGAGCACCGCTAGTGTTTGTGAACTGGAGAACAAGTACTTGATATTCCTCTTGGATGCGTTGTAGCAGTGTGATTACACGCTCTCTGTAACTGCAGCTTGATACAAGGCTGCTGTTCCTACAGCTATGTTTGAAAAATGAATCAAGTGAATGAGTGTACCTCTTTTTTTTTTTTTTTTTTTTTTTTAGAAATATTTATTCATATTCATTAACTAAAAGCCCCTTTTAGGGATGTAGCATCAGTTGAGCTGATCTGTTGAGCATCAGTTGAGCATCAGATCTGTTCAGAGCATTAATGGTCTAGCCCTTTTGTCATTTACTTTTAAAGGTGTTTTTAAGATTCCAGTTGCATATTTAAAAGCTATGCTCTCGTTGGTTTCATGGAGGAAAGGAGTTTCAATTAGTTTATATTAACATGCTGTAATTAACATTAGCACATTAACATGAGCTTTGTGACTTGGTTTGCGACGTTTTGAGGTCTGCCCACCAGCAGACGTAACATAGACACTACAGCTTATTTCAGCCTCTCATCTGATAGCAGCAGCCAAGGAGAGATTGCCACACACGTATAAATCATGGTCAATGTTTAGCTGTCCATCGTATTGGTGTAATATTACTAGAAGTTTGGGTGTGCAGGGATGTTTATACATTTATTCAATAAGATGCAGAGAGCTTTACAACGCCATTTTATGAGTAAGAACTGATTTTTTGTAATTTTGTGCTTCTCAAAAATGTATTTGCAGATGTCTCTGATAACCGTTTTAGAGAAAAGCATTGTGCAGTGATTAATTCAAAATTGAAGTATGGCTGGCAAAGCTATTTATGTGAATCTGGATTGCCTTTTGTATGCAAAAAATATTTAAATAAGACAGAGCATGAAACACTGGGTAAGTCTCTCAATGTTACTGTATACTATTTGTGGGTGTGGAAGGAGAACAAGAGGAAGCTACCTGAATATAAAGTCAGCAGAACAGAGTCGTAGCTGCACTAAATGTATAGGTTTGCTAGTTTAAGTTGAACACAGTTTACTGTATAACTGATGTAATAACACTTTCCTCTGTTTAAATGCAGTCCTGGAAAACATGTTGAGAGTCTTAAAACTAACAAATAATTTTAATATATGTAGCATTTAATTGGTTCCTTACATGATCAGAGGCTTACAGAATGGTCATTCTCTTTATATTACAATAGAGCCACACTTTTGAGTTTAAAAATAGGTTTTCAGCTTTGAATGGAATTAACCAGTGGCCCACAGAGAAGAAAGTTGTATAAATGCAGCTCAAAATTTGCAGTTATTTTTACAGCATGC
The DNA here is from genome assembly GCF_035582795.1 of Mycteria americana. Classification (NCBI taxonomy): domain Eukaryota; kingdom Metazoa; phylum Chordata; class Aves; order Ciconiiformes; family Ciconiidae; genus Mycteria; species Mycteria americana. The sequence continues at coordinate 25,597,767 of NC_134373.1, forward strand.
TGTACTTCTGATATACAAAACCAGCATTGTACATATTTTTTTTTTAAGTTTTTATGTAATGAATCTAGGATATGTAGTACACAGAATGCCTCAGACTCCCATTCTGTGGGAAAGTTAAACACAGCATTGAGTTTATTAGAATATTAATTTTTGTTCCGATAAGAACAACTTACATAGGTTCAACTTCTTCCTGCTAACTTAAAAGAAAGTTTCCCTACTTGTTTCAGATAGTGAGAAAGGACTTACCCAAACTTTTTGTAGGTAATGCATCTGAAAAAGCTTTAGCTGGCTTTGAATCAGGTTCAGAGGTAATACGGGAGATCTCACACGTTTTAAACTGACTAACAGATCCATTCGTTGTTTGCACTAGTCCAGCAGCCCAAATGGTTGAATCGTAAAATAAAGCGGGAGAAGTTTCAGTTTGCTTGGTAGGTGATGTTCCATAGACCGTGTGTTTTGGCCTCCTTAAGTCATCTCGGACAACTCTGTTTTCAGCATTTGAAGATAAAAAGTAGCTCTGAATGTGTTATGAACATAGCATAACCTTGGCAATTCTCTCTAATATACACAAACTTTGTATGCTTAATTGAAAGATACATGGAAATATTATGCCACTCGTTGTGACACTGGCTGGTACCCACACAATCGCAACTGCTACAGACTTCATAAAGAGGAGAAGAGCTGGAATGATGCTTTTATCTCGTGCCAAAGCGACAATAGCGGGCTCATTAGTATATCCTCCATGGCAGATGCAGAGCTGCTCCTTAACTTGCTTGAAAGTGGTGAGTTTTGGGACTTACTTTAAAGTGTGCAGTGTTTTTTGAAGTGTGTTGTGATGCTCTTCTGTGCAGCCCTTTAACGTTGTTAGCTACTTAAGCACTATATTACATGGCGGCACACCCAAATGTTTACAAAAAAGGAAAGCATGATGCATGCTCCTTCTGGGAGTCTTAAAAATGTATAGCATCACCTTCTCCAATATCCATACTTAAAATAAAGAAATCGAACCAACAAAGTAAATACAGTGAGGCCACAGTAAACGTGCTAGCTTTTGTCCTTTCCTGTTCTTGGCTGGTTCCTTGCAAACTGTTGTGAAATATTCAGTGATCATCCTTAGGCAAGAATTGTGCTTAGAAGCAACAACAATTCAGAGTATCTTTTGCTTTCCAGCTGGCCTTGTCCACACTGCAGAGTTGCTGCTGCTACTGTGTTGGCAGAGTCCCCTTTGATGGCAGCAGGGTGTATCAAAGGAGTTCTGCTAGTCCACACTGTCCTAAGAGGCAGCATAATTACCCAAGGAACTTAATGAACAAAAGCTCTTCGGTGCAGCAGCGCCAAGACTTTTGTTGTCATAACAGCAGCAAAGAAAAGTGAACATTTTGTGCCTCCAGCTGACATCGGTGTGCTGGCAGAGCTGCACGGTTTGGCCATGAGCTTCCCAGAGCTGGAGCACAGTGACGTGTTTTATCAACTCCGTCCCATCAGCTGTGTTTGCAGGATGGTGTGTTACACTGATTTACTGGACATCATCTCCCATTATCATCCCTCCTGCCACCCATCCTCCTTGCTGTCCTGTCTGTCTTTCCCGTAGGAGATTAACCACTGTATCATCTTCCTCACCTCTATTAACACCCTCCATAGATACCAAATACCATTATTTCCAGAGATGCTGTAATGGATGGATGTAATTGTTCTCAGCTTGTATTCAGCTTCAAAGTCCGCTGCTTCTATTTCAGACCTGCTTCAGGCTTCTCTTCAGGATAAGGGCTTACATGCTTGAAAGGTGGTCTACTTTTTCTGGCTGTAGTAGCTGGTCAAGTAGGACATTACATCAGACTGCAAGCCTCGTCTTTCCTATGTTTGCCAGCCACTGTGGCTACAACTGTGCTGTCACTGGAACTTAGAAACATCACTCAGAGAAACCGAAAGCTGAGTGTGCCATGGAAGATTATAAGAAGAAATCTTTCCCTTCCATGTCAGGCTTCGTGCCCCATGCACTTCAAAAAAGTGCATCTGCTCTTGATTTGTGTTATCACATATGTTGATCTATTTTTGAAGCAATTTAGTCTTCAAGGGCAGTAGAACATTATCTCATCAGTAAGGTTTCCTAAAGTTTATATAGCTATTTTTTTTTCCTGAAAGAAGGTAATTCTTATGAAAATCCCATGAATAATTTTTAATGGTGGTGGTGATGTTACAGAAACAACAGGCATTATTTCTTCAACATTAAAATCTGAACTCACTTATTCTTTTACAGAAAATGTAACTGAAACATGGATTGGGTTATACAGTAATAACACCCCTGTTGTTTTTGAGTGGTCAGATAGCACCCCAGTAAAATTCTCCAACTGGGACAGCCAAGAACCTAACACCTTTCAAAGAACAGGACAACTCTGTGTTTCAGCACAAGGATCTGTAAGTTTCCTTTTCTTTTTGAAAGAATTAGACAGACACTTATTTTAGCTCATAATAATTCATTTTCTCACTGTGCGTACTTTTTTAAACCATGACCTGTAGTATGACTTTGGTTTTTGATTCCTAATGTATTCATGTTGTGATAAATGCAGTGTAGCCTTTAGAAACCAATACATTTTGCAGCACTGATGCACAGAAAATTAATCATAGATTTTGAGCTTATGTTCAATAAAAAATGTTACATAGATAAAGCTTGCCAAATGGAAGAGAACAAATACGAGTAGGTATTTTGATAAAGACAAAGTAATTTAAAATCCAAGTAGTGTGTATCATAATTTATGATGCATCAGTTCTGGTCTTGAAAGCTTCAAATTCATGTTTTGAAAAACTGTTAGCTGTGCCTATTTTCTCTTGCTGTCAATATTTATAAATTTTATGTAGCATCTTTCAAAAACAGATAGTAGTCTAGATCTACATAAAATTATAGAAGTTGACAGCAGTAAGATTCACCCTAAATCAGTCAGGTGTTGTGAAACTGGGAGTAATGTTCAAATAACACTATGTCCTGTCTTACCTGTATTCATGGCACTGCCAGTTTTTTCATAATTTGGTCATAAATTTATTTTACTTTTACAATTAACAGTACTTAAATTCACCGATACGTGACTTACGTCAGTAGTACTATAATCCTTTTTTTTTTTTAAAGTATGTTTTGTCTAAGTGTGAAAACTGTATCAAAAAGAGTTTCTGTTGTCTCTCCAGTAGTGGGTCCAGGTTGCAATCTTTAACTCATGGGAAAGCCAAGACAATTACAGTGACCTGGAAAAGTGGGTTCCCATTGGAAGCAGAAAATAGGACTTTGGTAAAATTGCGGGTTTTAGATAAACAAAACCGTATTTTACTCAGTTTGCAAGTGTAAACAAAGGAAAAAGTAAAATACAAAGGAAAAGGAGGTTCAAGATAAAATTCTTCAAGCATTATTTTTGGTACATGTCCAGTATGTATAGATGTCTGAAAATTATATCATACAAACTTTGTAATATCTTGAGTAAGGACTGTGCAATATAAAGATGAATCTTACAAAGAACCGTAATAGATAGGAAGAAAGTTCCTATCTGTTCTGAAAAGTAAGTGCTCTGGCAGTTAATTAAGATGCATTACATCCCAAAGAGTGATTCAAAGAGACAAACCCTTTGTATGATTGATTTGAAAAGTCCTGCTGACAGTGTTGGTGGAAATAAATGGTCCATCTAAGGATAAATAAATTAATAGAGTGAGAAAAATTACTTGTTTTTACTGAAAAGTTAAAACAGGAGAATGGAGTGTAATCTAATGCGGGTATAGATATGCATGAGAATATGAGTATGTACAGAATATACTTCTTTTTATCCCTTAGGAGGGACATTGGAAGGTTAAAAAATGTGAAGACAGATCTTTCTACATTTGCAAAAAAGCAGGGGAATTTAATAATGTCTCTCCTGAGCTGGAATCAAGTTGTCCAGAGGTAAGGGGTTTTGTGGGTTTTGTTTGTTTTAGAGCCTTACTAATAAAATAGAATTATATAGGAAACCTCTAAGTGTAGCTATGGAACATACGGATGTAAATAGATAGATAATTTTAGTTTTTCATATTAAAGACATGCATGTTTTGCTGGGAAAAATCTCATTGTTTGCCTTAAAAGTATGTAAACTAAATGTTAATGTAAGATTAAAAGCTTTCCCAAGATACTTTCATGGCTTGTTGCATTGGCAGCAGTTGTGACCCAAGTTCCTATTTCTTTCTAGATCAAAAGTGAAACCCCTTTTGTCCACCATCTGTGCAAATAATGGCTGTTATATGATGCCTCATCCCACACATGGTTTTCATACATTGAAATGGCATGTCAAGGTGAAAAACAATCAGTTTCATTGACACGGAGAGTGAACTCTTCCACTCATACATTAGCATTCCTTTTGCTTTCAAACACAAATGGGAAGGAGCACAGCTATCTGAATAGGACATTGCAACAGGTTTTCAGGCTCTTAGGCTCTACTCTTTTAGGTAACGTGTTAGTCTGATTTTATTTGCCATCAGTTCCTTTTCACAGTGTGAAAAGAGCAAACTTGTAGACTTTGTGTTTTATTCAAAACTCTGGGGGAGTTTTGTGAACCTTTTTTTTTAATCAACAAAAATCCTTTTTCTCTAACTCGCTTTACTCTTTAGCTCATTGTCTTCCTTTTTTAATTTCCTGTCCCTTTTCCTGAGAAGTCAAGAAACACAACCAGTTCAGTTGAATTATAAGAAGGCTGAAGCTGAAGTGTTTGGAGTCGGATGCAGTCTTTCCCCAGACGTACGGTGGTCAGATCCAGCATCTGGTCATACCATTATGGAGACAGAAGTTACTGCTTGGTTCCAGCTTAACACTACCAAAAGTTTAGAGTAACTGCATTCATTTCATTTGGACCAATGTATTTCATCACTCAAGAGTTCTGTGTGTTCTTAGCGTGAGAAGGGTTTGTCACAATCGTGTCCATGTGAAAAATGTGCAGAGCATCAAGACTTCCAGTTGTAGTCAGGAGCTTGACAGCACTTCAACTTCTGGTACCTCACAGAGTACCTCAAGAAACTGGTACCTTCAGGAGACTTCTGGTACCTCAAGAGATTGAGTCACTGGTCATAGGTAGTTGGGTCTGCTCTGGCAAACTTCCTACTCACGATAAATTTCTGCTTGTTGATGTTTCACACCCTGTGAAAACATATGCTGAACATATAGTCCCTTGGTTTCGATATATCCTTTTCTTTCTAATGTGAAAAAAGTTATATTCATTTAATCAAAAGAAAAGTACTAAGCTTACTCAAAGCAACATTTGATTTCAGACATTTTGTCTTGACAACTCACTCTCTTTTAACGTTCAGTGTATATGTTGTTGCGAGTTATTGGCCTAATTTTCCAGGGCTAAGTCTTTATTTCATCCAGATTTACCTTTTTTCCCCCATTTTTCTGTTGCTGGCTTGCCTTAAATGTACAGAATATCTCTTGGCATTTCTCACATTTGATCTTCTGCTTCGTTAACCTTCTACTGTCATTCATGTTGGATTGCTAGTAGATTCTCAGGGAGCTTTGGCCTCGGGCACAGTTGTTTGCTTTTCTAAAGCTTTATAGTCTTATGTGTTATTACTGGCTTTCATCTCATGTTGATTTTACGACTTGCACATCAGATGAACTAGCCTTTAACATTTTCTGTGGTTCTGCTGGTTGCAGTTTTTGCAATATGTCCACATCAAGTTACCAGAAACCTGAGCTCTTTTTTTCCTACACTTCTGTCATCCTAAGACATAAAAAGTGCTAAGCACTTTCTTCTCTTAGCAGGTCAACTATTCTTTTTTCCTAGTCAGCAGGCTATTACTGAGAATAAACATTTTATTGCAAAAGTCAGATTCTCTGGGCAGTGTTCCCCAACACTGAAAAAACAGTTTTAAACATTTTCTTTCAACCAGCTTTTGAAACAGGTTATGGAGCTGTCAGCTGCTTGATGATCGAGTTGGAGGTTTCTGTGTGCAGAACTGACCGTATTTGTACTGGTGACTTTCTCCGGTCCTCTATGCTTTAATTAGGGCATCAAAAGATAACAGTATAGTACTAAATCGAGCATTTGTCTTCTTGACTGTTGTAAAAGGGGAGAACTGTACTTTTAAGAAGAGAAATGCTATTCAGGCTACAAAACCTGCTGAAGAGCAGGAGGGCAGCTGCTCAGAGTAAGGGTCCATTCAGCCTCGTGTTCTGCCTCCCACAGGTGGCTGCAGGCGGTGTTTGGGGAAGAGCAGGACAGGGCAAATAGGGATAATGCTTCCCCCAGTCTTCCCTTGACGCCCAACCGTTCAGGGGATTTCCTGAGCCTTTTGAGATCTGTGTATCTAACAGCCTGCACTGGGTATCCCTTCCAAGCGCTTGTCTGGTTTCCCCTTGAACTCATGCGAACTCTTTGCATTCACAACATTACTTACTGAAGAGATCTATAAATCTACTACCCTTTGAATGAAAAAATGCCACCTTCTTTCCATGTTGAACCTTCCTCCTGCTAGCTTAGCTTTGTCTGTCGTCCCCAAGGTCTCGTACTGAAGGAGTCGCCCACCTTCATGGCACTCGCCGTTTTGTAGACCTGTGTCATACCCTCCGTAAGGCATCTCCTTTTTCCAGGCTGAAGAGTCCCAGCCTGCTCAGTTACTGCTTATGTGGAAGCAGCTCCATACATTTCATCATCCTGGATGCCCTTCTTTTCTAATATCCTTTTCTGAGATTGGGGGTCAGAACTCCAAAAAATGGTAAAAAGTGAATTTAAAAGGACAGAGTAACGTTCTCTGTTCTGTCTCTCCTCGCAGTTCTTAAGGTTCAATTTGACTTTTTGACTGAGCTGATGTTTCGTGGAACTTAACTGTCATAACCCCCAAATCCCGTTCCTGCACGGTGTGAGTGGGATAGCTGTCCCTCACTTCATACATGAAATGGCTGGGGGGTGCAGAGGAGGTCCCCATGTGCATCACTTCATATTTATCTGTACAGAATGCTATCTGCCATCTTACTGACCAGTTACTTAGCCTTTTAAGTTTGGAATTTCTCAGTCTGTGCTTACCCTTAATGCAAGCTTACTGGCCTCCAGTTACTCCACAATTTTGTTATTTTTTTTTTAAAGGAAAGATTAGTGTCAGATTACTTTACTCCAGTCTTTAGGCACCAAGAAAGATTTAAGAGGAGGGTTATGCAGTGCCATTTGCTCCAGGTGAAAATTTCCGAGAGGTTAGGATGATTGTGTTTGCTTCATTTGAACCAGTGCATTTATCACTCAAGAATTCCAGTTGAAGGAAATTAGCCATTTGCTGTTTCTTATCTGCGTCCCCGTGGAGGGTTTTTTGGTCAATACTTAACCCTCTTCCAGCCCCCACTCCCCCGAGTTTAAGTGCACATCAAAGTGAAGGCGGCGTTGCCGTGTCCCCCGCGGGACTGCCGAGAGCCCACCGGTCTGCAGAGCCCTCGGCACCCGCCGATGCCTTCTTCCTGCAGGGAAATTCCAGCTCGTTGGTACGGAGATAGGGAAGAGCTTCAACCCGGTTTATTTTTGTTTGCAAAGCTAGCGTCTGAGCAACGCATACGTGTTGTTCTCAGGTGAAACCACAGAAATTGGTACTACAGCTCGTTGTGCTTCTGTGCTTTCGTGCCGTACGAAGGGCTGTGCCCAGCTGTCTTCCAAGCACTGAAGGGGGATGATCGTAAAAGGCAGCAGAGCTGACAGCTACCCTGACAGCAAACACGCTCCTAAGTAGAAGCTGAAATTTGCCCCCCAGATTCAGCAGGGCTGATGGATGTGCATAATATTTGATTGCTGTCCTGAATAGGTCTGCAGCATCTCCCTGTGCATTTTATTGTACCTGAGGATGGATAGCAGAAAAAGAGCTTATCCGTTTCCCCTTTTTTCTCCTGCTGTTAAGGTCACCATGAAGCAGTGTTTGATGGCGCCCGCCTGGGTGCTGTGCTTGCTCCCTCTTGCGCGGCTTTGTCAGCCCCCCTGCCAGCAGCACCGCCCTCCTGCAAGAGGCGAAGCCTGATCGGCTGGTTCTGCTGCCTGTGCGTGGCTTCAAGTTTAGACAGAGATGGTTCATTAGCTCTTTATTCTATTCATTATTTAAAACACCCGAGCAGGGTGACCAGGCAGGTACACCGTGTGAACTCACGCAGGCGGAATTCACAGCAGTCCTGGTAGCATCTTCTGGACACCCAGAGATAAATAAGAAATAAAAGATTAATAATAAGAAGAAATGAGGCAGGCTGACCACTGACTCCGTGTTCTGGCTCATGTTGTAAACCATGAAAATGTGTCATTTTAATTCTGCATTACTAGAGTCGGATGATTGTTAATTTAATTATTTTTTTTTAAATTGGAAGTTCTATTTGAAAATGAGAAAGGGAGCTGAGAAAAGGTAAATAACTAGAGTGCATTGCTGTACAAAAGGCCAGCAATTTCTGGAATAAATATTTCTGTCTACGGTTGAAGACAAAGGGCGGCTTGTAATCCTTCTTTATAACAACTTAACTGAATGTTACATGGCAGTGTTTACCCTGCACTTCAGGTATGAGATATCAGCAGTGAGTTACCGCAGGTGGAAACCCCTGAGTGCTACTGCACGCTTCCTGCCAGAGAGACGGCTGTCGGGGGGCTGGCATACCCCCCTAAGCTCCCTCACTAAACCCAGGTTCAAAGGATAAAACTGAAACAAAAGTAGGATGCGGGCACAGTGCCTTAACTGTTGCCCACTTTTTTGTCATGCCCATTAAAGATGTTATCGTGTGTGTTAAGCCAGTTTTTGCACAATTTAAGGGTTTAAACTTTAAACTTTTGTTAAATTTACCCGCGGTTTTCAGCAACCTTGACGGTAACTACTCTTGAACCAGGGTAGGAAGGAAAAGGGCTATAGGGACGTCGGTGATGATCAGACAGAAAGTACAAAAAGGAATCGAGTTTTTAACAACTATATAATAATTAATAATCTATAAAATAATGTTCGTTTCTTTTAAGGGATGGAAAAGACATGGTGGATATTGTTACAAAATCGACAGTACCCCTCGAAGTTTTGAACATGCTTCCAGTGGTTATTTCTGCCCATCTGCACTTGTATCTGTAACAAACAGGTAGTTAATCCTATTAGACAGCGTGAAGATACCTCTAACAAGAGCTATTCTAACTTTAGAAAGTGTTGCATGGCAAAAGGTATTACCATTATGAAATAATACTTGCGTGAGAGGCGAGCATAATTACTAACATTGGCTAAAATCAAAGGTGCGCTTTGCTTTATTTTTTAATTGAAAATAAATTTAGTAAAAAACAATCGTTAGGCTAATAAACACTTATAGCAATGTGCACACGTGACCATGCAGGAATCTAAACAAAATGCTTTCTACAGAGGTATGTAACATCTTTAAGAAACTTCATTAGTGTACTTGGAAACTATAGTGAAAAATGAAAATATATTTAATTTTTACAATCAAAATATTTCAAATTTTCATCCACATCAATTAATATTTTATAAATGTTTCTACTTATGTATGCATTTTATGTGAGTTCTCAGCAAATAGGGGGAGAGAGTAAATGTTTGAACGCATTTGAGGTCTGTCTTCCCTTGCTTTGTTCCCGTGTACCTGTATTCCAGCTTCAGCAAAGGCTTTCTCCTCTGCAGGTGTCCGGATGCTTGGGTTTTCTCTGATCTCTTTGTGATTTACCCTATATGTTGGATTCCCATTAAAGTTTATGACATACTGATAGATATATTACATACATACTTTAACCTCCCTGTATTTATTTAAAAAAAACAAAAAAAAAAACAAAAAAAACCCCAACAAAACAAAACAAAAACCACAAAACCTTAAGGAGGAAACCTCCCCTCCCTTTAGGACGGGGGAAGTACTGTAACCACCAGCAATCAGATGACTGATAGCTAGAAATTTTAGGAAAACACAGGCTACCCCACATAAGGATTTACATCGATGGGAATTTGGCCTGCCAGGTGGTTTCAGGCTTGTGCAGAATGCGTACAGCGCTGTACTGCAGTACGACAATAATCCTTACGGGGAGGATAAAGGACAAGTTCTTGCAGCTGAGCATTTGCAGCTCAAACATCACAGGGAGCTGAGGGCACGCTGCGCATCACTGGAAGCATGTCTTCAGTCGTCTTCTGCTTATTTCTTTTTATTTGATTTTTGCTGAGTGTAGCCATCACTGTTTATTATGTTAGTTCCCAGTTCCAATGTTGGAGTGGCAAAGGAAGCTAGTTGTTAGTTTAGCATCTTTTTTTTTAATTACTGCTGAGGTTTGTTGTTCTGGTGTGAAAAATGCAAAAACTTTTCAGTGTATTGATCCTAAAATATTCATTAGAAAGTAGGTTGTAGAGGAAGAGAGCATGTGGAGGAAATAAAAATTAAATAAAAGTTCTCAGTGTTACAGATGCATTCAGTTTTTTACATTAATGTCATCCTCATGGTATTTAGCTGTTCTTTTCACAGTGTGTGAAACCAAGAAGTCGTATAAGTCTTTATCAAACTGGGAATTTACTTTGCTGTGTATATTTTCATAGGAAGCTAATTAAATGTGCTCATAAACTGAAGCATTTTTGTATAATGCTATACCAATTATATCTGAATAAATTATGTTTAAGTGACAAATGGGTTACTATATGCAACAATTATTACTTGCAAAAAGGTGTACGTCTCTCATAACTTTAATGAAGAAATTAAAGAAGGAAAAAGTGCTTCCTTCTGTAGTCAGATCAGCTAGTGCTTTGAGTCCTCCGCTCTGGTTTCTCAGCACTAGTTTGTGTGTCCAGTTCCAATAGGATATTTCTGCGCAGAGCTTTTTCTTTTCTTTCTTTTGTAGCTTTTTCAGACCCTGCTATCTTTTCTCTTTCGTACAAAGAGCTTCTTATTTTTATTTGTGAGCCATTAATATGTTCTGTCTTTACATCTTGTAGTTCAAGCATTGAGCTTGTAAGATCTTAATCTACTGTTTCTTCTATGTGCCCAATGCTGGGGGGAAAAAAAAAAAGCGAAGAATTGTGGTTTATGCTACAGACTTGTGCCTGAAGTTCCCCACAGCATTCTATAAAGAAAATTAAGTACCTCTTACCTATTTTTCTCTTCTTGCATAGTTTAAATCATTTCATGAGAGCTATTCACTGAAATACCAATTCACCTATTTTATTCTAATAAACTTTTTGTCTTGATTATTTTCTTAAGGTTTGAACAAGCTTTTATCACCAGCATGATCCGTAGCATGGTAAAGTCTGAGAGAACTTATTTTTGGATAGGATTGCAAGACCTTAACAACACAGGAGAATACTTTTGGCTAAGTACAGCGGGGAAGAATCGGTCCGTGAGCTACACAAACTGGAACAAGTACCAGCCACGTGAGTAGCATGCCGATAAAAAAAGAGGTGGCTTGGAGGGGTCAGTGCTCTCTCTTCCCCCTGCCACCAGTGCCTTAGCAGCGGCTGAAGAGTCCCGGTCCTTTCCTCCCTGTCTGGTCAAGAGAGCAGAGAGATAAGCTGACATTTTCTGTCGACGCTGTAACTTCCTACCGTGGATTGAGTTAGATGAGTTGGCAGTTGTGGGGAAGCCGGAGCTTCCTTCCCCACTTTCCAACCGGGTGCTGCTGTCGTGGGCTCCCCGGCTGTGGCAGGACGCTGGACGTTGCTCTTCCCACCCTCCGGTGTGGCGGGGGGAAAATTAACAGCCACGGTCTCCTTGCAGACACAGTTAATCCCTGAATTTTTTTCTTTTTCTGTGAGATGTTTTTTATATATGTCTTTATGGCCTTTTCAAGGAGGCCATCAGGGCTTCCTGAGACTCCCAGAAAAAGGTCCCAGAGAAGTCATGAATTTTATTCAGTAACAGTCACAGTTTGTAATTTGCATTTTCTATGAAAAAAAAAGAGGGCAGAGATTGTCTTAGCTACATTTCTGTCAATAAGAGCACTGTGTGGAAGTTTTTTCTTCTTCTTCTTCTTCTTCCCCTTTAGTTTGCTGATACTTGGTTTGCTTGTTTGATTTTGTTTGTTTTATAGTAATGCAAAGGAAAACACCCCAAGAAAACAAAAACGAAGAAAGTGAAATAGTTGTTCAACCTTTGAAAAGTAAACCTCTTAGCAATACCTGAGAATAGAGACATAATAATAAAGACACTCCATTTCACTAATTGCTTCTCGGTTTTGGACTCTTTACATTTATTGCTTTACTACTGCAGTTTGCAAAAGTGCTATTTTAAATTGCATTTCATCTCCTGCATGTTGTGGGAGGAACCCTTCGTCATGGTTCGTTTTACAAGCTCAAGTCAGCCAAGACAGGCTTATAAACTGGCCGCTGACCAGGGAATTTGCTACTTTCCTAAGTTCATCGAGGTTTTATCCAGAACTTGATGCCAATAAAACAGTCACTTCACCAAAAATTCACAAAATTCAAATGCTTTATTCTGATACTTCAACACTTATTCCCATGTCTAGGTCATTCCGGAGGATGTGTGGCTATGCGAGGGCAGCACCCCGTTGGTTATTGGGAGGTGAAAAGCTGTAAGAACTTCAAAGCAATGTCATTGTGCAAGCAGAAAATCAATTCTTACGAAGAACCTGAACTTACTTTTCAAAAACATTTGAGTTCCTGCTATTTTGGATGGGAGTCAGAAGCTAATCTGCTCAGCTGCTACAAGGTACGTGACAAACTTGCTTTGAATTTTTCTGATTCTACGTCAGCTTAGGGATACGCTGTTCCTAAAATATTTTTGATAAAGCATTATTTCTTTCACTCAACAAACAAAAATTAATTGTTACCATCCTTCACTGAATTTTAAAGTGAGTGGAAGTCTTAAGAAACAGAACTATACTTGGAATATACATGGCTTTACTGTAGGAAAACCTGCAAATAATATTTGATTTTTATGGGTTTCTGAAACAACTGCTCTCCAAAATCAGCGACATTTATGACAGTGTTTATTTTATTGCAGATATTTCACAATGAAAAAGTTCTGATGAGAAGAACATGGGACGAAGCAGAAGCGTTATGCCAAGATTTTGGAGCACATCTTGCTAGTTTTAGCCATATCTATGAAGAGACATTTTTAAACAATTTATTATATACAATTTTTGATAGGTAAATATATATTTTTTCAAAGCCAACAAGATTTATCTTAATCATACTAATATGTAACAATAATCTACAATGTAGGTTCTTCCATCCTCTTTACTAGTGGCTGAAGAGGTCTCTAACATGAACTTAAAAATGTGTGAAAATAAGCGTATTAGCAACACTGTAATGTGATTCTTTTTGAAGATGATCTTTGTAGTAGATGTTGAGCGACTGTTAACGTCAAGGTGATATTCTTGTGAGTTAGCATTCCCTTTGAAATGGAGGTTCGGCAATTTTAATCCTATTTTAAATGTTTTCATCTTTGAAAATATAATTTAAGATTTTAGGAGGAAAACCAGAGTTTACTTCAAGGATACTAAAAAGTTAAGAAATGTATTACAGAATGATATATTGAATTCAAGAAGAAATGAATATGGGTATTTGCACTATTTAAAAAATAATTTCTGAAATAGCGAAGGAAAAAGTGCACGAGAAATGTTATTTTCTTTGTTTCCATCATAGGACAGAAGAAAGACAGTTCTGGATTGGATTTAATAAAAGAAACCCGCTTTCTGGAGGGACATGGCAGTGGTCTGACAGAACACCTGTAACTATCTGTATACTATATGTTTCAGTAACCTTTCAAGTCATATCTGAGCTTAAGTTCACAAAAATAAGCCTTATGAGCAAACGCTGGCCAGGAAAACTGTTTGGTTTTCACGTCCACATACTTCACTTACAGTAATTGTTACAATAGGATTAATAGTACACTACTAGTAAAATAGCAGCCTGTGCAAAAGGGCCATGCAACCGCAAAAGAAATCTGGTAGGATTACAAAGTTTTGCAGATGTGTGCTTTCCTGCAAAGCATGTTGCGTTTAGCGCAGGACCAGGCATATGCAGAGTGAACACGTGTGTGTGTGTGTGTATATATACGTATTTACATATATACACATGCACACACATTGGAAAGCCTTAGAGCTGTGCTTGCACGCTTTATTTGTTATATGACTGTTAGGTTCATGCCTGTATTCAGAGCTAAGTCTTTCCTTTTTTAATACCACTTTTGATTTTGCATCCTTGAAGACGTTGGTGCCACGTGCCACACTAATGGTTTGTACCTGGGATTTAAACATTGAACAACTGAAGAAGGGTCAGTTTTTAAACTGTAATTGGTTTTCAGCCTTAAAGCACAGTGCCAGCTCTGCCGTTGTTACTTAAGTCATTTCAGAATGCGAGTACAAAGTTCAGTCATGCAACGTGTTGAACCAAAGCAAAGGCTGTTAGATGTGGGCAACTACTGCTAATCGTGTCAAAAAATTGTTAGGTTTCATAGCTATTCAATTATTTTTATGAAGAAGGATTCTGATATAAGATTGGAAAGTTGAACAGGACATTGAGAGAACATGATTATGGACCCTACTTTTTTGATTTTTACCACCATAATTTAGGTGGTCCTCTAGTTGTTGCTTACGATGTTCTTAACGTACACACATCTCCAAATCCTTCCGTTTTCTCCATAGTGAGGTTTTGAAATGCTTCATCTTGGGTTGTTGGTGAAAGATAATGAATGTGCTGCTTTCAGGTTGTATCTTCATTTTTGGAGAGCAAGTATATCGAAGATGACTCAAGGAACTGTGGTGTGTTCAAAGTAAACGGAACGGTCTTTCCAGCACACTGCAATGAAAAGCGTGAATGGATATGCAAAATACCAAAAGGTGAAATGTTAATTAACATACATTGTCTATTATACTCATTACTTGCAATTCAGGAGACACAAGGAAAAAAATATCTAAAAGCCTGCTTTTTAGCTGCATCTGGAGTTCTCCTCATTGGTCTTCTGCATGAAATCATGGCAAAGCTATATGTGGCCATTAGGGTTTGTTGGCCAGTTAACAGGTCTAATATGTGGAGTCGGTTTAAAAATGCATAGCAATGATTAGCAGTTAGTTAGCTGGAGTTAATCAAAGTTCTTATTTATAAAGGTTACTAAAAATGTTGTTTGGTAAGTGTGGCAATTATTTTCTTTTATTCTATGTTTAACTCCCTGAACGAGAACAGCAATATTCTTCATGATTTTGATTAAATGCTTACCATGTGGAGAAAGCAATTTCAGTGAAATGTCTCTTTTGATTCGTAATCAGCAATGTTTTAATTTATTTATGTATTTTTGCAGGTGTTAAACCAAAGAATCCAAATTGGTACATAGCTGGTATGAAAACATTTTCTTTTTTCACGTCTTGAAACATTGTAACTTGGAAATACAATTTAAGCCACTGGTAAAAATAAAATAACTAAAATGTTCTGAGTTAAAAATTTACCTTAAGGAACTGTGTAGGAACTTGTTGCTACAGATCAAAATCTGCCACTCTTTTGTTTAGGAACACTGAAACATCAGACACTACTTCAGTTAGGTAAAGGAATGTTGCCAGTAATAAGCACAGGAGTTTGATAACCTCTCCATCACATTAAAACTGCCTTTTTGCAAAGGCTGGGCAACTCTCTCAATATTACTGCAGCATCACAGGATAGAACATAAAAAAAAAAAAAATTTACTCAGTGCTTTTTTTTTCCCCCCGTAAATTGATATGTTAAATATGGTTCCTCTTTTAGTTGTGGCATATTTGTTCTCTGAGATGTGGCTGAAGGCGGGCCATGGGGGTTGCAAAGAATGAGACTTGAAATGAGTTTTTGCTCCTGCACACCACTGACTCTCTTGCTCGTTTTCTAGAACTGCCGTGGTCATATTATCAAGGAGCAGAATATCTTTTCCATGTCAGTCCTACGGACTGGGAAACCTATGAGTTTGTCTGTGGCTGGCTTCGCGGTGGAATGGCAACAATAAATTCTTCTGGTGAACAAGCCTTTATTCAAAATAAAATTAAGCAGGTAACAAAAACTACACCTTTGAAAAAATAAACCCTCAGGCAGTAACTGGCTATTTTCTGCTGCATCTTTTGGAATATCTGGCTGCCTGTTGCTCCAGGTAGAATCCGAAAGACATTTTACTTTAGAAATAATTCTCTTGCTGTCTTCAGCTCCCACATCCCCCCCCGAGGCCCTGTTTAGCTACGGAAGTCAGTAACATTTCAGAATCTGCGGAACGGTCTTTGCTAATGAGCGGACCGGTCAGTCTGCCTCAAAAGACCCAAGAGCAAAACCCAGCTTCCTATCCCAAAGTTATGAAAGTAATTAGGGGTACAGAGAAAGGTTTGTTTCACATGTGGTGTACATCCTTCTCTGCTTCTTCTTCCCCCACCCCTCCATGACCAAGGGGACCCGCCGTGGTTCCTCAGGTGTCGACACAGTGCTTCTGCATCCACCGGGATGTCTCCTGATCCTGCCCAGTTTCGCAGTTACGCTCCGTTCCCATTCAGTACCTTGCAGCTGGTTTTCAGGTGGCAATACCGAGGGACATTTCAGTGGGTATACTAGCATGAGGTGGGCAGAAAGTCCAGATGTTTGAAACAGTCTTCATAGTTTAAATCCTCAATGTGATGACTTGAAAGATTACTCCTGGGGAGAGCTTAGAGACATGGTGTAGTGGTGGTTTTGGCAGTGGTAGGTTTATGGTTGGACTCGATGATCTTAAAGGTCTTTTCCAACCTATATGATTCTGTGATTCTGTGAGCTGGCCAGGAATGAACAACTACCAATTTCCCTGCACCTTAATTAAATCTAGAGCTCTAAACCATAGAGGTGGGTGCTTATGACCTTGCAAAATAGATTACCTTTTCCTCTGTGTACGCCAGCTTGGGCAACATTCCCATGTGTCCACACATTTGTATGATGTCTCCTGAATTAAACCCCTTTGTGGCTATGGATATTTATATGGGAAAAAAAGACATCTGCCTTTAAATTCCCTCCTCTGGATGAAAGCAGAATTTCTGTAGAACCACTCTGATGTAACGGACAGATTTGAAGCTGAGAAATAGCTGCAGAAGCAGATGAATTCCCAAGAAAAAAAGTCTGTTTTCTTTTAGGTGTTCTCAGTAAAAGTGAAATAAGGAAAAAAAAAAAAAAAGAATAAAAATAATCTGTCTGCCTTACTGAGGGCAAAATTTTGTGGCTGTAATATAAAGGGATACCATAGCATAATCTTTAAAAGAACAACTAGTGCTGGGTAGAAAAGCTTTTGACCTACACTAGCTTAGTTTTGCTTGCATTGTGTACAGCCTTCTCTGCTTTTAACTTCTAATAGTAGAATTGTGTTGTATTAAGATGGGGTTTTTAAGTTTCCAAGGAATTATATGACATTTTTATCTGCTATTTAAGTAATTTTGTATCAAAACATGATGAACTGCGTTTAAACCAACCATTCATGGCAGAAATAGCTTACAGTGAAAGAGGAACATAACTGGCTAGGCTGTCTTCTTCCATATCTACCAGAGATTGTGTTGTGATGTAATTACTGCCTTACCTAAAACTGAAGGTTTATGACTTAAAAAATGACATAACTTTAAAAAAGATGTATATTTCCGACTTAAGAGCACTTAAAATGGCTAATCACAATGCTTCTTTAAAGTCACGTTTGCTTACAAGAGATCTTTGTAAAGCAGTTTTATCATTAAAATTAGTGGGTATTAGAGCAGTTTGTGAGCATTCTGTGATGAAAAAGTCGAGTTCACTCCTGTAGCACTGGAAATCAGGTTAACTTCTTTGAAGTTCTGTCTCGGAGTATAACATATGCAGCTATTTTACAGCCTGCTGCCTTTGGCTAAGCTTTCCCAGTATAGCCAGGTGTGTCCCTACGTGATTGTAACCGGTTTCCTGTGGAAGCAGGAGTAAGGATGGCAATCACTAAAATAATACTCAGCAGTCTGAACAGACTTTGCATGTGTTATTAGAAAACTCGGTCAAAATTTCTTAGCATGGAATTTGAAATCACATTTTTCACTATTTTTTTAAAAACTGTAATGTGCAGGCTGAGTGCTGTGCTTAAAAAACTAAACTCTGGGGCCAGGCAATACCAAATCAGACAGCATTCCGGAGTCTCTTCTTTGTCAGAAATGTCTACTTTCTTCATTTGATATTGCTATATAAACTGTAAGCTGGTGAAATCCTAACTGTAACTCCAAGGACAGTGTGCCTGCCACGACACAAGCTGCACTTCAGTTCTTTCTGGAAAAAAATAAATGCTTCTCAGAGACCGGGTGGCTTGTCCAGTGTCCTGCACATTCACAACTTTTTGTTGTTGTTGTTGGCTCTTTCCCAAAGACCCCAAAACTGTGACTATTGAGTGGCTAACCCTGCAAGTGAAGCCCGTTCATAGTTTAAGGCAGAATCAAGTCTGCACAGCAATAATAAATGGCTGTTTGAATTACATTATTTCTGTGACTTTTCCATAATCCTTTGCCTTTTAGGAGTGGGGGTCTAGACCCTTTCATGAGAACAACAATGAGTCTGGAAAGCATCTCTAGGAATTTCTTGTATGAACTACACGAAGTCAGTAAATGTTCATCGAAAACACTTTGGAAACATTAAGGACCAGCAGTATATTAATGTTAAAAGGAAATATTTGCTATTGTCTATTTTTAGGAGTTGGAGAAGAACAAATTCTGGCCTAAGACTACAGTCCTTTTCAAGCCAGATAGACTGTAAATTCCTAAAATTGTAAATTCCTAATTTACAGATGATACATCAGCAATCCACTGGAAACTGGGGGCTAAATCATTCTCTACTTAGATGAATAACCTTACTGAAGTGACATAAATTAACACAGGCAGGATTTAGTGCCTGTTCTTCCCACTGGAACCCAATGGAGATGCTATTCATCTGAATACAAACAGAGCCTGATTTTAGGGGTTTGTTAACACTTTAATAAGGGGGCAACAACAGTTAAACATATGGCAAAACATTTTTTTTTTTTTTTTTATAGCTATCAAATAGTGATGTTCACTGGTGGATTGGATTGCACGCAGAAAACCTCAGCAATGAATTTCGGTAAGAATACCTACACTTCAGCTGCTCTGTTTGCAGGCTGCCGTTCAGTTTGATGGGCTAAAACGGCTTGATGACTGAGTGGGATATTCAAGAGACAGCTTGAGTTCTCATGTAAATATCATTCAGAATATATTACCCTTAATTTATCTCCACGTTACGGTATTTCTTCTAAAAGGGGTATAAAAGATACAAGCCAAAGACATGAATATCAACCTCGTGGTTGTCTGGTTTTTTAAAGCTTAGTTAATAAAGGGGCACTTTCTACTCTGTATCTGCTTACAAACACTTTTAATGGAGGTTGTATTTTTAGGTAAGGACAGGAAAAAATGTAACTACGCTCTTTAACATTTCTGTGCAGCTGGACCGATGAATCACCAGTAACATACCAGAACTGGAATGAAGGGAGGGAGAGAGATCCGCAGAAACCAGGGAAAAGATGTGGCTTCATTTCATCACAAACAGGTTTATTTTATATTTCTTTTTGTTGCAGGAGTTGTGACTTGATTCTGGCCAAAGGGGTTACATTTTAATTGCTTTCAAGAAATGCAATCCATATTACGTGGTCCTGTATTACATAGTCCTGTCACATGGTTATAATTTGCATACCTGCTTTTATGGTTAAGAAAAGAATATTAAAATATAATGAATATGCTCAGAGACTAGGTTATCGGATTTAATAGTTCCAGTACTCTAATGTCAAAATATAAACATCCCAGTGATACTGAATCTTTATTTTTACTTAAGACTCTGTTATGTGGTACAGCAAAATGTTAATGCATTGCTGGTTTTCGCAGTCAGTTTTCTCATAACCAAATGAGCAGATGGACGAGCAATAATTTTTCCTATGTTTATAAACTGTTTTTCTATCAGCACACAACTTTAAATACTCAGGTTTCTAGCTTGTTTTTGATCCTGTAGCCAATTCACTGAGGGATTTTTGGGTACCACGGTTTTGGTGCTAGCCTTTACATCATCACGTAGCTCTATATTTTGCTACAGTAATAAAAAAAATTACAGTGCTGCTGCTTCCAGTGATTTCTGTCATCTCACAGTCTCTGTTTTCTGAAGATCTGCAAGTCATAGTAAACCGTCAGGTTCCATGGAAAGAAAAAATATCCAGTTTTGTATTTGTGAGAAGGGCTGAAAAAAATTAATCCAGTTGCACTCTTGTAATCTCAGCCTCAAAAGCCAAAACTGAAAAAAATGTAAAACCTTTTTTTCCACACATAATCTCAGGGGTTTTGATTCATGACTTCCGAGTGCTTGAGTTTGGTGTTACTATAGTTAGTATCGGATAAAAGGAAGAGGCACCCACCCTCCCCCCTCAGCTGGCCGGCAGATGGGAGCTGGTCAACAACTTGTTGAGTGTGCTGTGTTCCACTGGAAAATGTGTTTTCCTCCTAAGCAGGTCAGCGTTTTATGTCAGTACCTGGATCTTGCCAAAAATTTTCAATGTAAGGAAGTCAAACTATTTTATCTGGAAGGCATTATTTCTATACCTTTCCTTTTTTTTTTTTTTTTTTGCATAACTAATATTTTTTTAAATACATGATGATCTAGGCATATGTTATGTGACTCAGTGGAGAGGAATTGGTTTAACTTAGTAAAAACAAACTGGGAATAAAAGTATGAGCCCCATGGACCATCAAATCCACTGTAATGCAATATGTCCAAATGTATTTGATGTAGAATCTCGTCTTACTCAACCACTAACGGGTACCCTTCTTCACAATATCTAAGCTAGCTAAGAAAAAACCCTTTCCAGTTCTCAAGCCAATACTGAACTGTGATTTTTCTTTTTACACAGGACTCTGGGGTGATGAAAACTGTACTGTGTCTCTTCCCTGTATTTGTAAACGTAAAATTGCATGGAAAATAGAGAAAGAGATTCCAAAAGACCAGAACCAACAAGGAATATGTCCCAAAGGCTGGTTGCGCTTTGGATTCAAAGTAAAACATTTTTTTATGCTGTTTGATTATTCAAAATGCTTTCCATATTTATGACAAAAATTGGACTTCTTAAGGATTATTCATTCTTCCTTTTTGAAAGCAGGGCCCTTAGGTTTATAACTACTGACAGTGATACAAAGCTTACAGCTATTAAGTAGCTTTGCACACAGAAATTGTCTTAATAAGGTGTCAAAAATTTTACTTTAGTTGAAGGAAATGAATACTCATATATGCAAAAGCTATCTAAGTGTATTTGTGCTTTGGCTGTAAAAAGCCTGTTCCACCCTTTCTTTTCCACTTATGACAATTCCGAGAGCCTTTTACGGTCTCAGAACAGATCCCTGACCCCTTGTTGTACTAAATGGTCCCTAACTGCTGTCATTCTCCAAAAGATGCTATTTCAAATAGGGTTCATCAAAGATAATTATAAACAAAAATGTATTTGCAATTGAAGGTTGAAAGGCAATTATTTTATCAGGCTTCTCTTAAATATGTACGTTCCATAATAGCAACATGCACTGAGGTGGCCGGATTTATCCCAGTACTAAACTGCGGTGACTACAAGGATAAATTTAACCCAGATTGTGTTTGCCTTTAAACAACTGATTTGAATCCAAGTCTGATTGCAGCTGAAAGCTGATATCGAGCATGTTGGAGAGCTCCATTGCAGGACAGAAACTAATGAAACGTTCAGTTTTCAGTAACAGCATGTGAAATGTTTTAGTGATCACTCTTAGTGATGTCTAGGTTTTAAACTGAAGAAAAAAACGAAACAAGCCTTTTTTTTTTTTTTTTTTTTTTTTTTGGAAACAGTGCTTTTTGATACAAATTCCAAAGGATCCAGAGCATCTGAGAAACTGGTACTCTGCACAAGAGTTCTGCAATAGCTATGATGGGTCACTTGCTTCCCTCGAAGATGAACTGGAACAAGGTAGAGTACTGAAAATATTGTTAAATAACTAAAAGTTCATCTTCATTAGGATGCTGTAGTAAAGTTTCATCTTGAATACAGATTTAGGAAAAAAGATCGCTCAGATCCTACTCGTGGTTCCACTGCGTTAAACAAATTAGTGTTTATCTTTCCTATTTTCCCAAAATGTAAAGATTCAAATATCCACTCAGCTGTATGATGGGTACGTTTTGAGGAGTGATCGTAATTTCTTTTGTGCTTACTACCATGCATTAGGAATACAAAAAATAATGGAATACCCATTTAAAAATTTGCTATGTAAAATTTCTGTCTTATGAATGCAACATCACACTGTTATAAAAGCAACCTCATTTTTATCCTTTAATAGTACTTAAAATCTGATCTACAGTATAGCACATAAGCATAGCACTAGGCTGGAATTGCCAGAGAAATAAATACCAGCACATTCAGAAATACTTATTTATAATCCCTATTCATAAAAATCTGTGGTTGAATTTCATACATTTGTAAAACCATTTATTTGGAGGTGGGAGGAATCTCACTGGCTATGTTTAGTTGAGAAATCTTATTTTCAACTAAAACTGAGAAAAGCTTTTTCAGTGGGACAGTACCCTGAACTGATACTTAAGTTGTTGAAGCTGCTGTGAACGTTTCTGGAAGACTTATTAGTTAATGGACTAGATCCTAACCCAACTGAAGTTAATCAATTTAACTGAATTTACAGTTAGATGATGCTGAAATGCCGCTCATGTTCTTACTTTCTAGTAACTATGTAATGTCATTGATTAGTAGTTAAATTTTTCAGTGCTTTAGTGTGTGGAAGAGACTTCATCTATCCCTAAAGGGTTACCAGTTAATTATATTTTATTCCTGTTTCGTTTTCCAGCTTTCATAACAATGAATCTATTTGGACAGAAAATTAGTGTTTGGATAGGTTTCCAGAGTGACGATTATGAAAAATGGCTGAATGAACATCCTCCGATGTATTCCAACTGGTCTCCAGTTGAAGTAGTGGATGTGAGTATTTCTGTACGGTTTAAGGACAGTGAGAAGTTGTTTTATCCATAAAAATCATGACTGCCACCAAGACAAGGCCTAACTTGTTACAGCAACTTAGCCTTCCCTTAATTTTTGCAAATTCAGACAACTGTGGGCACAGATTTACGGACATAACTAGAGGTAGCAAAAAAGGCACTGTCGAGACAGTTCCTTACGTAATTTGTGGCTATGGTCACATTCTCTTGCAATTGCTTTTAAGCACCGAAGTTTGAATTACATGGTGAGTATCACATGCTGGGTCTGAGCAAAGTTTAGGAATAAGATTATGAATTTTGTATTTTAATATATTGTTTTACACCACGTTAGTCCATATTGGGCTTAGCATTTTAGTTTGTTCAGTGAAAGCTTGTGACTTTTTTATTACGATGTTACTGTTTCAAATTGTATTTATGGGAATGTTCATTGTTCTACCTAAATATTTATAATAGTGACTTTCAGATAATTAATCTTCTAAATGGAATGTAATAATTATGTGTTGGTTTTACACAATGTCTTTTTTAATTAATATAAGGTTCTGTGTTGATTGCAGAGACAGCGTTACAACAGTGCAAACATTCGAGAACAACTTCCACTGTGCACATTGGTATCGAATAACCCTAATTTTTATTTTACGGGAAAATGGTACTTAGAAAACTGTCAGAAAAATTATGGGTTTGTCTGCCAAAAGACTCAGGGTAAGGTTTTGTTCTGCTTTGCTTCTGTTCTCTTTTCTTGCTGTATTGAATTCCTCTTACTTTATTTTCATCTAGAACCAACTTGTTATAGGTGTCTATAAAACCAGGAACCTAAGAGATTTCTAAGATAGTTTTACTTTGATATTTAGACAGACTAGCTCTACGCTATTTAATAAATCAATAGCTGTGATGTAGAGCTAATTTCTAAAAAACTATTTTGTTATTACATTTTCTTCCTAACTTTGAGCTTTCTGTTGCATATCTTAGATGCAGGAATAGAGATGAAATTTCATGTTTTCTGCCGCGGCAAGCAGAGTAACAGCATGAAATTACAAAAGGCAAAACTGAGGGTAATTTTGATGAAAGCAGGAAATCTTTTTTTTTTTTTTGGGGGGGGGGGTGAGGGGTGGGACTTGCACTGTTAGATCAGACTAGACTCTAGAAAATGTATTCCTGTGAGCAGTGCAGACCGATTGGCCGATCAAATAGAGCTTGGCTTTTCTTGTCACGCTTCTCTAATTCTGTTAATGTTCACCTGCCAGAAGCACAAAGCTTTTGTGGGGAACACACGTCATTTGGTTTCCTGAAGCCACATTGCGGCATTGCCTCTTGGCCTGGGAGCCGCCGGCTGTGCCAGGGGCGCCTGGGCAGCGGTGGAGCCCCGGCCCAGGGGCTGCTGCAGCCCTGCCAGCGGGAACCTGCCAGAGCGTGTGAGCAAACAGACCAGCAGCAAATTATTAACCCTAAGGCAAAGGGAGGGCTGTAATCGGAACCTGTAAGGAGTGTCCTTGAGTGCTGTAGTTACTGCGGGGGTGGTTTTATATGGCTCAACTTTATATATCATCTCTTAGTTAAGCCCTGGGTCTAAAGAGACAGTCCTCTCCTGCTGGCTGCCTAGGAGGCGAGGGAGGGTGAGTCGAGAAGTAGAATAAACAAGTATAAGCTTTGGGCAGTGCTCACATGTGGCTCTAGCAAACCGTAGCTGTATTTGACATCATTTATTGTGAACTACAGTTGTGGGGAGTGCTGGAGTAATCCTGCACGCAGGGCAGAAAAAATAAATAAATGCATTTTCCTGCTGGTTTGTTTCGTTTCCCTCCCGAACTCTTGTATTTTAACCCCTTGCTGCTGCTTCAGACAGATGGAAAAAGCTTTAAAAGGCAGGAAGGAAACCTGTTGCCTCAGGGCGGCCAGGCTGCAGGGCACCCAGGGGGGGCTGGGGCTGCACGGGGTGCTCGGGACCCTCCCCGCGTTTCCCAGCCGGGTGGGTGGGAGCGTGGCCCACGGGCACTGGCCGAAGCGTGGTGGGGACGGGGGGGACCCGCTGTGCCCCGGGCCGAGGGCTGCCCACCTGCCCCCGCGCAGCAGAGTGCTCCTGGGCGGGGGGCCCGCTCCTGCCTGCCCCGTGTGACACCCGTGGCACTCTCCCAAACCAGCAGGCAGTTCAGCTAATTCAGCAGAAAACTTTCCCCTCTCTTTTTTTTTTTCCCCTCTTTTCTTTTTTTCCCCCCCTCCCCCGAATTGATGTCATTTTGTGCAGCTTTTCCAGGCTGCATCGGCTCAGTGCAGGGTCCGGCAAACACCAGACCTGTGCGTGGGAATAGGCAGCTGGAAGAGCAAGCGAAGCAAGGAAGGGAGAAGTGAGACCGCCTCTTGCTGGCGGTGGCGAACTGCTAAATTTCCTCAGATGTCCGAACAAATGTGTCAATTCCTGGAAAGATGAGCTGGTGCTTTGTTTCTGCCATCCTGTCCGCATCCCTTCTCCTCTTTTTTGAATTATTTTCTGTAGGAGACTAAAATGAAATAAACCAGCAGGAGATCTGAACTGGGCTCTGATCTCTTAGTGATGCTCGAGTTAGGATTGTGTCAGCATTTTACTGCGTTTCCTGCCTTTTCTTTTTTTAAGCAGTGACACACACTGAAAGCTGGAACAAAATAGAGTGCTTCGGTTAGCTCAAGAGCAGAACTTTTTCTTGCTTAGAAATTTCTAATTTTAAATTATTTGTGGATGACAAATAATAAATTAATTTACTGTTTTAAGATGCTTGTTAACACTCCTCCTCTCTTAGTTATAAAGGGAACCAAGTCTAAAAACACTCCACCTTGTAGCAAAGCAACCACTTCGTCTTGTAATCCCAGAGAAGTTTTATAGACAGGAGTAATTAATCCAGACTGACAAACAGGATTAAAACTGAGGCATTGCTTTATTTCAATAGTCTTGTATAAAGAATACTGTGAGCATTCATACACATTAGCAAAGGCGTTTGCCTCTTGCAGAAAAGCAAGCATGGCAGCATCACAGGCTGCGCTGGGGTGGAGATGGTCTCTGTCTCCTAATTTTTTCTCATGGGAGACTCTCTTTATTTCTTAAATCTAAAAAATCTGCTTCTTCCTTTCATTTTTTTGGATGTTGCTGCATTAGTTTATCATCAAAAAGAGATTTAAGTCTCCATGGACAGAGGATTTCTCTTCAAGTGCCAGTACTGTCATCTTCCCTACATTGGCTCATAGATAGGAAAGGTGAGCTCAAGAAGCTCCCAAGCATGCACTTCCACCACGAAGCCACAGTGGTATCAATGTAAACACAGCTGCCAACATCCCGAGTTGTGCCAGTACAATTAGTTGTGAGGCCAGACTTTGTGCTGTACACTGATCTTGGAAGTTATTAAAAATAATGGGTCAAAAAAGAGGTAATGTAAATTATATGCAGGGTGTCTGGGATAAGAGCACTCTGCAGCCCACTGCTATTGGACATTTAGGATATGCCCAGATCCCAAGTAACTTCTTACTGACCTTCAAAGATCCAGTCAGTGGAACTAACTCTATCCAGGTTTCCTTTTTTTTGTTATACATTAAACTCATTCACTTCTGTGATGAGTTTTGTGCTGTGGTGGAATTTCAGATACTGTTCTAGTATTCGTCATCTTTTCCTTTTTAATGTTGACAGCGCCTTCCTGAAACCAAGGAGTTTGCCATTTTTAGATTTGCTTTTAAGGATAGTTCTGATTTTTTAGGAGCTGTTCTGCTGTGTTCAAGCTGTCTGTTTAAAAAAATAAATCTTTTCTTTCTGTTTATAACAGACACATCCAGACATGTCATCAATGCATCTGGAACGTACCCTGTGCCAGATACTTTAAAATATGGAAACAGAACCTATAAACTAATACGTGGGAATTTTACATGGTCCTCAGCTTTAAAAACCTGCATGGCAAATGGCGCGGAGTTGGTCAGCATCACAGACCAGTATCACCAGGCTTTCCTCACGATCATTGTGAATCGGGTGGGATACAACCACTGGATCGGGCTGTTCACTTCGGATGTACGTAGTGGATTCCCTGGCTATGAATATGATGCTGCAAAGGAGTTTTTCCAGTAACAAGCTAATGAGCCGTGTCACTCATTTGAAGTCATAGGAAGTTTGCATCTGGAAATGAAGCACTGGAAAGCTTGAGCGCTAACCATTTTTTTGCAATGTAATGTAGAAAACTAACGAGGGCCAGTTTGGTGCGATGACTACTGAAAACTTAAAGCCATAGAAAACATTTAAAAACACACAAAAAATCTCTTGTCGTGTCAACATTGAAATTATCTTGTTTCATTTGTATGTGCTTAATGGCGTAAATAACCACTCGCTGAAAACAGCAGGTTAGATGTAGTTTGTGGTCTCCTGGAAGTAAGTTGGGAGGATCCTTGGATCTGCCTTTTGTAGATCCTTCCGGATCTACCCAGACTTTGGAAAAGTAAAAGACATTCTGTAATACCTGGTGAGAATGCCACCAGAAGAAGGTGAACTTGTATGGTGCTAAAGCATATCAGAAAAGCATAAAGCTTTTCTGATAGCATATCTTTATGCTAAAGCATAAAGATAATCTGAAATTTGTTTTGGCAGAATGGGCTTAACTTTGAATGGTCGGATGGGACTAGGTCTTTGTTTACCTTCTGGGAAGACGACGAGTCCCAGGCCTTTGGCAGCTGTGTTTACATTGATACTTCAGGGCACTGGAAAAGTGCTAACTGCGAACGACTTCTGGAAGGAGCAGTCTGCCATGTGCCACCTGGTAAGTCAGAGTTAAGCTGCGTATTAAACCTTTGCAGCTGCAAATGTGTGTATTGACAGTGGAAGTGTATGAAAAGAAATTAATTGGTTTGAGGTTAAGCAATGAGGATAGTATTAATCAAAATTGAAATAGATTTCTGGCATTTCCTTGCTGTATCTCCTCTTTGTGAAACCATTTTTTCCCCATAAAATATTGGCCGTCAGGTCTGGTCTGGGGGAGAATGGAAAGAGAACTTTCATAATAGAAAAGAAACAGGAAAATTACTTACTCTGTCTCTTCAGTGAACACTATATTATCTGTGAAAAATGATGATCACTAATAACCTAGCTCAAAGGGAAATAAATTCCGTTTGCTGCAATTAACTGTGGGATGGGAGAAGGGAAGCATTTAGAGCAAAGTGAAAAATTAAGAGTCACATCTTCGCTGATTGCATATAAAAGATTTTGCAACTTTTTTTTTTTTTAAAGATAAGAATATTTTCCTGTATCCTAAAATATGTTGTGTTTCCTGCAACAATCTGTCAATTATCTGGGCTTCATATGAATCCAGAATTCGGGTCTGGAACACCAGTCAGTCCAGGACTGCAGAGTCTTTGGCAGCATCCAGTTCTCAAAATAGTTCTGTTCGGTGGTACTGATCACTGGGGATTCACCTACAGCTTATTATAGCTTTTGGATCTGTTGAGAAGAAAGCTGTTTTGGAATCTGTCAAGACAAAAATTATTCTCTAGCATGGTTTTTGTAGTGAAGCTGACTGATTTTCTCATTTGTCAAGTTACGTAATCATATATAGCCTAAGGCCTACTTAATTTTTAAACGTTGTGTTTTGTAGCAAAGTAGGATGCATGTGAGACCATAGGTGACACAGCTGGATCTGCAGCACTGCCAGAAGGTGATGCTGGGTATCGCAAAGTGAGCTTGTAGGGTTGCCCTGAGTCAGAGGGACTCTGCTGCAGCACGTTGCACGCCGGAGAGGCTGGCCGCTGCTTACCGGTGGGAGACTCTCCTCTGTGCCGCGGTATTTGGCATGAAGTTATCTTTGTGGCTTAGTGGAGAGAAGCTCTGCAGCCCTTGGAAATCCCCAGCCCGCTGGGAGATGCTGGGCAGCCCAGAGTGCTCTGGCGTGCCTGCAGTTTGCTCGTAACTGCCTGTGCACATCAGTATTGGTTAGACTGTCCTGATATTGCTGTTGCAATCCGGCAAAGTTTTTGATCAGAAATAAAACCAGCTTTACTGTTCTAATACAAGTATATACCACCACTAGATTTTCATTTGGAAAAACAGAGGTATAACACAATAGCATGCTTATTAGCGTTACTCCAAAACAGCGTGTCGGTGTTATACTAATGTGTATGTTGTTGTGCCAATAAAGCTGTGCTGTTATTTCTATCACAGAGAAGAAACTCTCTGCCTATAAAGGCTTATGTTCAGAAAAAACTGTTGCCTGGATCAAATTCAAAAACAGTTGCTACAGCTTTTCCACAGTTCTGCAGGGCACAAGTTTTGATACTGCGTATGAAGTCTGCAAAAATCAAGGTAAGCGATTATTTTGTAGCTACAAAATGTCATTGTGGTATCTTAAAAAAAATATATATTATCTGAAATGACTGAAATTGTGGCATGTGTTTTCTCTAGTTCAAGGTAACAATAGTGGAGCTCATAAACCAACTATGAAATTGGAGGCAACATACTTCAAAAACAATGTTCCTTTCCATGTGAAATATTGATTTCTGGAATAACACATACAATGCTTTTCTTTCCCTTCAAACTTGTTTTAAAATCATGTGAGAACAGTTTTATATCAGCCTGAGCATTTTCACATTAACTGCAAATTTAGGATCTTATAACACATAACCAGACTTTTTAAGCTTTTCAATTAAGGCTCACAGTATTAAGTTTTTGAAATGCAATGTTATATTTTAATGGCATGGATTGTTTGAAAAGTTGTTCTGTGTTTAATCTGTAGGATCAAATCTCCTGACTATTCAAGATGAAGATGAAAATGCTTTCATTCTGGAAGAATTACACAATTTTGGTTATGCTGTGCAAACGGTTTGGTTGAACATCCTGCTTGTTACAGACAGTAAGTTTTGGGTGGAAGAGAACTTCATGTAAGAATCTGGTTTGGTTTTTGGTCTGTCTTTTATTTGAATGCTAGTGTAACCATCTTCTAAAATACTGTTATCTTTTGAGATTTTTTTTGCTGCCTATTACCTGTTTATGATGTAGTAAAACCAGTCAAGCTTTCTGTAATCATTATGTATTAGTATTCTGAATACTCAATATGTATGCATGTATGTGAATGCCTTTATTTTTTTCTTAAAGAAGCACTACAGGCTATCTTCTGTGTCGACTACACAGGATATTTTTAAATCCTTAAAAAAAAGGTAGTATAGTGGCCAAACAGACAAAATCTTGGCATTCTTTAACTCAATATTTATTTATGTGAGGGTAAGTCCAACTGAAACAGATGATTATCAAAACACTATGGTATTTTATGATTTATAACTTCTGCCCTTAGATAAGACAATCTCCTGGTTTGATGGCTCTCCCTTAAATTATTCTAACTGGGGCATCAGGGAGCCTGAATTTGATCATCTCAAAGGGAATTTCTGTATCAGCCTGAGGACCACAGATGGAGTCTGGCAATTATCTCCATGCAGAGAAAAAAAGGGATTTGTATGTAAAATGGATGCAGGTATGTTCTTCCATAAAATAAGGCAATTGTGTCCTTTTAACCATTGTTTTACGTGTTCCTTGTCGCTTGCTTACTTGCTCTTAGTTTTCATTTAAATAATTCTGTCCCTTGGGATTAGAAAAAATACCTGTAAAAAACCCAACCAGCCAGGGTAACCTCCTGTCAAGGAACCTAGGCAGCCGTTGCGTTATTGCTGACTGTGGTAGACTTTCTGCTGTTTGGGTGAGCCACGTGCAGAGAATCATAGAATCATAGAATGCCAGGTTGGAAGGGACCTCAAGGATCATCTGGTCCAACCTTTCTTGGCAAAAGCACGGTCTAGACAAGATGGCCCAGCACCCTGTCCAGGTGAATCTTAAAAGTATCCAATGTTGGGGAATCCACCACTTCCCTGGGGAGATTATTCCAATGGCTGATTGTTCACATTGTGAAAAATTTTCCTCTTGTGTCCAATTGGAATGTCCCCAGGAGTATCTTGTACTCATTACCCCTCATCTTTTCCACGTGACCCCTTGTAAAAAGGGGTCTCCATCTTCTTTGTAGCCACCCTTTAAATACTGGAACATGGTGATAAGGTCTCCCCTAAGCCTTCTTTTCTCAAGGCTGAACAAACCCAGTTCTCTCAGCCTTTCCTCATACGGCAGAGCATCAGGCTGACCTCAACAGACCCGGCAGGATGGGCAGGCGCAGCCCGAGAGAGCTGCACAGACACCACGGCAGTAGGAGCGTGGATCTGGGGGAGAGCTGAAGTGTTTCGAGAGCCCACCCAAAATGCCCGAGTCGCTGTTGGACTCAATAGCTAGATTAATCTACTGCTGCACAGATCTGCTCGTGCATTTGCACTTTAAAAAGTGGATAAATGCTGCTGCTCATCCTTGCACAAACGTCAATATATTCTGCCAAATGTAAGGGATTTTAGATAACGGATTAGGTCGTGTTTAACTTGGCCAGTTGGAATCCCATTGACATAAGTGCAGCCTGCTCTTGTATGGCTTTAGGTAGATTGTCTTCTCAGTATCAATTTTACAATTAATATATATAGTAACTTTTGTTAGCTCTGTGGGTAATTTTATGACCGTTCTGGATTCTATTTCAGATATCGATGCAACAGAACTCTCTGAAAAATGTAAGTTTCTTCTGTACTTTCTTAATATCTTTTTATAAGGCGTAATAACCCATTTTGAGCTGATATTTTGTGAGGTAACATTTTCACTGTTAAAGCTGTAATTTAAAATGTGTGACATATAAGGGGTAATAATACGTTTTCCATAAAACATCTATATGTTTATATTTAGAATTATGTATAATTTTAACTATATTTGCTTAATAACAATTTCTGTCCTTCCCCTTCAGCATCATACCGTGGGCTTGCAGCGCTGGCTGTTCTTGTGACGTTGGTGATGCTGGCTGCCATCTCCCTCTTTCTGTGGTGCCTGTACAAACAGAATAACCGACTCTTCCGCAGGATACTGTGGGTCAGAAACGCCTATTTGCCACAGATCAACTCTGACGTTCCTGCTTTGGAAGAAAGCATCCTCATTTCTGATTTTGAGAGAAGCGACAATTAATTGATCCAGAAGTAGCAAGTGATCACGTCTTCCATGTGAAACTCCACAATCTACAGCGGTTTTCTCCTCCTCGGGAGTGCCCCGGGGTACCCATATCCAGAGAAACCCTGGCAGCCATCAGTATGAATGCCGTAAGGGCTCCCTACCTTGGAGCACTTCTGCTTTGTGGCAGGATGAGGTGAGGATGCACAGCAGAACCGTGGAGGAATTGGCTCCTTTGGGACAAGCCAGGAACTGAAAATACTCCCACACCATGAACCTCCAGCCGCTCATGTGGCGCAGTCATGTCCGAGGCCCCAGAGCAGCGGGCATTTTCATGCAACTTTTTCCTTTGGGAACGTTTGGGCTTTTGTGTTTTGTTTTTGTGCGTCGCAGAATCTGCTCATGAGCCAGCATTAAAATTTGGCCTTGAATTTAGGAACTCTGAAACATATGCCAAGGATTATGGGGTAGATTTTTTTTGCTTAGTAGCCACTCCTTCTGCAAAATGAACAGTTATTTTTCAGACAATGGATTCTTGCCAAGTGGATTTCCAAGCTTGCAGAGAGGTGGAGTCACTTTTGACTTGGGAGTGCCAGAGTTTTGGTAGTTTGGCCCATGTTGGTTCGTGTTATAAAATAAATTAGTGTAGAGATATAATGGCATATGGACTTTGTCATCCTGAAGTTAGTATATTCATTTGAGATGCATCCAGTGTCCTGTTAAAGATTTAACTATGTGATCTCTCACCTAGCTTATTTCAGAAATTGAATCCCATCAACCTCTTTTAAAGACGTTTTTGGCAATGTCTGTTTGAAGAAGAAAAACTGTTATAAATCTTGCTGAAGTTATGGTAATAAATTGCTTTACTGTTCACCTGGAGTATTTCTGCAAGCAATATTCATGTACGCTCTTCTGAGACCCTGCTCTCAAAGCTAAGGACGATACGTGGGGGAGCCACATTGCTGTTCCCAACGGGTGCTATAGTCCTATAACCCCATGTAGCAGACCCTCAGAAGGACACTTTTCACTTTCAGTGTTCATACTAAGGTGCTAACGAAGGAGATAAATTTCGCTGACCAGTTGTTCTGCAGGCTGATGGTTGTGGAGGACCCAGCCCAGGTTTCTGCACTACCTCAGTTACAGTGGCCCAGGACAGCAACGCTTACTCTCCGTGGGACTCCCTCCACCCTGACCAGACCTCCAGCCACATCTCTGAAAATACCTGGAAGGTTTGGGGGGATTTTATTCTTTATTTTTATTGCAGCGTGCAAAAACAAATGGCTAGTCATGATGAGTTACTTCAGAAGGGATTTACTGTACCTTCAGCCATCTCTAAAAGCTGCTGTGAAGGGCTGCCTTTATTGTTGGGTTTGTTGGTTTGTTTTAAGATGGCTCATTCTAACAATTTTGCAAGAGCCCTAAGAGGCAGGTACGTTCCTGAGCAAGCAGCTAAGGCCAACTGAAGTGTTTTTTACAGAGTGTTTGTGTACATGCACAGGAATGTATGACTGCCTTTTAGTTAGATTTCACATGGCCAATTCAGAAATATTGCAAAAATTGTCTGTTCATGCCACAATTACGTATAGGGCTATTTTTAAATATTATTTAGTACATAGAATATTTCTCTGCTGGTTTACAGAACCATTCAAAAATGTTGTCAAAGAGGCTGCAGATGGTTTTGATCCCAAGATCATCGTCAGCTTACTGTTTTCGGTAACTTCTGTGGGTGTAGCTATCACAAGTTCTTAATCTGAGATTTTTCCATCATATAAAATATAAATAGCTTTTCTGTGTATATTTTGTCTAATGGTTTGACCCCATACATTAGTCTTCAGTAATGTTTTTAAAGTTTGTTCTTAGTCCTGTAGATTTATCTACGGGTCTGTCTGTATGTGAAGTCCACTATTAGAGTTTGTGGACTGCAACTTCGGAGTACAATTGTCAGATCATGTGCTGTTTATATGTATGAACTGTGATAGCTTCTTCACCACAAAAAAACCCCCCACAAAATAAAAAAAAAAACACAAAAGAAAAAAAAAACACAAAAAGAAAAAAAAAAAAAAGAAAAAAGGTTGTGACCCTCTCCCTTCCCCATGAGAATGTCACCTTTTTAAACTACAGTTGGACGAACTTAAACCAACAAATCCCCTTCATCACATTCACTGACAAGTGTAATTGTTGCCTTCTTACAGCAAGCAGAGTGGCTTGCAGGATGGTTTTTGTTTGCGAGAGTAAGCTGTGTTGTCTCTGAGGACGTGTATTTATCAGGCTGCAGTGCTGTTACCTAGTTATGCAGGCTCTTGTCAGATTTTGATGTGGTTAATGAGGGTGTATATTTTTCCGCAAAACTTGACATAGGCGTTTTATCAATTTTCCTTGAGGTGTGTTGTAATCATTTAAATATATTTGAAGGGCAGTGGTATAATAAATAACCCTAACATCAAAATAGTGATCGTTGATTAACATCGACTCTGATGTAGATGATCTTGCACTAAGGAAAAAATAGTTCAAGCAGTTTTTTCTTCATACTTTGAACTGGTTTTGAAGGAACAGACCCTTAAATATTTATTTTTAAATCCTTCATCATTTAACTTTTATAATTGCAGGTATTATTCACTCAAGAATTTAATCGTTGATTGCTTTCTAATCCTTGTTCTGGATTTTGTTACCATTGCTTTCTTTTGATTTCCCTTTATCAGAGGTCTCCTGTACTATTGTTGATCAGAGTATGTGGTGACTGTTTTTACTGCTGACCTTGATATTGGCAGCCAGGTTCACTGTATTATTTCAACTGGAAAATTAAAGTGTGAATAATAATTTTCTGTGCTGCATTTTTTCTCGAATCTTTCCCCAGCTTTAATTAGCTGCCAGGCTTTAGTGTCTTGTAACAGCAGTTCCTAGGCTTTGCGCCGGGTCATCCTGGTAGGAGAGGGACAGCTTGCACCCCACGCCTTCTGGCTACATGGCTGGACCCACACTGGGGCACGGCAGACAGTCTGCACACGTGTGGTGGCTCCAGTGTCTCCCAGGGCACAGACGAGGATGCCCTGGGACCTGTCTGCAGGAGGTGCTGGGAGGAGGAAGGAGCCACAGCACCGTCAGTGAGGATGATGGATGGGAGCATGGTGCTGATGCACAGATATTCTCCCAGCCCATTGCCTGTTCCCTGCAGCCCTGGGAGCGCAGTAGCTTCCATGGTAGCACTGCCGTAATTCCCACGTCCAAGAACTGGGTTCACCAGAGCCTGAGTGAGCAAATGAATGTTGCATTTTCCTCTGCCGTGCCAGCTTCTTTGAATGTGTTCACTGAAAGGGAAGTATTAGATGTTTTCATACCACTCCTTTGCTTGGGAGATGGAAGAGTATCCCCACCAGAGATAGATACATTCAGGCCAACATATGACAAACCTTGTCTACCAGGTGTTAGGGTTTAGGAAAAAAAAAAAATCTGTGTGCTTATTTTTGCAGACTGCGTTTCAGGAGAAAATTTACCTCCTGGTCCCTTTAGCAGTCCTTGCGGCATGTCTCTGAGGGACAGAGGTGCCTGATGCAGCCGTCGCATCCCAGCTGGATGGGAGTCTGCAATGGGAACATACCTATGCTGGAGATGTCCAGCATGACCGGGCAGAGCGAAGGGTTGTGGCACAAGGCTGCAAGTGGGCAACACAGCTCCTAAGCAGAGGGCAACACAGCTCCTAAGCAGAGCCCTTTCCAGCCGTGCCTCTCCCGGGTGCAGTGCTGCCCTTCCTTGCGCAGGGATCGTCCTCCCTTCTCACCTTTCCCCTTCCCCTGCCTTTGCACACACACACACTTTTGTGGCTCGGTCATGAGGAGAGAGGAGCTGTGGGGCTGCTTGAAATCTGTGTGGTACAGTCTGGAGGGAGCGTAGGGAAAAAGTGGTTTTTTGCACGCTCTGCGAGACTTGACCAGCTCCGGTTCCCAGGGCACCATCACACAAATTCCTGTTTAAGTTAGCCTCCTACTTTTTTCTTCCGTCGTCTTGCCCCTCCCTTAGTGTAGTAACAGACATCCTCAGTCTCTTGCAATAATAAACACACCGTAATGAAATCCGTAGCATACCCTTCCTCCAGGGCATTCATATATAAGCAGAATTTTTTGGTTAGAAGCTAAATTGCACACATTCAGCAACTGGGCTTTAAATCCTCAGCTCAAAAAAAAAAAAAAGAGGCCTCTTCTTGGGCTATAATAATATTTCCTTTGGTAATCAGTGGAATGTTGATTTTAAACCCGCGCAGGCCAGCACTGATCTCTTACAGCCTGATGCAGCCCTCGTGTGTAAGTAACCGTCAGGAGCAAACTCACAGGCGTTAAGGCTGTTCGGAGAGGGTAGCAATTAAGGTTGAGCTTGTTGCTTGGAAAGGCAGTCAGTCTCGGTTTGGCCAGTAGATGGTAGTGGTACACACAGAGCTGCCAAAATGAGCTGTGCGAGAGGAAAAAATCAGAGGGATCTGCTCCGGGTCCTTTTGAAGTTTAATTAAATGAGCAGCAGAACTCCCAAGGCGCAGGACTGCAAATAGCAGTGTCCGTTCCTAGCCATGGCTGCAGCATTGAGAAGCTGTGGTAAGACGGCTTTCCAGGTCTCAGTGGTCATTCTCAACAACTTTAATAGGATGCGTTGAAATCTTACGCTGGCCTGTGGGTTTTTCTTTCGTTTGGTGAGTGATGGGAAAATCCACTTGGGTTCCTGAGTATTAAATAGATAGGTAAATACATCTTTGTGGTACGTTTCAGTTCTGATCCCTTTGATGGAAAGGTAACTCACTGAAAATACTCCAGCCAGGCCTCTTTGCTGTAAATGGATTTGTTTTAATATTTTATTTCTTGACTGTATCAGTGCAGGCATTTACTTACTAATTTATGTGGGAAAATGAAAATGAAGTCATAGAAATAAAAATTATTAGAAATTTTAGACATCCATTGCATAAAGTAATCATTCCACAGCACTGTTGAAAGCAGATTTACTTTCTCCTTCTCTCAATTTATTCTGTAAGTTGCTCAGAGCGTAAAGAGTTGCTGATCCCTTTCTATATCCACTATCTTTATGCAGGATGACTGTGATTTGGATTCTGCTCTTAGAAACTTAACCATAAAAAAGGGCATTAGGAATTGTTTCGTAATAAAGCCTCACTTCAAAGTCTTAGTTTTTATAATCTTGTTTCCTTATACCGCAGCTCTTCTAGACTTTCCCGGTCCTCCTGTGACGAAGCAACTGCAGTTGCCTAAGGAAGTGTACTAGACCCAGCCTGCCGCAGTGCTTGCGAGTAACACCATGGTAATTTATAACCACAAAAGTGATTCTCAACTACAATCGTTTCCAAAAGTGCACAGCTAGATAATAGCGAAAATGCTTCTACCATTTCCTTTATTTCTGATGCTTATTTTTGTTCGTTGGCTTGTTGCTATTGTAACAAATCCTATTCTTTTAACTTCAGGTGACAGACTAAATCTCCACGGTGGTTCTCAGAAATAAATGCTTCAAAACATAGTTTTAGTGAGAACAACAGCTAAACTTGTAGATACACGATAAATCTTGACATGCATAGTGGGCTAAAAGTTACCCTCCTCTGCATGCTAGCACAGGAAAATAGGGAAGACTTTTTCTCTGAATCACGCACGTAAAGGCCTAACTAACAACCTGCTTTCCATGGAGGTGGCCAGCCTGCAGCTAATGGTGGCAGTCAGTGGGTGCTTGAAGGCCATCCACCACCACTGGGTTGACTGGTAGAATGCAATAGCCAGGTCAATGTCTTAGACCATACATCTGAAAAACAAAACTATCCCTGTATCTTTTCAGATTTTTATAGATCATCTTAAGAAATCAAAATTTTCTATTTATGCGGTACAAAAAATCCTCTGTATTTTTTCTTTTAGTTTTCTAGAAAATACTGAAAATTATCCCATGAAGTACGTTCCTCTTATGAAGCTATTTATTCAGGTCATTTGTTCTAAAGCATGATCTTAGGCCTTTGAACCCAGTCATAACCGGATTAAATCTGTTTCGCCACTTCTTCCTGCCATAAACTTTGTGCACGTTGTAGGTGAGAAGCCCCTGGAAAGCCCTTGCTGGAAGCCAAAAGCAAGCTTGCACGAAGCTGATAAAAAGACAGACTACCTCATCAGCAGCTTTGGGCTGCGTGGCTTCACTGACGCTGGATTTGGGACTCCATCCCAGAGCTTGATGCTTCCAGGTTCATTCAGGTATGCAAGCAGAATCCCTAACATTGGACATTGCCAATGAGCTGGAGTACATAAGACTTTTAATATAAAGTAAAAGAATATTCTAAGTCATGTAAGGCTTCATTTGTTATGGCCCTAGCACAGGTTACGCGTAATTCTGCTTTATCTGTACTAGTTTCTTTTGGAAAGTTTCTCCTGATGCTAGCACACTTACCTATTATGTGTCTGAAATCTGACACCTACCTAAATGCTTACATGACCTAGACGTTATATTTTCTGCTATTTAATATTCAAGAATATCAGAAGAATTCTGTCTGAAAAGGTAAGAAGGTAATGTTTCTGCTGCCGCATATCATGTCCTGCTAGTCCTGTGGGATGAAAATGATGTTGAGAGGCAAATTGAATTACTTCAAATATTGTTTCAAAAGCAAATATTGAAGATGGAGTTGTACATATGGGACACATTGTGGCTATAAAAACCGTAAGGTACTGTTCAGTTAAATGTGGAAATGCATCAGAACGGCTCTGGGAGGCTTTCCATCTGGAAAGAAGAGATTAATAGAATACCTACAGAAACAGCAGCTACTTTACCCTTTAAAATAGTTGTAGTATAAATAGCAGAGTGGCTCTTCCCCACACAGCATACCCAGGAACACAGCTGACGTGTTGGTTTTATCACTGCAGGCTCCCGGAACGCCTTGCCCCACAGAACACGGCACCTCCGGAGCGTACCCACCATGTGTCTGGGTGTCCCGGTGCAGTTACATTACGGAAGAGGGAAGGAAAGCCAATGTGGGCTCCTTTCTCCATCTTGTCCTTGACCATCCATCCTCCCCTCGCCTTCCAGAGTCTAGTCTGGGTTGATGATTGGATTTTAACTATTGCTGTTTACATATAAATTTACTTCATTCCTGCCTGAAAGAATGTAAAGTGGAAGTTGGGTGAGTCTCAGCTGCTCTTACAGGTTGCTTGCCCACTTGCTCTGATGTAGCACAAAGCAAACCGTCATGGAAGGAAAGACGAAAGAAAGAGCTGATCACTGGTGAAAGCAAAAGTATAAAGAGAACAGGGATCAGTTATTCCTACTGGTTGGGAAGACTAGAACAAGAAGTAACTGACTGAAGCCACAGCAGGAAATATGTGATAGATAACATGGGAATAGCTGGGCCGAACAATAAGCAGCCAACAGAAGTGGTAGGGTCACTTTCAAAGGCAGTGTGGACTGTTAAATTGGATAACTGTGATTTAGAAATAAACAAATCAATCCACCACCACTGCTGGGGCATAGATTCACAACACTGCTGGATGGGCCTTTCAGCTCAGTCTGGGTAAACATGAGTAAGCCTGACCTGAAAATATCGGTGTGTATGTGTTTGTGGGACTGCTGATGCATCGTCCCACTGCCTTCTAGCCCAAACCTAGCTTCTAGCCTTCTGACCCACACAAGTGTTCCACAACCAGAATTTAGGATCTCTGTGGACACAAATTCCATGCAAATGGGATATGGGAAACACGTCCTGTTAAATGTGGTCTGCCTCAGGACAGAAGGAGACAGTTCCAAAATGAGTAAAGCTGAGTCATCCAATTCATCTGCTACAGCAGCCAGTGGGCCACAGGCACCCAACCTGCCCTGGGTACCTAAGATCCATGTCCAGGGTAAAGGAAGTGAAAGCCCAGAATCACTACATGCAGAGCACAAAAATAAAAGGATACATGCGAAAAGGAATTATTTCTTTTTTGCTTTTGTTTCTTTTACTCTTTTTGGTTTTGGTTTTGTTTTTCCCCAGAGAAGTCACAGACCCAGGTGATGGGATGCCTGATGATCTGTTTACTTGGGTTGTACTTTGAAGATGTCTCTGTGATGCACCTTTGAGTGGTCCAGTTGCCTCAGCAGGTCTGGAGCTGGATCCCAGGTGGGGACAGCCTGCTGGGAGAAGCAGCAGCCCTCACTTCTGTGCAGGAGGCAGCAATGTCCCAGGCTCCCCTTTCTTCCTCTTCTGTAACATGTTAGTGGAAACAGCAGCTTCCTGCACAGCAGCTGCCTGGTTCAAAGCACTGAGATACGACTGACTTACCGGGCAGCTTTCGGCAGACTTACAAATATCTGTTAAGATAATATTCTGTTATTATCTGCTATTTATACTACAACTATTTTAAAGGGTAAAGTAGCTGCTGTTTCTGTAGGTATTCTATTAATCTCTTATTCTGTTATCTCTATTAATCTCGCTCCGTGTGGGTCTGCTGGAGTGTATCTGGGGCCAAATCTGGTTCAAGAGCTGCTGGATAGACTGTAAAGCCCATGACATTCAAAGCAAAGCCATAAGCTGTGAGAAAGGGCAGGAATGGTTGACCCCCATTCTACCAGGATAATAAAATCATTAAAAATTTCCTCTTTGAAATTGGATGCATTTAATCCCTTTGGGTAACAACACCAAAAAGAAGAAGATGAATTCTGATGTGGACATTCTTCAGCGTTTCTGGAAATGGTATTTCAACAGAGCCCCAGCACAGGTAGGAGGTTTTCTGTCTGCCTCTGGAAGCAGAGGGACGTTCATGGGATGCTGAAAAAAGCTGGAGCCCCAGAAAGCCCACATGGGAGCGTGTTCCCGAATACAAGGACACCCGAAACAGATGCAAGACTAAACCTAAGGTGCACTGTGCTGTGTCAGTGCTGGTGTTTATTATTTTTATGATTGCATTTTAAAGCAATGGTTCTTTTGATCCATACTAACTGCTGGTCAGGGAAAGAAAAATAAAGCTTACATAGAAAACAACAAGATTTTCTGGCTGGAGGCCAAAACTTCACAAGAGAATACTGAAGCCTAATATGTTTTGTTTGACGTCTTTGTTTCTGATAGATGTTGACTGAATTCAGGAGGATGACGGCACGTTGAACAAAACCAGCTGGGGAAGTCAGTTTGCTAATTATTAACCCTCTAGGGAAGAGACTGAATTGGAAATGTGCATACAAAACGTTCTGGGAAAAATATAAAAAATAATGTAGATCTCTTTGGAAAAGAAATACTTACACTTGGCTTGTATTTTTAGCAGAAAGAGAGGAGACAATTTGTGATATATGACTGAATTCCTCAAGATGGATAACAATTCTGTCTTAGACTCATTTTCTCCCTGTAGTACGATTCAGCAGTCCTGAGGTTGAAATAAGTCTAACATTAAGGAATGACTTCAGGGATGAAGAGAAGTTATACATTTATTGTGATATAAATCATAGAGGGGGAAAAAAAGACTGTTATCAGCCTCTTGACCACTTTGCAACAAGGAAAGGGGGGATTTTCAAAGCTGTAAAGAGGAGAGGAGCATCAAACTGCGTACTGTGCCTTAGAAAATATTACTCAAAAGCTACTGTGATAAATACCTAATATAAAAATATAAATAACAAAAAGGAAAAAAAATCATAATAGTCTTTGGACAGTAGGCTCTGCTGTGACATATTTACATCTCACTCTGCCTGGATGCTCTAATCCTTCCTCTACAACCTGGCCAGAGAGGTGGCTATATAGTGTGTGCAGGTATTTTTCCCCCATTTCAGGTGTTTTAGGGATAGAAGAAAGGGAGAGTTAGATATGGGCACTTCACCAAATTCCAGTGCAGTTCAGCGTTTAACTTATGGCCAATCTTAGCTATAATTATAGCATGAAATGGAAACAGAAAAAAGAGATTAAAGGAAAAAAATATCCAGGTACAAAAAAAACAAAGATGGAGAAGAAAAGAAATTTAGGAACAACTTTCACCATTTGGTTAACATTGGAGCTCTTTTCCTGCTTGACACGTTGGTTGCAGCACAGAGACATCTGCTGTTAGCCAGTAAGTGCCAAAATAGATGTAGCAGAATGCATTATTGTTTAAAACAAATAGATCATGTGGGGTGCTGAAGTGATTTTTGTTTTCTTCCCCATAATTCAGTCTGTAGTCATTTTAGGTATCAGATTGTTAGAGAAAAATCCTATTTTTGTTAGGCAAGCTTTTAAAAATTGACTTTAATATCAGACGTGCATATTTTTGACTTTTTAATGCTGTAGGTGTTATTACAAGCTTAGCTAAAGTCCTATCCAGTAGGCAATACAGTAGCTAGCAAAGTGCCTTCTGAACTTGTCCATTCTCTGATAATTTGCAACTCTCTTTGGTTGCTTTGCTATAATTTTTGTGTGTGTACGTGTGTGCGTGTGCGTGTGTGTGTGTACTGACAGCTATTACAAATGATGAACTGGAGTAATTATAAAGTGTGCCATTTCCAGAATGCTGCAACAGTGCTGTCGTGTGTGTG
Organism: Mycteria americana; assembly: GCF_035582795.1. Taxonomy (NCBI): domain Eukaryota; kingdom Metazoa; phylum Chordata; class Aves; order Ciconiiformes; family Ciconiidae; genus Mycteria; species Mycteria americana. Next base: position 25,640,164 of record NC_134373.1, read on the forward strand.
TGTGTGTGTGTGATTTAAATTGCAACTGGTTATGTAAAGTGAACACTTACAGTATTTTTGACAGAAAGCATCCCAGAGTGACCACGAATGAGAGCCTTAGTATGTTACCATACACTTTGAGATTAGAGGGGAAATCCACACATTTGCACGGAAATTAATGCAACAGGGACCCAACCCTGACTCCTGCTGGTGAAGCACCAGTTGTACGAGATGCCTTAGATTGTGGGTCCTGCTGCTTTCATCCTGCCCTTGGGAGAAAAACCAAACCACCAACCAAGCAAACAAATCCCAACAGGTGGAATATTCCAGATGTGTGGGCATGCAGCGCTGTTTCTTTGCTTTGGCAGTTACAATACTAATAACCAACAAGTAGCCAAATGACATCAGACCAATGGTCAGTCATCGAGTCCAAGAATCAACCAGTCTTTCTTTCTCTATTTCAAAGAAAAACTGGGCAGAGCTGTGCATTTTTCTGTTGTGCTGTTTGGTGGCCGGTACAGGCAAAAGGATTTGCCTGATGCTGGGAGCTGGGGAGGTCCAGGCTCTGTTTCCTGGCTTTGCCGCTATCACTGTGTCATCTTGGCTAACTCACCTGTTTTTTTGCTTTGAGTATTCTACATGTAAAATGGGGGGGGGGAATATTCTTTGGCGGTCTTCTAGGGAGAATGCTTGCCAAGTACCATGCAAGTTGCAAAAACAATACCTTGTTACCAAGGGGAAACCCCCTTGCAGAACTGTGTGAAGTACCTCATTCCGTCACTGTTTCCAGGCTGCTTCTGAGGCCAGACAGATACATGTTTTGCCAGAAAATTGTTGGTAAAATTTAATTTCCAGAGTTCTTTTTTCCAACTAAACTTGAAGTAACTTTTGTTCTCAATTCAGGCTAAGAGCAGAAACAGGAAGGAGCTAAAATGACAATGTAATGAAATGGATAAACCAAGTCTATTTTCAGTTATGTATTGGGTTAAAAATGTGAGATTACCATCCCAAACTTGTTTCATTGCAGTGTTGTTAGTCTTATATTACAGCATTAGCAATCCTTCAAAATCCATGGTGTTGTTTATAAAACTAAACTAATTGAAGGCAACTTCTGTTTAAAGTGATCTCTAGCACTGTGGTTGTGTTTGCTCATGCTTTCTTTTTATGTCCAATGTTTGTGTTTAAACATGTTTTGTTAGATGAATAAAATATACTCTGACTTGGAGTCTCCACTAACTTTTGCTTTTAAAGTCAAGACTCTTGGCTTCCCTTTTCCTTGTTCCTACTTTGCCGTGTCTGTCGTGTCCTCTCTGGCAGGGTTCATGGCTATAAAAGTGTGTGGGAGTAAAGGTTAAAGATAAATGCCAGGTTTAACAAATATGGTTATTGTTGCCATAAGGATTCACTTCTGAAGTTAGTGGTTGGATCGTTCTGTTTTTAAGGTAGGATCATAATTGCATTCCACATCCATGCCTGAGTTAAAATCAATATACTTTTAGCACTTTGTCTTTCTGAAGACTTCAGGTTGTCAGGTCAAGGGCTAGATTCGTAAGAGGAACGTAGTCTAACCATTGGACTTTATACCAATAAGGAAACATTCAACAGGTCCCAATGAGATTATGACTGAGACTGTGCTCCAGTAGTAACAGTACTCATTTGTGGGGAAAGGGAAGAGAGATGCCTAAATTCCACTTTGTGCTCTAGTAAATATTTCAGCGCTTTGAATAAAGTGGATCAACTCCAACAGAAGACACTGAGAACTTGCTTTAGCCTGGTAGTTACTGAATTAATCTGGATCAATGTGGGTTCAGATTCCTCTTAGAAAAAGGTATTGCATCTGAGTCTTTCATAGCAAAGACGCCCAAACTGTCCATGTATTTATTAAAAGGGGGACAACAGCATCTTCTCTTTCTCTGTCTGGGAACTTTCCTAGTGGACCAGTCCATTGACAAAGTTTAGAGAAAAGTGAGGAGCTGAATAGCTTTGCACTGTCAGGACTTCTGCAAGTGTATCAGCAGCAAAAGGAAGACTAGGGAAAATGTGGGCCTGCTGCTGAGTGGGGTGGAGGTAACAAAGGACGTGGAAAAAGCAGAGGTACTCAATGCCTTCTTCACCTCTGTCTTTACTAATGAGATTTGCTTTTGGGAATCCCAGGCCCCTGAGACCAGTGGGAGCATCTGGAGCAATGGAGACTTACCCTCAGTAGTGAAGATCAAAATATTTGAACAAATTGGACACAAACTAGTCCATGGGACCCAATGGGCTGCGTCAACAAGTGCTGAGGGAGCTGGCAGATGTCATTGCAAGGACAGTATCAAGTATCTTTGAAAGTGATCAGAGGAGGACTGGAATTTCAATGCAAATGTCATGCCTAGCTTCAAGAAGAAAAGGAGGGAGGATGTGAGGAACTACAGGCCAGTCAGCCTTACCTCCATAGCCAGGAAGGTGATGGAACAAATAATTCTGGAAACCATTCCCAAATATATTAAGGACATGAAGATGACTGGGAGTCATCAGTATGGATTTATGAAGGGAAAATCATGCCTGACCAACCTGATAGCCTTCTATGATGAAATGACTAGCTTGGTGGATAAGGAGAGAGCAGAGGATGTTAATCATCTTAACTTTAGCAAGGCTTTCATCACTGGCTGTCATAGTATCCTCATTAACAAACTGACTAGACAAGCGGACAGTGAGGTGGATTGAAAATCGGCTGAAATGCCAGGCTCAAAAGATTATAATCAGTGGCACAAAGTCCAGCTGGAGGCCCAGTCACTACTGGTGTACTCCTGGGGTCAATACTGGAGCCAATACTGTTTAACATCCTCATTAATGATCCTGGACGATGGGACAGAGTGCACCCTCGGCAAGTTTGCAGAGAGCTGAAGACTGGGAGGAGGGGCTGATAGGCCAGATGGTTGTGCTGCCATTCTGAGGCATCTCGACAAGCTGGAGAGATCAGCCAAGAGGAATCTCATGGAGTTTAATGGTGCTGGTTGTGGCTGGGATAGAATTAATTACCTTTATAGTTGCTAGTATAGGGCTATGTTTTGGATTTGTGCTGAAAACAGCGTTGATAATACAGGGATGTTTTAGTTACTGCTGAGCAGTGCTTACACACAGTCAAGGCCTTTTCTGCTTCTCTCCCCACCCCACCAGCGAGCAGGCTGGGGGTGCACAAGAAGCTGGCAGGGGACACGGCTGGGACAGCTGACCCCAGCTGACCAAAGGGATACCCCACACCATATGACGCCATGCTCAGCATATAAAGCTGGGGGAAGAAGAAGGAAGGGGGGGACGTTTGGAGTGATGGCGTTTGTCTTCCCAAGTTACTGTTACACGTGACGGAGCCCTGCTTTCCTGGAGATGGCTGAACACCTGCCTGCCCATGGGAAGGAGTGAAGGAATTCCTTGTTTTGCTTTGCTTGTGGGTGTGGCTTTTGCTTTACCCATTAAACTGTCTTTATCTCAGCCCACGAGTTTTCTTACTTTTACTCTTCTGACTCTCTCCCCCATCCCACCGGGGGGGGTGAGCGAGCGGCTGGGTGGGGATTAGCTGCTGGCTGGGGTTAAACCACGACATTAACAAAGGGAAATGCCAAATCCGGCACCTGTTGAGTAGCATCCCCACACATTACTAGGGGCTGGGGACCAACTGGCTGGGAAGTGCCTTTACAGAAAAGGACCTGGGAGTCCTGGTGAACACCAACTTGAACATGAGCCAGCAATGTGTCCTTGCAGCAAACGTGGCCAACAGTATCCTGGACTGCATTAGGAGGAGTGTTGCCAGCAGGTCGAGGCAGGTGATCATTTCCCCCTGCTCAGCACTGGTGAGACACATCTGGAGTGCTGGATCCAGTTCTGGACTTCCCAGTGCAGGAAAGATATGGATTTATTGGAGCAAATCCAGCAAAGAACCACAAAGATGATTAAGGGACTGGAGCATTTGTCATATGAGGAGTGGCTGAGAGCTGGAGGAGAGAAGGCTCAGGGAGATCTTATCAATGTATCTAAATACCTAAAGTTGGGGAGAGTAAAGAAGATGGAGCGAGACTCTTCTCAGCGGCATTCAGTGAAGGAACAAGAGGCAATAGGCGCAAACTGACATACAGGAAATTATTTTTAAACAGAATAAAAAGGTTTTTTACTGTGGTGGCGGTCAAACACTGGAGCAGATTGCCCAGAGAGGTTGTGGAGTCTCCATCCGTGGGGATATTCAAAATGCAACTGGACAGAGCCCTGGGCAACCTGCTCTAGCTAGCGCTGCTCCAAGCAGGGGGATGCACTAGAAAATCTCTAGAGATCCTGTGATTCTTTGACTTAGTTACTTGGAGTCATTTCAACAGCATCTGAGTATTTCTTCCAGGTTCACTGGTTGTAAAGAGATTTCTGATGTTTCCAAAGTTTGTGCATGCCCATGGGACCTAAATATGGGCCACAGGTTCCTACTGGGGCAGTTAAATACTGCCTATGATAGATCCAGCCCCAGGTTATTCTGCATGGCCAAACTGTTTCAGCACTGTGAAACACACACAAACCTTAAGAAACTTGGGGACTTCATAGAGTGAAGTGCTGCTGTTTAATAGAATATATGTAACAATTGATGTTTTAGTACTATGGGTATATTATTGTCCCCCAAAAAGAAAAATAAATGTAGATGTACTCCTTAAAGAAACAGGGCTACTTAATTAAGCATGAATTAAATAGATTGCTAACTAGAAATCTATATGCAGTTGCATTTTCTTCACTACTATAACCTTTTGTTCATTCTCCTTTTTTTTTTTAGAATTTTGTGATTTACTTTGGTATATTGAGAATAAATACAAATCAAAAAGAGATAATAGTATGGTTTAGCTATTGTAGTGATTATATAGTATTACTATCTTTTGCCCCCCCTTTTTTTTTTGCATTTAAAAATATGGTAGAGGTACTCATGCAGTGTTGTAAAGTAAGTCTTCCACAAGGTACCATAAAGAACAGGCTTACTCCTTGGCAGCCTCAGCAAAGGAAAGAGAGTGGGCTCAAAATCAAAGCGAGGAACAGGTTCAGCTTGGACAGGACTGGTGGTCTCTACAATGGGAGTATGCCATACACAGAGGCGATCTCTGAAGTCACCAAATCCTGAAGGCTTTATAGTTTAAAATCTACTCTGAAGTTTTGTCTAGAAGCTTATTAATGGTTAGTGCATGTGCAGAGCACTGCAGATCTGAGTCACAAGGGTTCTTTGCTGTTATGTACTATCTTCATCTTCCACATTCTCCCTCATGTATTCTGCATCAAGCACATGAAACCAGCTCACCAGCAGTACTTGTGCAGTGATGAAAAGCTGACAGCAATGCTCTCCTAGTCTCTCCCTGATTTATCCATGGTGTCAAGCACAGAGAGAAGTTCTATAAACTCATTTGTATGCACTGTCCACCCACAAACTTTATCTCAAGTTGTGTGAGTGTTGAGTCACAGACAGGTAGTTCTTGTTCAAGTCCCAGCTTCATGTAGGCTGTGGGTAATAACAAAAGCTATTTCAGTCTCACTCTCAGAAATAATAAGAGTAAGGTACAAATAATTTCTTTACAGCAACCCCCCCTCAAATCAATAGAAAAATGCAAACAGCAAGTTCCAGTTAGGAGTGCCTGCTTGATTTGTTCACCCAGTAAGAACTTTCATCCAGATCAAGAAATCACCAGTGGACCATATCAGCCAGATCACCCTTGTCCGCATGCTTGCTGACCTCATCAAAAAACTATCTAGAGGCCTAGATGGTAAATACTATGTTTAGAGAAGATGTCTTGGCACTGCCCAAAAAGATCATATTTACCCGGGTGCACACTAATTCTCTCCTTTATCGCAGTTTCTCCTGCTTTGCCTGGCACTGATGTTAGGCTTGCCAGCTTTTAGTATCGTCCATCCTGTCCCCTCATTTTGCCCTTGGAATCTTTTTTAGGGATTGGTGTCATGTTGCCACCCTCCAGTCTCCGGGCACAGAGAAACCTTGAAGAGAGAGGTAGGTCCATTAGCAGATCTGCTATTTCTTATCCGCACTCCCTTAGAAAGCGTGGGTGTCTATCAGACAGTCCTGGGGATTTGTTACTCTGCATATTTTGGATTACAGCCTTTCCAAAGTATGGAGATCACCTGCTTATTCCAGTGAACACATGCAAATACATCATTTAGCTTCTCTGCAAATGTTTTGGACTTTCCTCTTTTTTACTTTGCAGTTCTCATTTGATCCGTCAGACTCGGGCGGGCTTCTTGGTCTTGATGTGTCTAAAGAAGGATTTAACATTAGCTTGGATTCCTTTTGCTAGCTGCTGTCACATTTTTATTGCTCTTTCACTGTGTTTTCCTTTAACATGTCGCTTTATGCTCCTTTCTGTCTTTTTCATTTGGACATGACTTCAAATTCTTGTCTCTAATAATCTATCCTGCGGTGAGATGATTATCTGTGCCCACTTCCTTTTACCAGTTCTCAAGCCTTTAGTAGATGGCATGCACTGATGCTGTGCTGTGCATCCTTCAGGAAATTCAGTTCCACCTGCAAGAATTTACTGTTCCTAGCTGCTCCTTTTTGTTTCCTCTTCACAAGCTTTCTCATTTCTATGTCTCTGTCCCTTCTGAAACTGGGTGCAACTGCCATGAATGCTTGGCTGTTGTCAAGCCTGTGAGAACTTTGAATATAAACACAGGAACAGCAACCGTAAGCTGAAGATGTAGGACAAGATCTTGCACATTAATGAGGACCAAATGAAGGGCTGCATCTCTTCTGTGGCTTCCTGGTCCAACTGCTCTGTGAACCAGTATTGATGGAGTCTAATGTAGCCTGTGTTACATTCCAACGCTGCAGTGTCCAGACAACATGGGGGTTACCTGAAGTACAGTTTCGGTTGTATTTCCTGCCCTCTTTGCCCGTCTGATCTCTCTTGGCATACCCTCTCTGTCCTTCTGGTGAGGCAGGCAGTCTGTAGACTTAGTACTACATATGCTTAAAGCTGGCGTTTCGGCCCATGCAGATTCTGTGTCACTTGCTGGGTCCTTACTCTGTTCATTTGATTTGATTATAAGATCTCGCTCATAAATTTCACTACTCCATCACTAGCAGAGGTGACTCTTACCTTTTCTGTATATTTTATGTTCTGGTACTGTGACATCCTACGTGTGTCTAGCATGTCATAGTCTTCACGTAAGACTAGGCATTTGATTTCCCTCAATTTATTCACTGGATTTTTAGCATTTGTGTTAAAGTATGTGTCGTTGCAGTGTTTGTGTTTCCTTCTTCATCTCCCATTTGAAAGGCACTCTGTTTTCCATTCCTTATTTCTGCTCTCTGGCCTCTCCTGCACTCAAAATGGCACAATTTCTAAGTCTTTGCTGGTGGCATACTGAACTGTGTGCTCTCCACACCTGCTGCTCTTCAGTTTATAGCTTAATCAATCACAACCCTTAAATGCCAGCAGTTTAGCCCCCAATGAGCCCACCCTTTCCACACAGGCTCTTTTTATCTCAGAAGTGCTCCCAAGTCCAGATCAATCTGAAATTTTGCTCTTTATACCATCCTCTCAGCTGCACGTTGAAAGTTTGCCTCTTTCTGGTCACACATAAGACAGTGGGGGCATTTTGGAGAGTGCTGTTGGAGAGGGTGTTATCTTCATCTTCCCTTCAACAAGCTGAATTTTGCCTCCAGAACATCATGTGAGACTCAAACCCACAGGTATGAGGGTCTTTTTCCCAGCACTTTTATGGAACAAAGCAGAACTGCTTTGCATGTTTAAGGAAGAAAAAAAAGCTTTTTCATTTAATTTTAAAAGCTCTTCCACCTGAATTAGTTTTTATTTGCTTAAAAACATTTCCCACATTATATCTGATGTTCTTTTAAACCATTCCTCCAAACTAAGTTTTTTTGCAACAAATGTAATGTGGTACAATATATTATCTGAGTTGCCAGCTCCCACAATCATAACTTGAGTAATAATCCTGCGCTGGCACAGTCACAACGGAAAACAGCTTTTGAGGAGATTGAGCGTACTAACACTGCCAGTAGAACTACCATGCCGAGGCACAATTTCCATTAAAATCACACAGCGCAGGTGACAGGGACCCTTTCTTAAAGTGCTACAAAAGACTATCATTTACCACTTAGTTTATGATTTTAAGCGGTTCTCTCAATATTAAAGTACCGCTTGTATTATTTTGTTGTTGTTCCAGGAGCACGTAGAGATCCCAGCAGCAGTCACAGCCGAACCAACACACAAAGACATTCCCTGCTATAAACAGACGAAGATGCAGAGCGGATGTGTCCACACTCCTTTCTTTGTCTTATTTCTCGAACCTGTTTCTAGTATTTCAGTAGGCCCTGTCTAATCTGAGTTTGAATACACAGCAGGACAGAGCCAGAGGCAGCACTACAGAAGCTGGCACTGTCACATTTGAGTAAAAAAAGAGGTTGGTATTAGAATAAAGGTTTGTAATTCCTTTTGTTATTTCTGGAAGTTACCTACCATGTTTCTGTGTAGTGGGAGAAACAGAACGGTCTCTAAAATGCTATAATAACATCTAGCCTATTTATTATGAATGATGACACTTTAAGAGAGTCAAATGTAAGAATCCCTAACAATAAGAAACCCTTCAAACACAATGAAAAACTCAAAACCTTGGAACTCATGCCAAAGCTTCATATAGAGTTTGTTAAAGAGATGTAAGAAATACATAAAAATTCAGCTGAGAGGCTGTGTGATTTCATCTTAAGTTTACTGTGCAATACGACAGTTTCATAATGTGCTAAAAGGTTGGGCTGCTGCCACTGAAACAGGAAATCTAAAGCAACAACAGAGAAAAGCCATCTTCTTTTGTGTTCCCTTTTTGCTAAAAGTGAGATATTCTTTAATGTTTAAAAATAATTAAGTTCTCAACATCCAGTTAAAAAAGCAAGCCAGCAAATAATGTAAGTGTCCATGGAGAAAAGACCATCCAGGTGGAGTTAATGCAAAACTAAGTCAAAGTCATTGCTTAAAGACCTGTCTGGATATGATCTCTCTGTATCCAAATCAGTTGCTGGATGCTTGTCACCTCCCCTTTGAATTTTAATGATTTTTTTAAATGGCCATATATGGGATTAACTCAATCAAACCAAACTTGTGTATATGTCAAAAAAGAATCATTTGGCTTTTAGCCACACTTAGGGTAAAAGTTGCAATTGTCCAGATTTCTTTTCCATTAAACTACCTTTAAACATGCCCAGGGCTTATATTTTAAATGGTTAGCAGGCACTTTACTCAAACCAGAGCCATGTTCTAATATTAAACTTAGCAGCAGAGTCTAGGTAGGACTGAAATCTTTGTCTGCTGGCTGCTTCGTAGGCGCCATGACTTTCTCAGAGGAAGTCCTCTGCCTCAGGAAATAACTCTGCTCCTGCAACTCTCATAAGCCCTCATTTGTTTGGTGGGGTTTTTTTGTTTGTTCGGTTGGGTTGGGTTGGGTTTTTTTCCCTGTAAGGGCCTGGGTATTGCAAACACCAATGTCGCAAGGTGGAAAATGTAATAAACAACTAGTGTTCCCTGTTCAGATGTCACAGTTTCAAAGTCACTGCTGGGGGGAGCAGAGAAGAGCAGAAATTACCATCTCCAGAGCCTCTTCCCACTTTTGGGAGATGCTGGAGGTAGCAAATCCTTTTCCAGCATTCCCTTTGTGCTCACTGGCATGTGGATGCACTCAACCTAGCCAGAAAAACTGGATTACAGTGTGTTGATTGTAAAAGAGGGAGGAAGGTTGCTCATGCAAAGTATCTATTTCATGTGGTGAGCAGAAGAGAGATGGGGTGGAGATTTATAGATAGACAGGTGTTGACACTTTCTGCAGGTAATGCTATTGTTATAAACATACAGGCATAAAAGCAAAGAAATTATCTGTTGATGAGCAAGAAAGACTCCTGCTAGAAATACAAGGCTCTTAGTCATGATGTTGGCACCTCAAATGGCTTTTTTGACTAGAAAGGCAAAGTAATCTGCTTGGAAGCAAGAAGAAAGGCTGCTGTGCATTACTGTCAGCTCTGTGGTTGGGTCCCTCCTGCATCCGAAATTCTGTATTTGATTTTCTCTGTAGGCATGGTTGAAGTTTGCTCCACTATTAGTGCTGCTCTGCAATGAGCTGCAGGTATTCATGGGGACATAATAACATTTGTGATGTGTAATACAGAAATTGTTCACCAATTATGCTGTGAGTAATGCTGCTGTGCAGTTCACGTTAAATGCAGAAGCCTCACTGATAAAGCTAGGATAAATCCTTTAAGATGTAGGCTTTGGCATTGTTAAAATTTTGATACACTTTGGTACAAACCCACTTTTTCAATTAACAGAAAACTGTATTAAAGTTCCATAGGTTATCATATGACATACACTGATTCTGATTTTTTTCCTGCACTGTTCTTTCCAAAATACTGGTTGGTTGGTTTGTTTTTGTTCGCAGAGTGATTGCTCCCTTTACAGCCATCTTTCTCAAGGAAATATTTGTAATCCTCCTTTTTCAAATCTGGCATGGTTAAAACATGAATGACAAGAGGAGGCCACAGGAGAGATTGCTTAGGTCAGAGGATCAGCAAATTCAGCAGAGAAAAGGTTGTTCCAGATACTGCCTTTGAAAGCTAGCTCCATTAGGAAGAGATGTGTGGGAACTTTTCACCTTTTTGGGGCTGAGAAAGACGCTTTACCATGGGGGCGGAGAGGAATGAGATGACTTTCCAAGTTCTACTCTCCAACTGCATGTAGCCATGTTATGCAGAACTAATACCAGAAATAGATACCAGTTGTATAAATGTTGATGTTGTCCTGGTTTCAGCTGAGATAGAGTTAATTTTCTTTATAGTGGCTGGTATGGGGCTATGTTTTGGATTTGTGCTGAAAACAGCGTTGATAATACGGAGATGTTTTAGTTGTTGCTGCACTAGTCAAGGACTTCTCAGCTTCCCATGCTCTGCCAGGTGCAGGAGAAGCTGGGAGGGGGCACAGCCAGGACAGTTGATCCAAAGTGACCAAAGGGCTATTCCATACCATATGACCTCATGCTCAGTATATAAAGCTGGGGAAGAAGAAGGAAGGGGAGGACATTTCGAGTGATGGCGTTTGTGTTCCCAAGTAACCATTACGGGTGATGGAGCCCTGCTTTCCTGGAGATGGCTGAACACCTGCCTGCCCATGGGAAGCAGTGAATGAATTCCTTGCTTTGCTTTGCTTGCGTGCGCGGCTTTTGCTTTCCCTATTAAACTGTCTTTATCTCAACCCTCAAGTTTTCTTACTTTTGCTCTTCCGATTCTCTCCCCCATCCCACCGGGGGCGAGTGAGCGAGCGGCTGTGTGGTGCTTAGTTGCCAGCTGGGGTTAAACCACGACAGATGTGCACCAGCTCTCTAGGGAAATAGACGCATGTTGACTCTACTCAGGTGAGGAGTTGGCAGCCTGGAAGTTACTGGTGGCAACTGGTAGTCTTGCAATGGACATGGGGGCTGGCTTTTCTGGGTAGGTTGTGTGGATTTCTGGTTGAGCTCTTGGGATACAAGATATCAAAGGATATTTTCCAGTGCCCAGATCCTCCCAATTCCTGTAGCACTAGTCTGTGCGTCAGTGGTCCTACAGAGACCAGTGTTGTCACGGTGGGTTTTGTCCTGCACAGGCTGCCAGGTAGACTGGCAGTCCTTTGCTTTAGCGGGGGACTGCATGGCATCAGAGTGCACAAAATTTGGTTAACCACAGAGATACTGTGCAAGCCCACTGAAGGGTTAACAACCACAATTTGCATATTAGCTTTTAATTGATCGTTTCCACAGACCACAAAACATTGTACCGCAACTTATTTTATCTTAGTAGAAGACAAAAAAAAAGAGAAAGAAACAACAAACAAACAAAAAAAGTATTTGTATTCAGGCTTTTTTTAAAATGCTCTTGATATAAAAAACAGTGAAACTACTTGTTTACATGCGATTTTTTAGTAACTTCCTATTTTTTAAACTTCTGTCATCAAAGCACTGACTTCTTGCATAAAGCACTTTAACCAAACAGTTGTAGAGGTGTGAGTTTATACACTCTTCTCTGTCTGCTGCTTGGCTGGGGGCAGATGGAAGGGATGTGTTTTGGTGGGATCACCAGGGCTGTACATTGTGTACCTCCTCTTACATTAATGTATGACAGAATTTAAGTGTAGGGCATGCACATGCACACAAAACTGAAACTAAGGCACCAGTGCAAACAGCGATCTTTCCTATCCTTGGGCATTCTTTAATTTTTGAGTCAGGATCATGGTCTGATCCTGTGTTATCCAGCATAGTATTTTATAAACAGATAAACAAAAAAGGACCTCAAATTGGAAGTGCATATTGGAGAGCATATGTTATATACATTAAGATACCTTAAGAGAACCTCCCCTCTATTAATATACATATTTGATACATGTTCGCTATATAGGATGCTGTTAATTTCAGAGTTGCTGGTCTATGTTCAGTAAATATGCACTGCATGGTCTTAGTTTCAAGGTTAAACTCTTTACTACTCTCCATACCAAAACCGGGACAGTCAGGTATGACACTGAAAATAGCACGTATTCGCAAAGGTTTGTGGGGATGCAGAGATTCACACCTACTGCTTCTTGTTATGATGTTTTATTTAAACAGAGACACACCATCCCACCACGTATTTTATTTTACTTTCAATAGCTTGCTTTTGTATCAGGCTCACCAGTGGGGAATTTCTGCCTCCCACTCTCTATGTGGAGACTTTAAAGCTTCGCTCTTCCAGAAAACGAACCATTTCTGGTAGCACAGCTTCCACTTTGCTGCAGCTACGGACCCCTCTCTGCCTGAACCTGATTTCTGATTTTCCAAATAGCTCCTGCCTTGGCAGCCAGATCTTGCTCTGCGGTTTCCAGCAGGAGAGAACATTTGCTCACTTACAGATGCCTGGTTTTGTTCACTATCTTTCCACCCAATTCCCAGCCCGGCACACCCTCAACTCCTGCGTTCCTCGGGTGTCCAGATTGCTACATGATGGGCACATTTGAAACACGTAAAACAGACAGCACATTGCTCTTCTCATCTTTATGAAAATCTAGTATTTCTTTCCCTGAACGACTGCTCCTCCAAGTCTAATCAAAATAGATTTTCCTAGCCAAAAATCTTTTTTTCTTGTGACTTTGCAAGTGCTTTCTTGCACAGCTGGGGTTCGAGCTATACAGCCTTTCCAGGTCAGCACCGAATCACCCAACACGCAGCTATAAACAGACACGATTTTATTTTGCATAGTTTCTGTCAGTTTTCCTTCTTTCTCTTTTCCTCCTTCAGGCCAACTGTTTCTCCGCATCTTTGTGTTTTTATTTTTGGTTTCTGTAACTTCCTGTAGCCAGCATCATAATTTTCTCAGCAACAGTTATTTCAGCTCATCTCCTCCCCCCCCTTCCCTGGCAGAAACGGATCAGACAATTGCAATTTTAGCTGCTAGCTACCAGAAAACTCTTAGAAAGTACGGCAAGGCTGCCCGGCCCGCTTCTGCTCCCTCTTCAGCTTCGCAAAGGTCCAGCTAGCCCCTCCGGGGGATGAGGATCACAGGGTAGCGTTTACAGATTTATTATTTGATCCATTTTTAGGTGTTTTACTTCAGTGTCTGCTATTGTTTATGATTTTTGGTTTATATTCTCTTCACTTTTTGCCTTTTCTTCACTTTTAGCACTTATGCTTTCACTTTCTTTCCCAACTGAACTTCTAAAAACTTTTTTTTTAGTTTTAACTTTGATTACCATGCGATAATTAGGTCTGCTTTTCTATTTTTTCTTCATTTTTCCTCGGGTTTTCCTCATTTTTTTCCTCCTTCCTTTTTTTCCTTCACTTTTCCTCTTTTTTTTTTCCCTCTCCTCCTGTTCCCTTCACTTCCCCCACGTTCTCCTCACCTTTACTCTTACTTCTTCACTTGCGGTTCCTCTTTCCCTTTCCTGTGTACCGCTCCCCTCAGCGGCTACCTCGCTCCCGCCGGGGCCGGCCCGTCCCCGCCGCCTCGACCCCTCACGCCCGGCCGCCGCCCGGCCCCGGCCCCGCCCCGCACCTCGCCGCAAGCTCGGGGCCGCTCTTCTCCTGGCAACAAGTGACGCTCGGCGGGGCGGGCCAATCCGGCCGGCTGCTCGCGGTCCCGGCCAGCCGGCGTCGGGCGCGACGCTCCGGCAGAGCGAGCCCGGCCGCGAGCCCGCTCCGCGCAGCCTGCGCGCCGCGCCGCGGGAGGATGGCGCGGGCGGCGGGGCTCTGCCTGCCCGTCTGCGGCCTCGCCTGGCTCCTCGTCTGCCGCGCGGCCCGCCCGGACCCCTCAGGTAAGCCGGGCGCCCGCTTTGCGAGGGGGGGACGGGGGGGAGGCGCTGCGCGGGTGCGCTGCAGAGCATGGGGCGCGGAAGGCCCTTCTCCGCCCCGGCGGGCGCCTGAGGGGGAAGGCGGCGCGGTGACGGGCCTCCCGCCCCGACGGTTCCCGGCGCCCCCGGGCGTTGCGCTGGGTGGCAAAGTCCAAGTGCGTGGAAACAACGTGGGAAACTTACAAGGAGGAACGAAGAAGGAGGAAAAAGCCCCAAACCTCCCTCCCGGACCGTGCGCTTCGCCTGCGGCGTCGCGAAACCGGCCGCTGCCCGCCGCCCCCGGGTGCCACGTTCCCGGTGCCCGCGGTGCCGGGGGCCGCCCCGAGTCGGGGCGGCGGCGGGCCGGCGGAGCGGTGCGGTGCGGTGGGGCGGAGGCGGGCCTTCGGCCTCTTGCCTCCAGAGGAGAAATAACCCGAGCTCAGGCAGGTCCCCTGCAGGGCGTCAAGCCGTCGTTTTTATTCGCTGCTTTACGCGCAGAAAGAGGAAGGAGGCTTACCCTGCCTTTCAGAAGGCAGGTGGAAAAGTTTCATGTTGAGCAAATTCTTGCAAGCCACAGCCGCTAGCTTGGTGAGAGCTGCTGGGAAACAAGCGCTTCACTAAACAGTTGGACCTCACGTATTTTATATCCTATAACAGTAGCAGGCTTGGTTTTGTAGCTAAAGACATCAGGTAAAACTTCATGGCCAGAGTGTTGAACTGGAGTAATTGAGCACTGGTATTAATAAAGTGCTGTACAGAGAGATTTGGTGAGACAGTAGCAGTAGTTTTTCTGGGGAAATTTTAAAAAGTGGTTTTCTTCTTGATGTCAGAATGAGTGTTGTGTGGGAAGATATGAAAGAAGAATGAGGAAAGGGAAGATCTGAGAAGAGGCTGAGAACATGTCACAAGAAATTGAAAAGAAGAAAGTCGGGGGGGGGGGGGGGGGGGGATAAAAAGCAAAAAGCAGATATAGTGCTGAAAAAGCACAGGCTAAAAAGATACCACAAAAGCAGGTTTGGTTGTTAAAATGTCTTTCTTAGTTAATAGGATGAAAGAGACGGTTGGTTGCAGTGTGCTATTTAGAAGAAGTCACTCCAGTAGGTGGCTGACTTAGAGATTCTTCTTTACAGTTTGACCAGCTCAGTACTATTTAGATACTATTTGGCACTTACACAGTGGAAAATTCACGAGTATACTGGGAAGTAGTGGTAAAATTCACTGCATAACATCACTGAATATTTTCCTTGCTGTTCAGCCAAACCTATTATTAAGTCATATTAAAAAAACGCAGTAGGAATGTGATTGACAGTGCGTTACTATTAAATACAAAACACTACTCAGCAGATTCCTTATTTAAACAGCAGAGTAATAGCCTTGTGGGTCTGGGACAACCGAGGTCCATTTCAGCCTGGTTAGTGAAAGCTTTATACTGCAGGGCCATCTTCATTGCGGCATAGAAATAGTTTTAGGGCATTTTTTCCCTTCGTTAGCTTAAACCTACTGCCACTTGTCAGAGGTGTTCTTATACTGGCAGAGGTGTCAGCTTGTATCAGTAGGGTGATCCATATCTTTTTAAAATGGTATACTGTGCTTTGTCAACTTTTTTTTTTCTTTTTAATGACAAGCTACGTCACAGCTGAAAATGAAACTAGGGTTCCTCTATCATTTTAAAAATGATACTCCTAAACTTTGTGTGGCATCTTTGGTGGGATATTCATTCTCAAACTCATTTTCTCATTTTATCTCCCCTCATTTTATCTCCCCTCATTTTATCTCCCCTCATTTTATAACGACTTTGAAAGAGATCTTTTCTTTTTCCCCAGAAGTAAAGAGTACTCACTAAAGAGCAGGAAAATGTACTTAACGTGGCTTATAGGAAAGAGGTAGTATAATGTACAAACAGCAGTTGCTGTACTTTTCTGGTGGCATGTCTCAGAATGTGATTACACTTTTAAAAATAAACTTCCTGTGAAAGTGATACTGAATCATACCCATATGTGGATATTTGTTTGTTCTTATACAGGCAATGATGCTTTTACCATTCGCCATGACACACTGAACAAGTGCATACAAGTTAAAAACTCACGGATAGTGATAGATGACTGCAAGGAGACAAGTGAAGCTTTATGGAAATGGGTATCCCAGAATCGCCTCTTTCATTTGGGGTCCAAGCAGTGCCTGGGACTTGATATATTCACCAAATCACTGTCTCGCCTGAAAATGGTTGATTGTAACTCAGAACTAATGCTGTGGTGGCGATGTGCTGATGCTTCCATCCTTGGTGCATCTCAGTACAAAGTGACTATCAAGAGTACCTATGTAACTGCAAGCATAAATGCAACAGACCAGTGGAGAAGCAACAGTTCCTCTCATGATATATGTCGGTATCCTTACCGTGGTAAGTTTGCACAGGGGTTTTGAGGATTTCTGTTTTTGTTAAGGGCTTGTTGCTGTATGTCTACGCCAATAAATTCTTAAAATTAATCAGATAAAAAGACTGATCAGTAAAGCAATAGAATGTTTTGCTGTAGAGTGAGATTGATATTCAAGTATGAAACTTTAACAGTTTTTAATAAAAAATAAATATGCACAACTGCAGAAGTTGTGTTATTGAGTGGCTTTCTTAGCATGTTTAAATCCCTCCCCCCATATTTTAGTGAGAGCCTATTATGAAATATCAACCACCTTCTGTCAGAACTGACGCTGTCTTCTTCACAGTGATGGGAATTTTGCTGTTAGCTCAAATAAGAGGAGGATTTGAGGATATTTTCTTTGCTGGTAGGCTGTACAATCAAATTCAGTGCATGCTGCTAGCTCGCAGCCTGTTGGACTGTCAGGAACCATCCATTTGCTTTGGTCTGATAGTCTGTCCACTTGCTGTGGAAGCCAGTCTCATCTGAAATCTCATGCTTGCTGGAAGAAGTGGTGAAAACTTGCTTTACCATACTTAAGAGCAGAATTTTCTTTGTATTTGAATTGTTCAAAGTGGCCAGCCTGAAGAGCCCAGTCAGCTCCAGTTTGAAATGTTTTCCCTCTTTTGTATATGTTGATTCCTAGAGCCTTGTTCTGTAGCACTCTGCGCAAACCACCTGGATTTCAGCAGGGCAATGTATTTATCCCTAACTTACCAGGAAGGGGGAAACAAGTTTCTGCTGTGTTATGCCCCACTCAGAAGAAAAAGTACAGAAAAATACTTTCCTCTCATTTCTTTCAGTTCTGGCATTGCTGTATATTATCTGTAACAAAAAGATACGGTGTTTTACGACCACAAGTGCAATTTGCATGCTTTTAAGTTAACTATGTCTGTACAAGCAGAACATTGGTTTGCTGTCCTTTCCTCCTCTGGTCAACTTGTATCTACTTCTTTAATTTTTTTTTTTTTCCTGCAGAGGTTTATACCAAAGATGGGAACTCCTATGGAAAACCCTGCACGTTCCCCTTTCTGTATAATAAGACGTGGCATCATGACTGCATTCTGGATGAAATGCATACGGGTGGGAAATGGTGCGCCACATCTGAAGATTATACTCATGATGGAAAATGGGGAATCTGTTTACAACCAGGCACGTTGGGTTTCTAAATAGATGTCCTAAAAGCGTTCTGTCACTTCACGTCTGTATGGCTCCACCTTGGTGTAGCACGTTGCTGTTAAGCTGGGTAAAAGCAGGTCCCTTTTCTATCGCAGTGTTGACAGGACGATCAGCACACACTTACTCTGCAGTATATGTGATTACCAATATAAAAATCGATAGACCTTCAGTATTATAATTATTCTTTTGAAACTTTCATGATGTTTCAGTATAGTTGTAGTTATAAGAACCTTCTGCTTCCTTTAAACAGAGGATGGTTGTCATGATATCTGGGAACATGATCCGGGGTCTGAAAGTTGTTACCAGTTTAATACACAGTCTGCTCTTTCTTGGAAGGAAGCTTATATTTCATGTCAAAGGCAAGGGGGAGATCTACTTAGCATCCAAAATGCATCGGAATTAAGTTACATACAAGGTAGGCGTAATTATTCACATAGGAATATCAGGAAATCTTGAGAAATTAACATAAGTGAAGACAGCATTTTAGTTTCTGTCTTAAAATTCTGGGTTAAAACTTGATTGGACTTAAAATGCATTGGTGCTTTCATTTGTGTAGCAAAAATAAGCTGCTAATCTCACTTTAGAGGTGTTTTTTTTTTTTTTTAATTTATCTGTGTGACTTCATTGTAGTGGTTAGCTGTTGTCCATATTTATAATGAGGAATGTCCTCAGAATCTCAAATATGGGCCAGAGTGGCAGTTGATGTTTTAGCAGCATGTTACCCACTTGTTGTTTTGAAATCATCCTTGCTGATGTTCAGGCTTGGCCTGGAGGAATTATCAGTGTGCCTTTGGGAATATAAAACCAAAGGACAAACATCTGAAGCCACTGGGAGGGAAGACTTGTGTGGGTGAATTCCTCCTCAGTTCAAGAAAGGTTGCATATCCGATTATAGTAGCATGTATGCCCTTTCAGATCACACTTTTAATTTAAAGGAGACCAATAAAGGATAAGCGTTTTATACTATTGTTTTCTTCCAAAAAATAATAACTTTATCTCCAGCTAAGGATGACATCGCTGAGATCTTTTGGATTGGCTTAAATCAACTGGACGTTTCTGGAGGTTGGCAGTGGTCAGATCACAAACCTTTGAATTTCCTCAACTGGCATCCAGGTAATGATGTTTCTGGTGGCATTAACATTATTCACAACACAAACTAGTATTTTGCTTAGCTTCCCCCCCCCCCCCCCCCCCCCATCAGATTTCATTAAAACAATCATTGTTGTTCCACTTCTGTTAAAAGTTTGGAAGCATCTTTTCCTCCTACCCAGTGAATCTTTCTGCACTCGTTCTATGTTTATGGATGATTAGGTTAATAAGTCTCTAAAAAGGTAAAACTTAAATAGTATCTTTGAGGTCCATTTTAGTAAAGAGTCTACAGCTTCCCTAGCTGCTCAATTTCTCCTCCCACTGACAGAATGGCATTGACTTTCCTCAAATATTACAATTATTGGTGTATGTGCAAGAACTAACATTACTTAGAAGCCCAACTTGTGTTTTTAAACTTCAAGGTTGCTTAAATTTGTTTCAAGTTGAAGATGAAAGAAGTATAAAACCTTTGAAAAAACCTTTTTTAATTGCTCCCAAGTTCCTAGTAGAATTGGTGAGAGTCTTGTTTGTTTGGAATCTTCAGCATGTATTTGTAATATTCTCACGAATATGCCATGGATGTGTATACGTGAGAATCCTGGAGGAATAATAATCAGGAATACTGAAGGTAATATTGTTCTGTCATTCAAGCTGAATTTGACCTTTTTGAAGTGGAATTCTCTTTTTCCTTCAGTTTCTAGAATAGTGCTGCAACATGAGTTCTGGGATAGATAGGAAGTGGTTTCTGTTACTTCTTTGAAAGCTTTACTAAGAAATTTCTGTGAGATTTTCCAAATGTGGTCTTTGTTTTGGAAAGATGAAGGACTTTTCTGCTGCTTGTACTACCGGCTGCACGTTCTTCTGGAACTGTGATGACACTGTTGGACTGTAATGCAGAGCTGGAGACTAGACTATCCCGAGTGACAGTGGCATAATGTAGTCTGCAGTTATGGCAGACATACTAATGTCTGCCCCTCTTGGGAAAAATATTTGCTGTTATCTAACAGGAATTTTGCTAGCTGCAAGTTGTGCCCATTACTTCTTGTCCTTTCACTGTACACCTCTGAAAAGAACCTGGCCTGGTCTCTGTTGTACTCTCCCATGAAGAACTAAGATCCACCCTGAGCCTTTTGTATGTGAGACTGAACGAACCCAGGGCAGGGGTAGCTGGGGTGCTCTGTGTAGAACGTAGCTCGGGTTTGCGTTGGGGCTCAAAGAAAGAGAAAGCCAAAAAGTACCATTGGAAAGGGGCGCCAAGGGAAGCTGGGGACTGCAAAAAAGAGTTCTTCTCTGTGATATTTTTAATTTGGGGCCTTGTCTCAGGTTTCTGTTAAGGTAAGGGTTATGGTTAGTGTTGAGAGAAAGAGTGCAGAGCTGTGTTTGGAGTGAGGCTGGAAAGGGGCTGCCAAAGGAAACTGAGGGCTGCAAAAAGGGTTCTCCCCTGAGATATTTCTAGTCTGGGAAAGTGCTCAGCCAAGGGTTTGTTGTATTGTAAATAGAACATTCCTCCTGGTTCTATGATTAAACATTAGAAAAGAAGTCCAGATTCCTTGATTCTGTAACTTTCTCTCTTACAAAAAACTTTCTGCGGGACCTATGGTAGGACAGGTGCCTTCACTCAAAGCAAGTTATGTTCTTCAAATACAAGGTGCTGTACTATGGAAAGTATATTATTCTTGTATTGAAAAGCAATAGAAAAAAGAAGCAGTCACTACCTTACTGTTTGATAACTTGTGCTCTTCTATTTTTATTTGTTCCTGTCTATAGATATGCAGAGTTTGTCCCCGTTGGATGGGACTAGCTGCGTGGTGATGAATGCTGCCTCGGGTCAGTGGCAGAGTTACCATTGTGAGACTCCACTTCCATATGTTTGTGAGAAGTCACTCAGTGAAGTTTCAAGCCTCCCAGGTAGGACAACGTGCATTTTTGTATGTTAATATGAGTGTAATGTTGACTTACAGAATCTTTTTTGCCCTCCCCAAGCCTTCTTAGGCATCTCTGCCAAAACACTTTCACAACAGCTTTGGGTTTTTTAGCGGAGCGGAAGCAAACTCTGTATCTTCAGTGTCAAGATGATGCATCACAAACAGCTTTCATTTTTTGCAGCTTTCTCATTCATATGTAAAGCATTTCCCAGCACAGTCCTGCCCTTTTCATCACGTTTTCCTCCATGGTTTGTGCCTTCTTTCATGTGCTACTGGAATTCTGGAACTGGCAGTTACACCTCAGACCTTTCCATCTCTGCTTTAAGCCCATTTCTCTCACTCTTGGTGTGTATTGACATACAATGGGACCTACCTGGGGCTTGGATCAAACTCTGTTGAATTCAAATAGAAGTAGTTAAATGGCCTTACTATCCTTTGAAACCAGGCCCAGCACTGCAAATCAGAGTGCAAGAGTTGGTAGCTTGCCCAGTGTATAGTCTTTACTGGATCCATAACAGCTCTTAGAAGATAAAAGTAAATAATACAGTAGGAAAACCAGAACAGTTTAAAGCTTTATTCTCTCCTCCCCCCCCGCCCCCCCCATACAGTCCTTCAGTTTTCACAGGGTCCAGCTGTGACATATAACTGCTTCCACGCTTTTGGCCATTTACCTATCCCTGGGTGTCCAGCTCTTCCCATATCCTTGGCCTGTTCTTGTTCTTCCATGTGTGCTTTGGCCTTACCCAGTTTCCCGGGCTCATGCTTGTGGGGCTCTCACGGGAAAACTTTTACTGGAAGATGATTGTCCTTGGATGAGGGGGAGGACTAGGGGATAAGAGGGATGAAGCAGTGTCCTGGAGGTGGAAAGTGTCATGGAGCATCACTGGCTAAGGCACATTCTCTTTGGCTCCCCCAGGGGAGGTGTGTGCCTTTGAGGAAAAAGATTAGTAAGCAGTTTAAATTTAACTAAACTGGTTCCAATTTTTAAATGATCCCTTGAAAACTAGTTGTCACTTAACCATCCTTATGTGTTCTCTGGCTCCTCAGTGGGGTATGTGGAGTTGTTACCAGTGTTTATACAGTGTTTTGTTGATTAAAAACCAAAATTCTTGTGATTGGAGTATTTTATAGTGTATTTTGAACCAGAAAGGTTATTAGTATATACCTTTTCCAGCACGCATTAAAAACAGTTTGAATTCTTGAATGTCTCAGTTTTCAGAAGAAAAAATATTTAGAACTAAATATTTGTTTTATTGTGAGCTATTCAAAATTGGTCTTATGCATGGTGCTGTGTATAGATAATAATGCCCTATAAAAGTGCAAACCCCTGCCAGAACAAAACAAGTAACTTTTTGTTGAAGCTGCTATCCTGCAATCAACTAACTTGTTTTGCCTTTAATTGCTTTTGAAATCTTGCTTACTGTTACTTCCGAACCTTTCACTTACACTAAGACCAGCTCGGTGTAATGCATTCCAGCTTTTTACTTTCACTCCCACTAACTTCTTTCTCCTTCTGCCTACCTCATGGCCCCAGAATATACTAATCCCCATAATGCTGCTCAGTCAAGTCTATTTGCTTGACTAAATTCTGACCATTTCTTGAAATATTAGCTCTGAAGAGATGTGAACACATTCTGATCACTACTTTCTGGCTGTTTTCAAGGTGCTGCCAGATTTAAAACACGAAGAAAATGCCAACCCATTACACTAGCCAATGTAAAACAGAAGTCTCTAATTCCATTTCTCTTCACTATTAGAGTTTTGGAGACACTTGGATACTCGCTGTGATTTGGGCTGGCTTCCCCACAATGGTTTTTGCTACATGCTGGTAAACAACCAGGCACCTTGGAGTACGGCAGAGGAGTTGTGCAAAGCAAATAAGAGTAACCTCATCAGCATACACTCATTAGCAGATGTCGAACTGGTTGTTACAAAGCTTCATAATGGTGAGTTGGGATACTTGTAAAGGTCAAGCACCAAGTGCTGCACACCGCACATTACAAACCGCTTTCCACGTTCTAGCATGTGATTGTCATAACCTCTAGCTTTTAAATGAAGGTGTTAGCACTAGCCCGGGTACAAGCGCAGCATTGAGTGTTGCTGTTCAGGTCCAGTCCCTCTGTATTAGCTCTTGTTTTGGTTTGCTCTTATTTATTTATTTATTTATTGGGCTAACCTACTTCTAGTTGCCTAATACCTTGTGTCTAATTTTCTCATTCAAAGAGAACTGTAGATAGTTGGGTCAATATTTGTCTACTGGGTCACTGAACTAATAAATGTTATCTGTACTCTGTGGTCTTATGTTTTTGTGTGCACTCTAAAAATTAAATTTGGTTGAGCTTTTTTTGCTTGAGTGTTCATTATTTCTGGGTGGTTTTTTTCCGTTTGTTACCTTCTCTGTGAAGCTTATTCACATTCATGAATATAAGTTAAGAAACAAGATAACAAAAACATACTGTAGTCGTCTCAAATCCCCTTTCTCACTGTAAGAAAAAAATTGTGGCATTTACGGTGTGCAGTATAGTGATAAAAACGTAATTTTGCTGATGTCACATTCCTTTCCAATTAGTTTGAATATTATTTTGAAACTATGGTGTTGTCCTAATTTTAAATTACAGATGCTAAGGAAGAAATGTGGATGGGTCTCATGAATGAAGATGTACCAACCTTGTTCAAATGGTCAGATCGCTCAGCTGTGGTTTTTACGTATTGGGATCAGAATGAACCAAAAGTTTCTTTTAACAGCACTCCTAACTGTGTGTCATATTCAGGCGAGGTAGGAATACAGTGTTGCGTTTTTCTAGGTTTTTTCCATCATAGTAGAGGCAACACTGATGGGTGTGAAAGTCAAGGGGAGGGTAAAGCAGGTAACTGATTTTATTTCTGGAATAATCTTTAAAATACAGGTGATCATTTTTCCACAAGCAAATTTCTTAAAATTATTTAGCTGACACTTGGTAGCTGTGTACTGCAAAGAATGGAAGAAATTGCTCACAGCACTGAGACTGCCTCTGCTGTTGGCCAGCCAGTTGTCTCTGTCACTCTGCATTTTGGGTTACCGTATTCGTATATAATTCTTACATGTCTGTGGCAGAGAGCTAGGAAGGAGGTGGGCCGAACTATTGAAAGGAAAAGCTGGGTTCAGTCATCTCCAGGATCAGTCTGGGGGACCTGAGGATGGGTAGTGAGATACCTCAGTAAGAGAAGAGGAGAGGACAGACAGTGGGGGGATACAGTACAGAAGAAGCAAGGGGTGGGTGAGGGAAGGAGGTCACAAAGAGGAGTGAAGAGGGTAGTAGGCTGTATCTCATCTCCCAGATTCAGTAGAGAACTGGGGCAAGCGTCTGCCTGCTGTGCTGTCAGGCTGGCAGTAGAGCTCATGTGCCCAGCTCCTCTGAGCTGCCTCCTCCCTGCCTCTGCAGAAAGCTGAGCACACCCCCTGCACCCGTTCCCTCCCTGATCTGAGAGAGTTGGCACGACCCTGGCCTTTTCTTCCCTTTTCAGATGTGATCCAGAATCCTCCCATCTCCACATTTGTCAGCTTTCTCTCTCCCTTCCAAACATGCACCTATGCATATAATCCAGGGCATCCCGCCCCCAATGTTTTTGCTAGAGGCATTTTGGCTTTCCTCCTTATGAAAAGTCAGCCCCTGCACTGTGGAAATTGAAAGATTTTAGATTTTTAAATACTTTTTTTTCCTTTCCTTCTCACAGATGGGACAGTGGAGAGTCAAATCCTGTGAAGAAAAATTGAAATACGTATGCAAGAAAAAAGGAGAGATTTTGAATGAAACAAAATCAGATAAAAGTTGTTCATTGGAAGAGGTAATAGGAAGTCTGTATTTCTTTTACTTTCACTTGGTTCAGAAACCTGCATAAAATTGTTTATTACTTCTACTTCCCATTTCCTTCTTGCCCATACAATAAAGTCTACGGAACATTTTAGCTGAAAAAGGACATTTATGTAGCATGAGCCAAATTTCAGATTCTCCTAAGCAGGCTCTGGATGTATTACCGCTCTGTTTATTGATGAAAGTATTATGAACTTGCACACAGGAGATGTTGTGTTTGAAAAAAAATAATTGCTTTTAATAGATATGTTACCGCTAATGCCATTTGCTCTGTGGTTTTCGCTTTAATTATGTTTTAAAATTTAGGATAAGCACTTTGCAACATAATCTCATTTATCAACCCCTGCATATCTTTAGGTTTCTGTTATGCTTCACTTGGCTCTCATTTTTGTTCTTTGACTTGAATAAAGGTGGGGATTTTTTTGGTTGTTTTGGTTTTTTTGGTTGGGTGTTTTTTGGTTTTTTTACAGTATAACATGTTACAGCATAAATAAGGCTTGAAAAGAAGTCTTTTCTGTTTTGAACAATCTTGGGATGGTATTACTAGCTACTTCAGAGTTTGTTCTTTCAGTTTTGTGTGGCATATTGCCTGCAATAGGAAACGTGTTTACCGCTTATCTTTCTTTCTGCACAACCTCAGAGTATTTTTACTCTGTCTCTTCAGAGACTGCCAGCATGTAGAAGTTACAGCTGTTTGTGCTGTTCAGACACCAGTGGCATTGGTAGGCTAGCGAAGAGGTAACACATTAATGTTCCTTGAAATTTCAGTGTAAATATAGGGGAAAAGATTTGAATAATAGAGAAATTTTGTAAGTTCACACATTTTTGGTATAAAATATTTTTTTCAGAAGTAAAGAAACATTAGTAATGCCCTCTTATTATTCCTCTGTTTGAATCCTGGCGTTGGTGGAACAGCATGAAAACTCCTATTGTTTTGAATAGGACTAGGCTGTCGCCCTTGTGTTTCTCTCTCTAAATGCACATAGCAGTCAGAAGACTCTGCACAGTTGAGCTAAAACAGTGGTGTATTTTATTCCCATGGTTGTATTATTTCTTAGAACCGTGAATCTGAGAGTTGATGATACTGGACCTTGTATGTGATGCAGTGCATTTCTTTCTTGTGTATGCTGTGCTGGCTTGTGGGCACCAACCAATGTTAGCAATGATTTATTTTCTCCTGTAGATAATGCCTTAATTAGGCTGTTATGTATAAACGTGGTTTTTGTTCTCTAACCAGGGGTGGGAGAGACATGGAAACTACTGTTACAAGATTTATAAAACGGAAGTTTCATTTGGAGCACAGTGCAATCTTACAGTGATGAACAGGTAAAGTGCATCTCTCTAATTTATGGCATGTTTTACAGTATGAACCTGGAGATATAGTCAGAGATTAAAACCTATGTATGCTAATTAGCGGTTTATAAAGAAAAAATAGAGATAGAATTGCTTTTGCAGAGAACTAGCAAACCATGTTTTTTCCATGGTGTGACAATGGTGAACCTACAGTGTAAAACCTTCTTGGAAGTATGTGAATTCCCAGCCTGCTGACTCCATGTTGAATACAGGACTGCCTGGACAACCACTTGAACTAACTCATGTAATAATATGTCTAGTTTTCAAATTGACTCAATAGTTTCAGATATCTTTCAAATATTGACTCAAATTAATCTGTGAATTTTCAGATTTGAGCAAGAATTTATAAACAGTCTAATTAGAAAACACACCAAAGTTGAAGAAAAATACTTCTGGACTGGTTTGCAGGATATTAGCCAATCGGGAATATATTCCTGGGGTACAGTGGATGGGGAAAAAACTGAAACTGTGACGTACACTAACTGGAATTCCTTGCAACCAGGTAAATTTAACGATTAAAAAAATATGTAAAAATACTATCATTTTACATTGAGTAAGCATTGGAGTACCATGTTACAGAACTCCAAGGGTGAAATAAAACAGTCATTCAGAAATCTATGGATTTTTTGGAAAACCAGCCAATAGTTTTAAATATGTCTTTGGTGGCTTACATCTTAGAGTTTTCAGGAGGATGTGTGGCCATGCCCAGTGGAAAGTCTCTCGGAAAGTGGGAAACGAAGGACTGTAAAACCACTAAAGCATTTTCTATCTGCAAAAAATATATCGGGCTGCCCAAGGAGCCAGAAGTGCTTCCAAAGCCAACTGATCCCTGTCCCCCTGGGTGGCACAATGGATCCGGCCTTGCCTGCTATAAGGTAAAATGTTATTCCTATTAGATGTTAATTGCTCGTTACTGCCTTGCAGCAAGTGTGTGATTAGGCATTTTGTGGCTTATAGCTGCTCTGAAGGGTATTTCAAAGATGTTTTACACTGGGAGGAGGAATTCATGTTGGTTCAGGCTGACTGCCTCCAGATGTTCTCATGCAGTCATCCTCTGCCGATTCCTGAAAGATGCAGTGTGCCTCCCCTTGCTCTTTCTGTGGCCAGCTCTGCACACCGGCGCTGAGTGGGCGACAGCATTCACCCGTGCGGCCATCTCAGGAGCCTGGTGCTGATGGAGCGTGCCGTGCCTGTATCCTAGCCTGCCTGCCATCATCTGGCACACAGACACACCTGAATAGGGAAGGAGGAGCGCTTTGCATTGCCTTCCCTTGTCCTTTTCCTTTCTATACTCTTAAGAGTGTAGATAGGACAGGTGGGATTTTCTCTGGTTTGAATACGGATATCAAACTTTATCAAAAAAGTGCGGTCTCAATTGTATTTTACTGTTTTTGAAGTAAATAGTGGAAGTAAGCAGCCATGCTGTTAGCTGGAATGGCTTAACAAGTTTGTATTTAGAAATGCAGGGTTTTCCCCTCCTATTAACAATCAGATCAAGTTAAAACTGAGCCTGTTTATTAGATTTTGTTCATTATTTCTGGACTCAGCGTCCGCAATGAACTGTGTCTTGTAAACAACTCGTGTAGCAAAGTGGGGAAACCCAGCTTGAATAACAAGGCTGTGGACAAGGATCCTGAAGGGATGGGTCTAGCTGATGTGCAGCATAGCTGTCCCATGGCTGATGGGATGTGACAGCTGGCCCTGGCAGTTTCTTCAAAACTCTTGTTGACCAAGTGCAGCATGTCTGTGCAGAGAGATCTGGCTGATGGGAACTGGCTTGGACTGAAGTCAAGGGGATCAAGTGGACATGTTAGCTGAGGTGTATGAGCCAAGTACGCAACTCTGATACATGCAGGTAGCAAAGGCTGTGCTGAAGAACTTTCTGCACCTGCAGCACCCAAACGGGCCCGGTTTCAGTGAAAATTGGGCTTTGCGGTTCACCAAAAATTTGCAAGAACAACATCCCTTAAAACCTGTAATTTGGCTTGCAGTTTTGGAGTGAGTTTGGTCTTGTTTAGTAAAATCTTTCTGGTAAAGAAAAACAGAGAAAGCCTGCCATATGGAGTACGTTGCATTTGAAACAAATTTTGTCAGCTAAACTTCAGAGTCTGGCTGTTGTCAAACAAACTGGAAAAAAAAAATTGCTAAGAAGTCAAGCTCTCTCCCTATGGAGAGAACTGTCCAACAGGGAAAAAAAACGATTATTCATTCCTACCTAGGGTGGCCATATTTGAGTAGTACAGGAGTGTTTTAAAAATGCTGTCATTTGTGTCATTTTCTCTCTGATGTTTGGCTGTTGTGAAGTTCTTCCACAGTGAAAGAGTGCTGCGAACCAGGACCTGGGAAGAGGCAGAAAGGTTCTGTGAAGCGCTGGGAGGCCATCTGCCTAGTTTTAGTCACTCAGAAGAAATCAAGGCACTTCATTCTATCTTGAGGAAAATAATCAGGTAACAAACTAGCCATGGGCTAAAATATTGATTTCAGTTGCATTCTGCGGTAGATAGCAAATGCTGCTGCTGACCCCAAATGGCAAGTATGAGATAGTGTACGGTGACTGTGTTTCCCACAGTAAAAATGGCTAGATGTGGCATTTGAACTGCTGGTCATGTCACTGCCTTCCTGGAAAATGTCAAGGGAGTACAGCTTGGGCAAATGTTTCACATTGCTAGAGGCAGCACAGGAAAAGAGAGATTTGCTTTGAGCATCTTCCATTACATGAATTTAAGTCTGTGTTGTTATAAGTGTTTCCTTCTTTGTGTTGAATTTTGGCACAACTGGGTGATAGTTGTTTCTATTCTTTACTGATACGTTCTTTAGAGATGAGTTATTATTTCAGTTTTTTAGATAGGTCTCATCTTTATTCATGAAATGCTTCCTGACTAAACTGGGTGCTATCTTTTGAAAACATGAATAATGTGGTGTCCAGCAATCTGGTTGGCACGGATCCCATTTGGCATAACTGCAATAACACTATATGGGCATTAGATGGGTATGTTGAGTTTTCTGGTATCAACAAATTAAATGCTACATAATTTATGAGTCTAAGGCTCTATTTTTAATCAAAGGAACTGTCACTGCAGAGCTTTATTAGGCATTGGTGTGATGTCAGATCCTTGTGTAATATGTTTTTTTTTTGATTGGCAGCCTGGTCTTTCAGAACTTTTGCCAGCTTAAACTCAAATGTTGCCAGTTACATGATCTAAATTTTTTCATCAACAAACTAAATCGGGATTATTTCAGAAGCTGCCAACGTACAACACTGTGATTAAATTTTGAAACTTGATGACTGAAGAGATGCTTGACTGATTCTTGAAAACCCAGTGAACTTTTTTTAGAAATGCACAAATCATGAAAATTACTCAATGTTTATCTTAATAAGAGACAAAAACAAACTTGTATGCTCTATATATAGATGGTTTAGCTTGTATAAAAGTCACTTGTGACTTCTTTGCTAAAGTGACTAAAGTCCCTGAAATAAAAATTAGTGCACAAATTATATTTAGCTATAGATCTTATTATACTGTAATTTGCAATTACAAATTTTATTTTAGTGTACCTAATCTACTATGAAACATGAATAGAGAGGTAACTTATTTTATTTTCCTACAAGTACTTGGAACTACTTTTCAGCTTGCAGAATGTCTCAGGTATTAATTATAGTTAATAGCCATTTTTTGTTAGGAGTTTAAAGGTGGAGACTTTTCCTGTCTTTCCGGAAAGTCAGCTGACACATGATGCTACTGCAGTTCCCATATTTCAGAAAACTTGAACTTAGCCTGGAAGGACGAAAGTCCCAGTACTTCGGTATTATTCAACCAGAACTTAAATAAGGGGCAATATATTGAGCGCAGTATGTAAATAAAGGGCAATATATTGAGCCCAGTATAAATTGACTTTGCAGTCAGTGTTGCAGTAACTGCATGTGTCAAATATATAACCCAAACCACAGTATTTTCATCTGGGTCAACCCCTATTCAAGCATTGCAGAACTTCCTGAACAGAAATACTACATGTTTGATATTGCCTGAAGTCTTTTAAAAAAATGTTTGTTTGCTTAGATAGCGTAATGAAGTGTTTAAGTTCGTTATGCTAGTTATACTTTTAAATTACTCAGAGGTGGTGATTATATAAAGTATTTTGGAGATCAAGAGTGAAGGGTGGCTTGTCTGAAAATAAACTCACTTGAGAAAGGAGAGAAGAAACTAAGTGAATTATTTCACCAAGAACAAATAATTTAGGTAACTGGGAGAAATCATCCTAAGATAATGTTAGATGTGATTAGCTACCGGAGTGCACTGGCATGCAGTTTGTCCGTGTTCCCTGCATTTACTCAGTGCAAACTCTGACCTAAACTATTCATTCAGTGCACTCATTTCAGCTTGGGGAAGGAGCCACACCTTGGCTTTTTTGGTTTCGGGTTTTTTCCCCTTGCACAGTTCTCTGGTGACTCATTGAGAACTGTTTGTTTTTAAATGTTAGCAAAAGTCAGTTTGGTTCACCAGGAAAAGGGCAGCTTGCCTAGTCCATTCTGTTCTTTACTCGGATTCTAGAATTGCTCCAGCCAAGTCGGGTGATTGCCATTGGAAAGGAAAATAAAATTTGCCTGCCAGCCTTCCCCTGTCTGAAAGAAATAGGAGATAACCTCTTTTCACTTTGAGGGACATGATACAGGCAGAGCAGATCTGGTTCAGTTACTTCCATTCTTTTAGGATTGTTTTTGTGAGCATTCTGCAGCTTATAGCTGGCAGCGACGCTGGACACAAGGAGAGTGACAGCTTGGATTGGTTAGAAATAACATTTCCACGAGACACCTTACTGAAAGAAATTAGTTGCCTTTTATATGCACAGCTCTGTTGCTGTAATTGTTCTGAATCTAGAAAGCCTCACTAACACTTGAGTTTGCAAGAAAAAACTGATCTTATTCTCAACACACTGGCCAAAACAGCAAGAAAGCTGAGATGCAAGTTGTAGTAATTGCATTAATACAGCTTCTCTTTTCTTCCCCTAAAGAGTAGGTGATTAGCAGGACGGGGATTCCAGCTAGTGGCAGTGGCCTGTTACAGAGGGAAGAGCAGGGGGTCAAATGGGCTTCATATATACTTTTAGGGCAGCACTGCCTAAAATTAAATGGTGCCTTAAATTGCACCATTAGGGAGTTGGCCCAGATGTACACGTGTTGTCAAGAGCTAGGTTGAACTACAAGCCACAGTAACTTCACTTAGGCTCTTAATCTTGTGTTGGAGCTGACATAAGGGACAGAAGAAAACCCTTTTTCTGTTTCAGCAGCTAGAATATGACAGTAGGAAAACTACTGGTTTATATTCCCTTCGCGTTGATCTAAACTTTATTTATCCACTCCTGCACAACATTGAATTTTGTGAAGTTTTAGGTCTGTGTGAGAGAAAAGCCACCGGTATTCTGCAGGGATTGCTGGAGATTTAGGGTCTTTTATTCTTAATCAGCATGGAGTCCATTGTAAAGCACAAATTGCACCTATTTTTTAGGTTAAAACTGAGGATAATCTAGGTTTTAGAGGCAGTTCCAGGAAGGTAGCTCAAAGAATACTCTGGCATTGATAAATCCATTTTGGTACCAGTCCATAGGATGAATTTTAAATGCTTTGCAATGAGGAGACAGATACCTAAAGTACAAGCAAATTCCTTGCTGCAAGCGTAGTTGCCATAGAGAGTCTTAATTCATATTTGGCTTGGATAGTTGGTGGAATTCTTTTCTGTGATGAGGTGATAGTATAATTTCAGAGGGCTATCAAAAGGCTTTACTTAAGCTTAAAAGTGCTATCAAGGATAGTGTAGCAGTTACTGAATTACTCATGGTCATGTCTGAACAGTTCCAAAAGAAGCAAAAAATGTACATTAACGTGTCAGTGCCCAGTCAGCTGGAAAACATTGTTATGTTTGCAGGCCAGTAATTGTAAATTGGGAGATAAGGTGGAGAAATTCTTGACCTGGCACACTTTTAATTTTTATTTATTTATTTATTTGTTACATAAAAGCCAAATACAAGTTGAAAGACTTTGAAAAATTGCTCTAGTTCCTCAGGTAATTACTGCGGATCCTTTTGAGATGAGTGTCTCATTTTCTTTTCAGTAGATATTCCTCTGTAATGATCAATTGTTTAAACTGCACTAAGCCTGTAGGTGATGATTAGGAGGGGAGGGTTAAGCAATGTCTGATTCGTAATTGGAAAGAACAATCACAGAAGAATAAAATCCTAAAGGCAAATTGCCAAAAGCTATTTAGCTGCTTGACAGCTGTGAATGTTGGCTCACAGTTTTCCCTCTGGAGTTATATGGGGCATTTAGGCTCTTTAAAGGCTCCTTAGTGATATCATTAAAAGACTAAAGACTATTCAGTATGATAAGATCACACTAGTGTGATCACACTATCACACCAATGTCAGAAAATTAATGCTGGAATTGAGAGAAAAACAAAAATGAGATTTGTTGGTGGCTGATGCTTTTCTTCCTAATGGGAACCCTCCCAAATAGAATGTTGTTGCCCTTCTTGGCTTTCATGTACTTAGCCCATGGACTCTGGGCTAAGCTGTTGTTTGTTGGTGCTGCACTGTCAGCTGTTTCAGGCTCAATTTAGCATCTTTATGGTGATATGTGCAGAAAGGTAGTGGCACAGTTTTACCAAAGAATTTCTTAACATTGCCCTGTGATTTCATAACATTGCTTATGCAGGTAAGCCTGGGTCTGAGTCTGTCCCTCCATGTAGTAAAGTTATTTTCATAAACTTTCCAAGTTCTGTCTTAATGTTACTTTAAGTTTGTCAGCACTACTTTTTTGGGAGCCTTTTCCAAACTCTGACCTCTGCTGGTCAGACATCTCTTTCCAATTTTGAGTCTAAACTTATTTCTGAGTTGTGCTTCCTTCAGACACAATGTCCTTTTTGCTCAACAGCTCCTCTTCTTGGGGGTTTAGTCTCCTAATATATTGTAAAGAATAATTATATCCTTTCCCTGTCTTTCTTTGACAAGGCTAGACAAGAAAATCCTTAATTCTTATTAACCTTAACTCTCATTTCCTCAAATATCCTGTATTCCTTCTCTGTATTTGGTACAACATGAGTTTGTGGAGTAGTACTCCTGACACAGTTTTACAAGAGCCCTGTACTGTGGCATCAATACTTTACTATCACTGTCAGACCACCTTGATGAGAGTGCCTTTTCCACACCTCTATTGCAGTAGGGTTTCACATAGCCTGTGATTTCATGGAAGACTCATGGTCTTTCTCCCCTCTGCTGTTTCCAACTGATACTATCATTCAGAACAGTGTCTATTGCCTTTTTTGGGCAGGGTATGGATTGGAGTGAATTACCATAAATTTCAGTACCTAGCACAAAATTGATACTTTGAGAAGTAGAGGTTGCAGTACAAAACTAACCTTGCAGTTGGACTAGCACATATTTCATTAAAGTAATTTTAGATTCATAAGCAATAGTAAAGAGTATGGTAAAGGTTGCTACTGCAGATTTAAGTATTTACATTGTAACCCCATTTTTTTAGGCAACTTTGTATCTTGAAGCATAGCTGAAATGTTGAATTTAGGCATCTCCTGTTTATGGAAAATGAAGAAGTAAAATCTAGAAAAAAATACAGTTCTGACTGCAATCCTGTAAAATAGAGTAAAATTTCTATTGCCATTCTTTTATGCAAGCATTAGAGTCAGTGGTGTTATGTGCTCATTTATGCCTATGCCTCTTTTATGAAGGTGTATAATTTAAATATGTGCCCATGCTTGGTTTGTTTATATCACTGACAAACTTAACAGAAATATGAAGCCAGTTATTCTGTATGAGTAGAAGTTTTCATGTGGTTTGACGAAGAGTATATTTGAGCTGATTGCGTAGAGAGAGATGACCCGAGATAGACAAGAGAAAGAGGAGCAAGCCAAATAAAGTGTGTGTGATTCTGGAAGAAGAGTGTAGAAAAGAGACCTTTATATCAAGTGACAACTGATGAAGTGGTGATGCAGCGAACAAAGGAATTATCTGATTTAGTTAGTTTTCTCTGTGGTCAGGCAAAGACAACCTACAGATCTTCTTAAAGAAAAGTACAGAAGAGGTCCTAGCCATTATGCCCATTTTCTCTTTGAACTGCTACAACTTGCAGTAGTAAACCTCTGGTTTTGCTGCTTGATCCTAAGTAATGCCATGACATAGGTCAGTCTTTTTATTAAATGAGCTGAACCATATACTTGGCTTAAGATTTTATATTGTGTATTTACAGCAATGACAGATGGGTATGGATTGGAATGAATAAGAGGAGTCCAGATTCTTTGGGAACCTGGCAATGGAGTGATGATAAACCCGTAAGTTAACTTTTAACTAGGAAACATCATGTCCTGATTTGTTTCAGCTTGGACTGGATTGAAAGTAAATTGATAAATATTTTAATTAAAATATGACAGATCCTTCAACAGATTAATAATTCAGAAGAAGATTGTGCACTTAAGAGAGAGCTGCCATCCAGGCAGATTTCCAGTTAAAAACATATCTTTAATAAGGTTAACCTGATTTCTGTCTCTATTGCATTAAAATATTTTAACAGAAATATGGTAGTAAACATCTAGGAGCTGGTGGAGAGAACAGCATGTCTTCATGCCACAACAGAGGGGATGGTTTATCAGTTCATCTCCTTGATATGTCAGGCTTCTCCAAAAATATCTTCCTCACTGTACTTGATTTATTTGCCTGAAATTGTGAGTTTTTTCCCTCTCTCCCCCCATAATAACCGGTACACAGACTCAAAACTGATCCCGTAACTGCCATTTAACAAATATTTTAATAGTGATAAACATAATGGGATCCCAGGTTTGAATGATCATCTCTGGGGATTACCATAGCAAAACTAGTCATAAAGTAATGATTCTTTCATCCTGTCCATCCTGTAGGTAACTAGTGTTGTTATGCCACTCGATTATCTGGAAGATGAATATGATACAAGAGACTGTGCTGCATTAAAGGTTAGTTTCAAGGTTTTTAATAACAGCATGCCTATTTTTACATGGAAGTGCTTGGAAAAAATACTTTTGCCAGACATATATTGAATTTAGGTTGACTGCTGAGATGTTTTCTTTGCATAGTGGAAAAGTTGCTAGTGTTCCCTTTATCAGTCTACACCTATTATCAATTTGCCCTTATTCAAGCAGTTTTTATGAACCACGCGCTGTGCTAATGATAACCTTTCTTAAGACTTCTTTTGAACTACAAAATATTTTAGTAACAATGCTATTCTCTATTGCATAATGCCATACTATGTATCTCTTGTATATTACACATAACGCTTAAGGATGTAATGTGGAGTCTAAAACAAAAAAGCAAACAGAGCCCTACCAGTAACTTTTAGAATCTAGATTAGTTTTTCTGAACTGCAAATCAAGAAAATGTTTGAAACCTAAAGTAGGGGAATGCAGTAGCCAGGACAGAGTGTGTGTTTGTGTTTATTGTGTGTATTTCCTTGTTTACTTGTGAAATAGACTGTAAGTGCTGTGTCGGTTTCTAATTCAAAATGTCAGGCCTCTGCTTAATTCCTAATTATGTTCTTCATTGCTTAATTTAGTCTTGATGGCGTGAGTTTTAAAATGGCCTTTAACTTTTCTGAAGCATCACTTGACTTTTTATAAGATCACTCCAATACCATCCCTTCTTTTAACCTAATTAGAACCACCTCTGCTTTTAGGATTTACTGAAGGAAAGGATAGTTGCATCCCTTTGCTTCTGTTCACAGCCATTTCCCCTCATTCTCTTCTCCCATGTTCATGACCCCAGGCCGAGAAGCATTAAGATACTAAAAATGTTAGTCGAGAGGAGAGCAGTTTGAAGGGGACACTGTGAATATAGTAACCTCCCTCCCCTACCTGCTAGGTATAGATGTTTTATTTCACTAAATGATAAAAAATTCTCCTTATTGGAGAGATCAGCAAGAGTGAAGTCAGATTTTAAGCTTGATTGTAAGAAATAATCTTAAATAAGAAAGATTATTTCTGTGCCAGCTCAGATGGTTACTTCTTTTGAGCAGAAATGAGAATCATTTCAGGGCAACAAGTTGCAACAGATAATTCAATAATAAGCATTGATGAGATCCTGTGCACTACAAAGAAGCAAAGAAACAACATTGCAAGAAGAGACTTTTGTATGTAGATTGACCTTAAGCCCTTTACCCAATTGCTTCACAAACTCAGCTAGCCTGGAGAGTTATAGTTGAAGAGTTACAGTTATATCTGCTCATTTTTTGCAAAATAAGTTGTTGGACTAAAAGCACAGTAAAATATACTGACTTTGCCTAAGTACCTTTTTAATAGTTTCATTTCATATTTCAGAAGCCTATGCCATACTAACTCAGTTCTCTCTTTCTACTTTTATACAGACCTCTCAGTTTTCACGGAGATCATTTTGGAGATTTTATTTCCATGAAGGCAGAGACCTGGAATTTTACTTCAAGCCTTTTGATTGTGAAGCTAAACTTGAATGGGTCTGCCAGATAACAAAAGGTAAACTGCAGTTACGTCCATTTATTCCTATAAAAGAGTTTATTATTTATTACCACTGAGTTGTCATTATTGCCCAATAACAGAAACTTTGCAAACAATATTTTGTCATTTCCTTTCTGAACTGTTAAGAGGTCAGTACCTGAGATGTCTTGCCTATGTCACATACAAACAGACGTGCACTTAGAATATTCAAAGATATATAATGAAATGACCATGAGGAGGATGCAGCATCACTGCTCCCGTATTCTTTCTTGTCCCATGAAGTGAGAAGTGGCCTCTTATTAGGTCAGGTGATATAAGCCATGAAGTTGCAGCATTTGTGGACTTTACTTAATCTTTCTTAGTGATATTTGTAACTAAATGACCACAGACATATAGGGTGTACAGTTTGCTTCAACCTTAGGTGAATTAGCCGCCTTGTGGTAAAACTGGTGTACTAGCTCCTCATTGTAGTGAGACAGAGGAGTGGGAATACAAAAGAATGGCATGGCATATCTGCACAGATCCAGGTTTTTCCATGCAGTATGAAAAGTGCTGTAATCCAGTAGGCTTTTCCATTTTGGTTGTTCACTAAAAGGCATTTCAGGGAATGAAACTTCTGTTGTGGGGAGATGTGGGTAGATACACTACTTTGATGCTTGTATTCTGCTTGGGAGAAAAAAAGCCACAGTTGTTTAAGACTGAGGTATGCAAAACTCCCATTAGTTTTACATCAACTTATTTTAAACTATTAAACCTGTGTATGATTTCCTTCTCCTTTTATTTTTTTCCATCATGCATACTGAGAAGCATGAGTACAATACATCGCTTCCATTATTGGTGACCACAGTCTTGTTAGAAGGTGAACTTGAAGTGACTATTCCTTTTTTTCCTCTGGACAGGTAGCACTCCAAAGACACCTGAGTGGTACATACCAGGTAAGTGGACTTTTTGTGTATTCTTCCGCTATGTGTATATGGTTGTTAATACTCTATAACAAAACTAATAAAAGATATATTACTACCGTAATACCTGTTTGATACCAGCAAAGGTCATGACTGATAGAATTTGATTCTGAGAGAGCTCAGAATGCAGGAAGGAGTGTTGGCTTTTCCCAGTGTCAAACTGAAACTTCTTATTACATTCAGAAAAAGAAAGGATGAGTTTTTCAGAATTTATTTCTTATGTGTGTGATATTTCTTCTGCGTAGATGAAATTGGAATTCATGGAGCCCCACTTGTTGTTGATGGAGCAGAGCTGTGGTTTGTACCAGATAAAAACCTGAGCTTCCAGGAAGCTATTTTCTACTGTCAAAAAAATGATAGTGATTTAGCCTCTGTGGAGTCTTACCCAAAACTCAGGACAATACTATCTCAAATAGAAAAGGTAAGGAGGTGTAATCTCTCTAACAGATACTTTGCACTGTAGGGAAATTCTCTTGCTAGTTTTTCCAATATAAGAAAACATTAATCCTTAATTTCTTTCTTTTTCCTGTTGGCCTTAATAGTTTTTAATTGTACTTAAAAGGAAAAGATGAGTTGAAAGAGAATTATTTTAATGTCAGTCTTGTAAAAGATTGTTTTAAATTTTAAAATAGCCTTAACAATATGGAGAAACAGCCCACCTCCAAGTGGAGAGAAAGTGTCATAACAGGAGCACCATGTAAGCATCCCATTGTCTGCAAATACTTCACTAACAATTGTGCCAGCTCTTAACTTTATGCACAGACAGGACATAATTTTTCACCTGATGAGAGAATTTAATTAGAAATGCATGATGGTCTGATAGCCTTTACTGAAAGGGGTTTGTGGTGTTCATAGCATGAAAGTACATTCTTTTAAGGAATCTTACCAAAACATTTCAAGTTTCAGCACCTCTGTTCCTACCTTTCGTCAGTGCTACTGCTTGTGAGACAACAATACTTTCTGAAATTAGCAGCTTGCAAGTTCTCTTCATGAAATGTCTCCTGACAAGAAGTTACCTGGAAGGAGAAATTACAAGGCAGGAGAAATCGAGGATTTGACCTGCTAAATCTCTAGCCTTTTCCTGAACTGTTTGTTGTTAGGCTATCTGCTGGAAGAACAGGATTATTCTGAGGAAGGAAGGAAGGTCTGGTGGAACCACAGCAGCTTTAGGCAGCTTGCAGCTATGTCCTGGTTGTCTGGTGGAGTTCCTGCTATGAAATTTGTGGGAATGGTGTAGCTAGCACACACTTAAGACAGTGCTGCAAGATTTCCTGTCGCTTTATCCACCACAGTGAAAAATGTGGGCTTTTTTTTCTGGTCGGTGCAGGAGTCCATCTGCTTGGCATATCAGTCTCGAACTGTATCCTTTCCTATTGCTGAAGAATAGTAATTCCTGCACATTTTAGAAACATTTTAAATAAAAATTAATTTTTTCATTGACTTCTCCTCAGTGGAGTCTGGAGCTCTTTCTCTATGGGTTCTAAAATACTGGGTTTTTTGTTCTTTATTTCCACAGTTATCAAACAGCGAACAGAAGTGGTGGCTGAAGTTTATTGATTATGGCTACAGCTATCATTCACCGTATGTAGAATAATTATGGGGTGCTTTATTGTAAGCTTTTTTTGATGTGCTTTTTAGGAATATAGTTAACTAGAATAGTTTCCAAAGGAAAATATTTTATCCCCAAATTTGTAAAAGGTTACTTCTTCTGTATCCTCCCAAAGAAGTAAGATAAATAATTTGAACTAAGCTAGAAAACAATACAGCATTATTCAGTGACCACTGTTTTCTGCTTTTGTTCACATATACCTGCACCTATTCTTGCCATGCTAAACTTAGACCATGGAATACTTAAAACAGAGAGAGAAGAACTGTATAGTACTCAGACAAAGCAAACAGTGGTTAAGACAGTATGTGTGTACAATTAGAAAGTGGGTATATTTAAAAATATTGTTGAAATGTTTTAATTAGCTGCCAAATTCTGAGTTCTGTTCCCATTACAAGTGTTATCGACATAAAAAAATTAATTCATATTAACTTAATAATAACTGAATTCATAATCCATTTCTTGCCTGTTTATCAGAGCCCCTAGATTTCAGGTGTTGGGCTTTGACATCTTAGTCTTGTCATGTGAATCCTTGAAATCTGTGATCCTAATAGCTAATGTATTCCATTGATCTGTAAAATGCTTTTATTGGATTTTTAAGCCCAATTCTATGTTCTGTTAATAATTAGGGAACAAGGGGGAAAAAAAAAAAAAGGAAAAAAACCCACCCTGTCTATTGGCTCTGGAGGTATCTGAGAAACACCTGAGAACAGGGAATGTGAAATTGGTTTAAGACATCACTCTTCCAGTTAGGTAATGCCCAAGTCTTGGAGGCCTTATAGTACAGCCCTGTAGAGCAGAGATGACTCACAGCAAACCTTGCATTGTGCCGTTCATGGCTTCATGGCTGCAGTGAAGGATTATGGGCTTCTTACAAGGAATATTCTTCGCTTGCCAAAATACTATAGCAATATACTACTTTGAAAATAAAATGGGCTATTGCCCATTCTCCTCACTTGTCCTGACAATGTGCCAGCGATTGCAGCATGGTGATAAATAACCTCCTACCCTCATTCTGCACATCTCCTCAACACAGTTAATTTGGGCAAGGTACATAACTACTGAACCTACCACCTATACGTTCCTAGTCTAGTTTTTACCCCTTCTGTCCTTTCCAGTGTTGTAGGGCATCTCCTAGAAACAGTTACCAGCCCAAATTTTTGTTTGCACTGGCTCTGTTGCTATCAGAGTTTCCACTTGAAGATCACATTGGATTGGAGATTGACTCTGAAATGTTTGTATCCAGTTTACAGTTATTTTCACGCTTCCATAATCGATTCCTGAGGGATTGCTGGTATGTTTCTAGAAAGAACTGGTATAGAGGTAAGGTTGGTTTTATTTTTTCACCCCTCTCTTGTCATTATTATATTAAAAAAAAAAAAAAAAGAAAAAAGAAAAAGTAATTACTGTTCTGCCCAAACTCTTATATTGAATGCAAATTGATACTGAATTAGGAGTGAATGGCTTCTTGATGATAATTTGACTGAATTTTGAATAATTTATTTTTTCTTTATGGTAGAAGCCATGATAATATTTCTTGATGACCAGAGGCAAACCTGAATTCAGATGACAATTTTTTTATGATTGATTGTCACTCTTCTTGGGACATAAATTGATTAGGTTGAAATCTGGTTTTGGTGGTTACCTTTTTGTGTTTATGCTACATACTCTGAGCTCTGGAAATTAAGTCTTAGAGTTGTGTTAGAGGAGCTTGACTGAATACTTGCAACTGCGTATGCATCTGGAGATGCAAATTTCATTAAATAGTGCAGTCATACTGGAAGAGATACACAAAGTAATGGAAATGCACGTGGTGGTACTTGAAGCTTCTTATTTCCTTTTTTCAACATTGTTTTATATTGAGGAAGATGTATAACCCCTGGAGAACAAATAGTTCCTCCTGTCTACTATCATTTCCACTTTAAAGCACATAATTCTGTTATATGCTGCTGACCTGTTTTCACCTCTGTAAGGCAAAAACTGCTCTTGACTAGGAGGCCAGTCCAGTTAGTGTAGGAGTCATGTAAAGCAGTACAGGCCAGATGCCCTCCATATGGATATTAAAGGATTCCTTTTGGCTTTAATGACCTTTAGGTCCCACACCCTGTATGCCAGAATATGAGATTATTCCTCATATTAAAAGTCTTCTTATTTCATGATTTTTCTGTTTGAAGTTATCTCTGCCTATATGAAGTGTTACTACTGGAAGTAAGGAGTCAGACTCTGGATCTTTAGGAATATTATATTACTGTGTGATATAAGTCATTTGCATTTGTCTTTTGCTCTGCTGTTACTTCTAATGCTTTAGATTGCATAGTACTTCACTGTGGTTGCACTGAAAAGGATTTTGC
Organism: Mycteria americana; assembly: GCF_035582795.1. NCBI lineage: Eukaryota > Metazoa > Chordata > Aves > Ciconiiformes > Ciconiidae > Mycteria > Mycteria americana. The sequence continues at coordinate 25,681,711 of NC_134373.1, forward strand.
TTCAGATTGGTGTTTGTCACGTCATAAAGTATGGATGACAATTGAAGCATGATAGGCATTACCATAACTGTTTTTTAAAACTTATATTTCTGCAGACTACCCAGTTAACTGTAACATGAAACTACCCTTCATCTGTGAAAAAAATAATGCCTCCTTACTAGAGAAACATGATCCCAGTTACCGCCCAGTCAGAGGAGGTTGCCCTAAAGGTTGGCGTCAGTTCCGGAATAAGGTACAAAGATAATACAGATCAATCATCCTTACCTATTTTTCATAGTCCAGTAAGCTGGAGTGCCCTGCTGAAAGAGGTGAGGAAGTAGCCCCTGTGTTCAGGAGTGGACTGGGAGGTGGCTTTTGAAAATTATACACAGTGATTAAAATCGTTTCCCCCATTTCTCTCTCCCTTATTCAGGATTGATGGTTTCTTAATTTCAAAGCAGTAATTTTCAGATTTTTTGCTTTCCCATCACCACACATTTAGGTCCAAGAACATTGGTTGTATTGTCTAATCTTGGGCTCTGCTTTGAAGGAAGAGAAGGATTAGAAAGGGAGAGGATGAGGTTTCTGTGGCAGAACTGTCTTGATTCTCTCACTGAGTAATCATAGGCAGGCAGCAAGGTGGCAGACACTCTGCTTCCTAAGTTGCCTTAAGGATTTAACTCACTTAAGAATTAGAAGCAGCTTTTAAGAATGAACCAACACAGGTCAGAAGCCATAGTATAGTATATTTCAGTATTATGTTTTAAGGCAGTCATCTGAAGTCTTAGTGAGACTGATTCCTGTTACTTGGACTGCCGTTATTCTGTACATAAGAAGGAGCACGCATCAAATCTGCACGTGACATTGTGCCAAGGTTTGCAAATTACTTCACATCATTGCAAAATATAGCTTTTGAGTACCCATGTAGTTTCTCCCAAAAGGTAATCGATTACAATACAGGTTCCTGGCCCAACCCTGTCTGACTTTAGAGTTCATGTGCGAATTCTCATTCTTAAAACAGTACATGATCCTGATGTAGCCGATTAAAAATTACTGAATTCTAATCCTCAGTGAATGAGGAGTTAGTCAGTGGGATTATTCATCATTTTATATTTAGCTATTCTGTTGAATTTAATAAGAAATGCATGCAGGTAGTATCAGTTCCCTTGCTTTCTGAGAAAAGTAATTATATGTTATTGCAGGAAATGAGAAGTGAGTTTTAGGGTTGGTTTAAGAACCTTTTCTTATGAGTTATTTCTTAGGAAGCAATGGTATGATGAAAATCACTTTCATTATGTTTATTTTGCAGTGTTTTCTAAAGATGAAACCTGAATATTTAACATTTAATGCAGCTAATGAAAAGTGTGTAACTTTTGGAGGCTCTCTTCCATCTATCTCAAATCAAGCTGAGCAAGGTATGATGGTGAACTGTGGGCACTTTTAGTATGCAGCTTCTCTTCCAAATTCAGTATGGTTCTGCTTAAGAACTTGAGCATAAAATCACTTGGTTATCTACAGGCACACTGAGAGCATTCTAAAAATCCAAGACCAGTTAAAAATGTGTTGCCTATTGTTGTTTGCATCACTGGAAACATAACATGGAAATGCAGTCAGCAAACATTCGAGCCGGTTCAAAGAGCAGCTTCTCTGTATGATCTTAACCTGATACAAAAAGAAAAAAATTGTAAAACCTTGCATTAAGGGATGAGGATAGAAGGGTCACCACTGAATGAAGAATTCCCATGTTTTGCTTTGCAAGTTAAAGCATAACTGAGACTGTAGACTTTGCACTGTGAAAGCTACCTTAGGAGCTGCTTCCAAGACAAGCTCAGCTGTCTGTGTGGGAACGAGATGCAAACACAATGCCCGCTGGAGCACATAGGACCCTCTGTGTCTAAGCGTGCTGAGCAACTTAATATGGCAGTGTGTCTAAACCAACCACCTGCAGGCCTTCCAGGACACTGCTAGGAGGATAGAAGGCAAGGGGACTGCAAAACACAGAGTTGTTCCACCTTTGGGACCTGCCCCTCTGCTGCCATATAAACTAGAGTTACTGAGGTAAATGCAGTGAGGAAGAAATGTGTTCACACTGGCTGCAAGTAATGTTCAGCGATAAACTGCTGAATGAGACAGCTGTATTTGCATCTATATTCTTTTAGATAACAGTTCTCTGCAGGTATATCTGAAGTAGCTCACTTGAATTCTGCGATGTGCACAGTGCATATTTTCTTTATAAGCAAATAACCTCTTGCCAAATGGCATATGGAAAGTGGACTAGGGAGGCCACTAGTGTACCTGCAGGCAGCAGCTGAATGGTAATTATTTTTTTTTACTGCTATTATGGGGGAGGAATAGGGTTGTAACCATACAGGAATATACATGTCTGAGACCTGCATGTTTTTGATGCTTTTAAGATTGCAAAAGCATAGCCATTCTGAAATGTTACACAGCACGATCTTTTGTCTGGTTTGGTGCATATGGAAGTATTTGTTATTGTTTCTTGTTTGTTTTTCTTCCCCCCCTGTAGTGGAGGCCACCTATATGGAAAGAGGCACAGTCCTCTTTCTGTGGGCTGCTTTTACTCTTCCCAGTGGCATTAGGAGGCTGGCTAGCTCTGACATGTAAATCTTCAATGGCTTTGTCTAGCTCAGAAAATAGGCTGAGGCTAGTCTGGCATGTGGCCAATAGTTAAGACATGTCAGCAGTAGCTAATTACATAGCTTCAATTTGTCTTCCTAATCTAGACAAGCTTAGTGAATGCCTTTGGTGCCCAAGGGGTTACCAAAGCCCATTGTTTTGTGCCAGAATGCTCTCTAAGAGGGGCCTGATTTTAAGGTTTTCCTGGCTGCATTTTTTTCCAACTAAACCTGAGTTCCTTTGTCCTGTCCTGCTTTCTCTGATGGTGGGGTGGGCAAACTCTGGCAGAATCCAAGAGATGTTTCTGCTTTATGGCATACGGCAGTAGGAGAGGAAGACAGGAGATAAGACTTGCTCCATCAATTCAGAGAGGGCAGGAGGGAGCTCTTCTGTTATCTTTGCAGGGAGACAATAGAAGATCTTGCAGACCTGTGGAAAAGCAGCTTCTGAAATTTGGATGCAAGTGCAAGAATACGAAGTTGTGGGCAGAGAAACAGGTTAAATCCACTGCCTGCTCCTCAGATGAGAATTTGGAGGACAAATACCAATACTCTGTTCCTTTCAGATAAAATCGATATGAAAGGTGTTATCTTGTGGAAGGAAGGGATGATAAGCATTTGGCAGTCATAAAGGGCTGGGAAAATTAAGTTAATACAAACGGGGATTGCATTATCTTATTTATGTGAAGTGGTTTTTCAGATGTTTACTGTTGTTGTCTGAACCACAATATGTACACTTACTGTTCTGCCCAACAGATTATATAACATCCTTGCTTCCTGGTATGCCAAAAGATATTTGGATTGGTTTGCAGTTTCTGTTCAGCACAAGGGAAAACAAGTGGATAGATGAGAGTAGACTGCTGTATAGTAACTTTCACCCACTCCTGACAGGAAGATTAAGGAAAATTCCACTGGACGTAAGTTCTGACTTTTCACTTCTCTTGACTATTAAGTAATGAAATTTGGAATATTGACTGTATCAAAAAAAAAAAAGCCAAAAAAAATGTAACAGACCAAATCCCCCAGTTAGTGGTTTTAATTGGCAAACAAGGTGACTGACAGTAATGGAGTTCTGTTTACCTTTATTTGGATGACAGCTTCTGAACTGAGATATGAAACACTGAAGGGTGAAGGAAAAAAGCTGAAACAACTGTTTAATGACTCTTCTGGAACTTCTATTTGTAATTTAAAGACTACATGAAAACAGTCATCAAAAAGATGTCATTGATAATTCTTGGTTCAGTTACACTTGGAATGCATCTGTAAACCATTATACATTGGTATTTTGCTCACTGCTCTACCCAAGGTGAAGCATAATAAATATAATCAAACCACACCCACAAACAAGATTTATTTTAAGCATTAAATCTTTTCATTTAATATGCTCTCCCGTATTTAACTTATGAATTATTTTGAGTCCAGGCACCTGGTAGTGTTTGTAAAATAGGTAAGCTGTATTGCACCACTCCTTTGAAACTTCTTAAACAAGTTTAGACAGCTCAGGTTCTCCTAGCCTCATGTTACTTCACCTTCTCTATACAAGTATGTTTATGCCTTATTTGAGTCTGATAAGCGTATTTCTGGGTTTCAGCTTTTTGATGAAGAATTTAACAACCAGTGCGGTGTAATCCTCAATGATCCCAAATCACAGTATGTTGGAACATGGAATTTTACTGCTTGTGCTGACAGGCACTTCTTGGGTATATGCCAGCAGCCTATAGGTAAGTCTGAAGAGTCAAAATAAATTAGAGCCAGAGTTTGCAGTTAAGATGCGTGTGCCGGGAGACTTTTTGATGCATGTAAGTTGTTGCACTTGAAGAGCAAGATTCTTGTAGAGACTGAGCAGGTATATTTTGGAAAAGGAGAGTGTGGAGGATGATCTGGGACCTATTTTATCAGCCATTCAGAATTTTCCCTTTCTTTTTTCATAGCCCAGTTCAGAGGGAATCTATTTTCCTGAGAGACTCTGTGTGGTTTCAATGGAACCATACTTCAGCAGACAGGTCTTTAATGTTCTGTGGGTATAGAGGTCATGTACATCAAGGGGTGGAACAAGTGACTCCTTTTTCCTCTTCAGAATGGTGGAAGCGAGAAGCCCTGGGAAGGAATCTCACAATATTTCCATCCTCCTTAAACATATCCTGTGGGTTTTAGCACTATCAGAATATGAGGTGTCATGTACTCTTCACATTGAAATCAGTCTCCCCAGAGCAAACCCTGAGGGCATACATGGAGAGCGATAATTTGGAGTGATGCAGCTTTCCCTAGCTTCATACAGATCTGTTGGCATGAGTGGGTTTTCTTAATCTGAACTAAAAATAATATTCTGATGTAGCCATGTGGGTTGGTCATCACTAATTACTGGAATTGGATCAAATGCATATAGCTATTATACACGTTTAATTACTGCTATGGGCTAATGTTCAGCATACCCACTTCTGAGTATGTTCCTCTATGTAAATAACCCTTTTAACTAACTAAGTAACATGCTATCTTCTAAAAAAAAAAACCAAAAACCAACTGTTCAAAACACCCAAGAATATGCTCACCTTCTTAATTCTCAAATAGGCAAAAAGATTCCCCCCCAAAAAATAACACAAAAAATCTTCTTTATTTCAGTGCCAAATAATTCAGAAATTCCAGGTGTCCAGATTAGAAGTCTGGATGGAAGAGATGTAGTCACAAAAATTCAAAAAGGGGATTTTTATTAATAGGAGGTTGACAGTATATCTGTGTAGATCAGTATATTATTAGCCTGGGCTGACTAAAATACTAAGCACTTCTCCTAGCCACAGCTGTAGAAGGTGTAATGAGAAGAGTTTTTGGACTGCCAGAGAATGTGTCTTGGTGCAGTCTGGTCTTATATCGTCATTGCATTAGGGATCTAAGGATAATTCAGGTTGGAAGGGACCTCAGCAGGTTGCAGGGACAGCTGTGAGAGAGTCCAGGTTGCCTAGGGCTTTATCTTAGGGAAAAAGATGATTCAGGTTGCTTGGAAATCTTGGCAGAACTTGCAGAACTTCTTGAGACATTAATCATTGGCAATTACTTCTTTCAGAAATGGACACTTCCCCTGCTACCTTGTTTCCAGTTTGGTACCCCTTGATGTGTGATGGCACCCTTGGTTCCATGGTTCTTTTTTTAGCTGTTTACTAAGTGAAAGCATCTGGCAGCAGACACAAACCACTTCAAACAATCTGTTTCAGCCTTGTCACTTTTCTGATCTATTGAAAGCTGTAAATTGCATATAAATATCAAATGAATATTATGTTTCTGTCTTCCTGTGTTTTGGAAAATGGCCCTGTCGGCCTATCAATCAGCCATTTATATCCTGTTATTTATAGAGTGATTCCCCCCCCCCAAGTGAGCTTTTTCTGATTGAGATATTTTATATGTCAGGGTTTTTCTCCCTTTTGGAGAGATCAATTTATTTGTGGTTGTGTATAAAATTTTTGGGGTTACCAGGTTTGCATGCTTTAATTTACCATCCATGGGAATGTTTGCATCTTTTATTAACTGCAGTTGCTGTGCATCGCTGAGCTGCATGCCTTCGGTATGATGCCGATAACTGTGATAATACTCAGTGCTTAGAGCACAAATAGTGAATTACACCCCTCCCTATGCAAGGTGGATTTTCTGCAATTAGTTAAGCACACGTGGAGGCAAAATCAATTCCCACTATACCCATGGATGGCAGTATGGAATTCTGGGACTGTGCTGTACACTGTGAGATCTGCATAGTCAAGTTTCATGGCCCATTGGATTTGCGTAAGCATAAATCTACAGGCTCCACAGAGATAAATGAGTCAAGTTTAGCTGTTGCTATATTGCAGCAGAGAGAAGTTGCTCTCTCCCATTCTTGTATTTGATTAAAGTTATAGAATATGTTTTTAATTCAATAAATAGAATTCTTAACATTATTTAGCAGTTAGTTAAAAATAGAAAATATAAAAAGATGTGAACCTAAGTTGAGAGAGATACATAGAAAATACATAAAAGAAAAAAAACAAGGATTATTTTCAGCCTATCTATTTCTATCTAAAGTGTCAAAGATATTTGCTTTTAACTATAATCATTAGCATAATTACTGTCTAAGAATTTTTTTTTTCTCAGGGGAAACGCAAACAGGTTTTTCTGTTTGTTACAGAGAAATCGGGAGTTTAAAATGTGTTCCAGTGTTTAACCACCTAATAACTGGATTTCTTACTTACAGGAACTGCTGATAACCAGACAGAGCAAGTCCTTAATGAAACATTGAGCTATCAAAATGTTCAATACATGGTAATTCTGAAGAATTTGTCCTGGAATGATGCAATGGCTGCATGCATAAGTAACAAGATGCAGCTGGTTAGCATCACAGATCAGTTCCAGCAGGCTTTTCTCGCTGTTCAGGCTGCCCTTCATAATTACCCGCTGTGGATTGGACTCTTCAGCAGAGATGTAAGTTTTATTTTCCCCTCAGACTGTGGCTTAAGGTCATTTTTAGAGTTGTGTGAAATAGAAACTGGGATAAAGAGATGCTGTGAAAAATTAATTTCTGCGGTAACTGTTTTCATTTAGGGATAACCATCTGGAGAGTCTCAAGATTAATGTTCTGCATCTTCAGTCTTCCAAGTTACATAGTTCTTGAACTCCACTGATGGATTGATGATGATGAGACAATTCTTTTAAAATATTATAGGATGAAGGGATATATTGTAGGGTAGCAGCAACATAGATCACTGAAACATCTCTGTCTCTTTTGTTAATGGATGAGTAATTACTGTTGGCATTTAATATCATTGCCGCTGTTTACAGTACCACTCTAGAAAGACAACCCAAAATCTGTTTTAAAAGGCAGAAACTAGAAGTGGCAAATAAAATCCAAAATGAATCATTGAACACTTCTGGAGATATATTTCTAAAGCTTAACTTAGACTCTGTTGTTATTTCATGTTATTTGTGCCTGTGTTTTGAGTTAGAGGGAGACATCCCTGAGACAGGTTAGTGGGTTTTTCTTTTTTCTTCTGTTTATTTTGTCTTTGGAAAAGTCAATGCAGGAGGTACTGTTTTGCCTTTATTAGCCAGAGGACCTCTTGAAGATCTTCATTGTGGGCTGAGAGCTTTCTTAGTGAAAGCTCTCATTGTGGGCTGAGAGCTTTCTTAGTGAGAGCTTGCTGAGAGCATTTCTTCATGAAATGGCTTGGGCTTGCTTGCAGGGTTTATCTTTTGTCAAGCACATGAGTCTTGAGATAACGGCAAGAAAAAAGTTAAAATTTATTTGAGAAGTGCCTTACCTACAAAGGCTGATGGTGCTCACTGAGCATCTATGGTGTTACGATCTTCCTATGTCAGTAATGGGCTACTGAGTATTCTAGGCAAAGTAGGGGGGGAAAAATAGAAATGTGAGTATATACTTTATGGAGAATATTTTTTAAAGGAAACAGGCATTTAATCTCAGTGAAGATGGGGAAGCCAGAACAACCTATTTTCCCTCCTCTTTTGAATCTTTATCTGTAAGTGAAGATCAAATGATTCATTTTGCTGTATACAACTCAGGCATGCACTAGCTTTTCACTATTGCAACACTTCATTATTTGGGCACAATTAAAAAGTCACATGAAAGAAAATTATAATGAAACCGGTCAACAGAACTTGTTACTCCAGTGCTGGAATCACAGACACAAAAGAAAGATACAAGATAAATTAAATTACAATGCAGCAGGGGGATTTCCTGAAGAAAACTTTTAAATGTAAGATTCTTAAAGGATGGCGTGCTTGATGTATATGGGTTTTTTCTTATTCCTCCTGCATCCTCCAGGGCAGGAACGCATCTGATTTAATAAATCTGTTAAGTATTTAATAGATTACTTTCAAATCAGTGTAGAGTAACCGAGACTGGGCCTTATTCTCTGATATTATCAGTCTTCCAAGACCAGATAATTATATACACTATTGATTTGCAGGTGCAAATGTTGTAATTTGGACATCTCATTGCCAGGCCTTCCTCCATAAGCATAGTAGTTAAACATCAACATTTGATAATTTGCCATCCACTTCAGCTAATTCATATTTTTGCAACTGCAAGACTTAAAATAATGAAGCTTGTTATATTGTGAGCAGCAGATCAGATTGCAAGGGCAGTGGAACACATAGTTCTCACCAGAGACACTGTAAATGTCTAGCCACTGTAAATATATTTTCATATCGTTTTCTGTACCTAATATTTTTTACTGTGTAAGCTCATCCCTTTTACTTATATAATGCTAGGGTGGAAAACATTATGGCTGGCTGGATGGGAAACATGTTAGTTTTAGTCGCTGGTCTGAAGATGATGAAGAAACAAGTCAAGAATGTGTGTTTTTGGATACTGATGGCTTCTGGAAAACTTCTGACTGTTCCTCTGAAAACCGAGGTGCTATTTGCTACACATCAGAAAGTATGTATCCTAGCATAATACTTATAAAAGCTGAATTTTGTTTTATTATGAAGCATATTTGATAATTGCAGATTGCAAATTCAAAATTACAACTTTTTTAACTTGCATTTCTTCAGACAGGCTGATTTGCATTCCAGGAAAAAAGAAACAAACTTCAAATAGGGGGTCATGCACCTGTTAGTCTTAATCCACATATTCTTTACAGATGAATTCTGCATGGGTGCTTTGGGCCAGACTGTACTCTACATATTGTCAACTGATTCTACCTTTGTGCTGTTTCTCTAAGATTGTTGCATACTAATCTCTGTCACTTGTGTATGGAAGAAGATTCAGCTACCTCTGTACTACTCACATCTTAATATTAGGACCTCCTGAAATCCCTTCAGACATGGAAGTCTATACAGGGAGGAGGTACATGAGTACGTGCAGAAGAAAGATAGCAGGTAGACACTGAATTGAAAGGTGTAAATTAAAGTCACCTGCAGTTCACAAACTCTTCTAAATATATACCAATTATAGCAGACAGGGAGGAATATAGCAGAACATCTTTTGGGGCAGGGTACATATGTAGCACAGCCCTTTTCTGAAAAATGAAAAAGATCTTTCTGAGAGATCATCACAGATTTCTTCGCTATGAGATGATTATAATTTGTTTTGTTTTTTTTTCTGTGAGGGGACACAGTTAAGCCATGGTTGTACATACTGAGTCACAGTAAAGTGTATACTTGGCATTATGACATCCTTAACTATTTTGTGCTTGCAATCTGAGCAACTGCAGGAAGAGTCCTTCTCACTTCTCAAGTATTAGATAAAGCCACAGAACTGAGATGTGTCGCCAGCTGTGAAGTAGCTTATTTGTTACAGTGATCTGCCTTCATACAAGAGACAATAAGAGCTTTTAGTTACTGGTCCATGCTTAGCACTTTTATGTAGGGATTTTATTCTTAAACCTCTCTAACATAACCATTATGAAAAGTTGTAAGCATCTGTATTTGATAATGCTTACTGATGCTTTTGTTACTTTCAAAAAATCACCATTATGAGGAAACTGAAAGCAACAATGTATTACACATTTAGAGGATGGCACTGAATTTGTCTTGCATGTTTTTAAATAGTACCTGAAAGTGGTTTGTGGTGTGTCGGGTTAAGTGTTGGTCCTGAATGTCTTCTTTCCCTTCCTTAGAGAAGATTGAAAAAGAACAAGTTACACAAGTTAAGTGCCCACATAAGATTAAAAATACACCCTGGATATCATTTAGAAACAATTGTTACACTTTTATGATAACGAAAAATAGATGGAAAGAACCTCATCATTTATGCAAGAAAATGAGTAAGTACTTTGTCATATTACAGGTATTTATGGACTTTTATCAGCTTAAGGGAGATGAGTTTTAGATCTGAGTCACTGTCTTGCAATGACAACAAAGTGAGTGTTGAGAAAGGTTGTAGCATTTGAAAATGTGTGTTAGTGTTGCACTGCCTAATGCTGTTTGCCCTTGCACTACTCTGATAAAAAGTGCCAGAGTATGGGTAGGAGAGTTTGAGAGAGAGATGGCTAGTAACTATTGAATTCTGAGATCTCTGAAAAGCTGGAAGGTTGTGGGTTTTTTTCTTTCTATAACATGCAAATTTTAAATAGGTTGGTTAATTGTTATCCCCTTGGCAACATTCTGGGTTTACAGTCATATTCACTTCATGGGGTTTTTTCCCCCCCTTGCTGTGTGGAACACTTAGGTGAACAAAGTAAACAGACTGAGAATAGTCCAGTTGAGAAAAGCACGTGGGCTTTTCCTGTCCATCCTGAACAAAGTATAAGCTTAGGAACAGCTTCCCTCATATTAAAACATTGCTCATGGCACTTCAGACATCCATCTTTCCAGAAACTGTTTTTATTTTTCATTAATTGATTTAAATTCAGTCTTTTTCTTAATACTGTTTCTCTACTAGGCAGTTCAAGAAAATCAGGAAAGATTGCTGATATTTTTATGTTCTATGCACAGAATTTTTACTACACACAACTTGAAGTGACAGTAGAGCCCACAAATATCTCTGGAGCTGATATCTTTCATTTAGCCACAAAACCAGGGGAAGCACTGTTGATAATACCTTTGAAAATTGTTTTCACACTGTTCATTTACTTATTATGTTATAAAGGTCTAGCCTTTACACATTCTTGACCTATCTGTAATAATTATTAACAATAATGGCAAAAAAAAAAAAAATTTGTAACTGAAAGGTGAATTTTTAAGAAAGTAATTTAAAAAATTTTTTCAACAGACTCGGAAGCATTTGTTCTGAGCGTTCGAGATGAAGAAGAAAATAACTTTGTTACTGAGCAGCTTCGTTCATTCAGCGGCCTGGCTATGTGGGTCTGGCTGGGTGTGATTTATGATGACAGGGGTAAGATTTAAGGTTGTTTTTCTTGATAACTGGATTGGAGACAAAGTTTGCAGCATTTTAAGTGCCTGTTTCTTGCATGTTTCAGTATACAACTAAAGTCAAACTGAATGCAAACCTATAATAATGCTTTATACTTGTATTTATCTTCTAGAAGAAAATAACAGGATGTGCTTTCTGTTTGCGTGATAATTAGATCCAGTATGTTCTGTTTAGTCTAGATTTGATTTCTCTGGAAAGCAGGACCTAAAAGGGCCTGGATGAGTAATGCTAACATATTTAGCATTGTATATGGAATTGATTTACAGTAACTTAGGGTATCACTGCATTTTTTCCGAAGTTAATATCTGTTAATGTCATTAATAGATTCAAAGTTAAATGTACTTTATTTTATGTACACGTAATGTCAATGTTTTAATAAATATGCAATGTTTTCCACAGATAAAGTTCTCAAGTGGTATGATGAAACTCCTCTGACTTACAATAACTGGAGGCTGGGAAGACCTAACATAAAGAAGAACAGTTTTTTTGCTGGTGTAAATCTTGATGGTTTTTGGGATATTTATAGTTATTCTCAAAGTTGGCATGCTCAGCACTATAATGTGTACAGTATTCTCGCCTGTAAAATCGAAAGGGGTAAGCAGTAGAGAAGATTTACATGTCGTATTGGAGTGTTGGATGAGGCTTGTAATTTAAGTCCTGGTTCTGCAGTACCTGATATGTAAGGCTTTGGTTTTGCTCCCAGTGAAACACACGGCACAGCTCTCATGGGCTTCTGGGGTTATATGGTCAGTCTGTGCATCACTGCTGTAATATTCCGATCAGGAAGAATGTGTTTGCTGTGTGTCTCCATCAACTGCTCACAGTGTTCAGAGTAGCAAAAGATAACTTGATGTAAGTGGCTTGTACTGAATGCTTTAACAATTGAATGACATTGATATACATGGATTTTAATGCTTTCCGTATGTTCCTAGTAACATGAATGAAGTGCACAGAACTTGTTGTCTTCTTATTCTTTGAAATAGGACCCCGACAGCACAAGCCTCCATTGCCTGAGTCTATTCCACATGTAAACAGAACATACAGGATCCTTCAGAAAAAGTTAACATGGTATGAGGCATTGAGAGAATGCAAACGCAATAGGAGTGATTTAGCGAGTGTACACAGTGAATCACAACAGTTATTTCTAGAAGATATTGTCAAGCAGGATGGCTATCCTCTGTGGCTTGGGTTGTCAATTCATGATGTAAGTATATACTGTTGGTAACCTCAGTAACAGAGCTTGTAAATAACTTTCTGCACAGGATATGAAGTATTTTCTGATGCTTTTTTCCAGTTTCTTGGAATTTCTATTCCATATAGTAAGTTACGTACTTTGTCAACCCTGTGTAACATACATTAAAGTATATTCAATTTTAGTGTGTGTAGCCACACTGAGATATTTTTCCAAATCCTTGAAATTTTAAAATAATATAAAAGTCCCACATCATGCTTTGTGGCACAAGGAAGTGCAATTTGCAACACTACCTTTAGAGGCTCCAGATTTATGGCCCTCTGTAGGATCAGATTGCATTAGCAAATACAATCAGAGAAGGCTGTATGGAGCCTGTTTAGTCCAGGTCAGGACTGGCTCTGCAGCAAGTTATGTGTCCCTTCTCCCAGAAGGCACAGCAAGAGACAGCTGCAGATCATCCTCCTCCTCCTCCTCCTCTGTCTGCTTATCCTTGGAGCCAAAAGCCTGTGGCCCCAACCCTGCTCCCCACACTACTCCCCACACCTGGCCATGGTAGTTAATTGGCAAGAATACCCCTCTGCAGAGAGAGGTGTGTGATTTCTATGGACACCTTTGCTACCTCTGCCTGTCCTTTGGTCTGAATGGGTCCCTCTGCTTCTCACAACTGACCCTTCATTGTCATGGGTTTCCAGCAGCATATCTGAAGTAAGAGCTAGCACAGCAAACCATTCCTGAGCTGACCAGCTTTACTCGCTGAGGCCATCTCGACAGTTTAGCAGTTTGCAACATATCTAATAATATTCATAGTAAGGAAGGCAGACTGCTTAAATGAAACAGCAGGATGAAATGAAGTAAAGTGTTTTCCATAGAATAAAACAAGGCTAATTGCAGGTTTAAACTTACAAACATCCTCCAGTTTCTCCGTTCACACAAGTAAGCAGCATTTCTATGTTAAGAATTGATTGGAAAATACAAACCATTTTGTACATTTATTCAGTATGGATTTAGAAAATGAGGCACTTGCACTTTAATTTATCACTCTACAAGGGATAAATATTCCTACATGACTTACTAATGACTGACAAGATTTAAACCATGACCATATGCAGTGGTTTAGAAGTTGTGTGTTTTTTCTTTAATTAGGGGAGTAAAGCTAATTTTGAATGGTCAGATGGAAGCGACTTTGACTACTACCCTTGGGAATTAGAAAACTCAAATACTACTGAGAACTGTGTTCTGTTGGACACTAAAGGATCTTGGAACCGTACAAAATGTACAAATGTTGCTGAAGGTGCCATTTGCTATAGCCCTCCAAACAGTAAGTGTTATTTTTAATGTTTTGTGTGGTTGTCTTATGTATTCTATCTTTACATGTTGTATTTAGAACTAGAAATGAAGGCTGAAATACTACATGTGATTCCCTATTTAAGAAGAGTTGTCTGTCAGGAACAATAAAACACTTTTTAATACTTAAGGGAGATTAATTCTCTCCATTCCAGTGGTGAAAATCTAAAACAATCCTGGTCGCTTTTTGATCATCTGTGATATGAATTGTACGTATCTTTTCCGAGTTGAAATCCATATCAAACACATACATCAAACTTCAAAACCCCCTAAAAGGCAAGAAAAAATGGTTCCCAAGTCTTTGTGACTTGTCTTATGCTTATTTTCAAATAAATTCTATGACACATGAAGAAGGAATGTAAACTAATTGGAATCATGGTTGTTGGTAGGAGAAGTAGTCCTTGTTAATACTTACTGTCCTGTTACTACAAAGAGACTAAGCACAAACTCCTGCAGCAGAAATAATGTCAATGTCTTTGTCTTTGCAGAGAGACAATTACAGCCAAAGCAAGTGAGCAGAGCCCCAGGATGCCCGCAAGTTGGTGGTACCCTACAATGGATACAGTATAAGGATCACTGTTACGCATTTGACATGGCGTTCTACAATTTTTCAGTATATAATGTGGAAGATGCTAAGAAAGTCTGCCAGAAACTGAGTATGTTTAGACTCTCTATCACATCACAACTTGTAATTAGTACATTATTCGAAAGAAAAAAAAAAAAAACCCCAACAACCAAAAAACCTACCCTGGTTATACCTTAGCTTTTCAGCTTTTATGCTTCTTTAGTTTAGGAAAAGTAATAGCAAGCTTTATTTTTGAACATCTGATTAAGGTTCTTGGTAAAACTCTGCAATGTGCTGACAGTTTGTTTGGCACATGGATATCTGCGAGTAAAATGCGGATAGCCATTGATAGAGGATTCAGAAATTTAAGGCTTACGATTTGGAAGAAACAGTTTTATTTGCATACAATTAACTTTATTATAAGTTAGTGCTGTTAGCAGTGTTTTCTTATTATATCCTTGCATTAGCTGCTTGCTAATAGGGAGCTTGCTAACCTATCAAATGGTTCAAAGCACGTAATATCACTAAAAAACTTAATTTTATGTCAAATTAAAGGATTTTATCTCTTCTTTGATAAGTTATGTGGGGAATTGTATTGCAGAAGATGATGTTAAGCAGTCTTGTGTACAGAATTTTTAATCACCTTCTTAGCTTAGAAGCTAGTGACTGTCATAACTTACTTCTATTGAACTATTACGGTTGGACTCGATGATCTTAAAGGTCTTTTCCAACCTATATGATTCTGTGATCTTATGATGTGAAGTTGAACTCGCTACGTAGGATGAAAAAGAAAAGGTACAAGTAGTCCCAGTCCTGGATGCAGTTTTATATTCCATCCTACCTGGCCTGGTAATTGAAAGAGAAAGTGATCTTTCTCTAAATTAAGCTTCTGTCTTATATTTGCATATACTTGTAAAGAATAGGTATGCTCTCAGCCTGTCTCCAGTATACCCTTTCCTCACTCTTACTCCTTAATTGCTATAACACTGTATAAAACCTGAGGCACAATGAGGGATTGATTTAGAAATTAACTTGACTCAGCAAAATGCTGAGCTTTTGTTCAACTATATTTTTGAAAAGGGCTTATTACTTGGACAAGACTAGTAATTCTGAATGTGGCATATCTTTTGATATCTTCCATGTATGTAGTCCACAGCTGCAGTAAGTTTACTCCCATTTTATTTTGTATGACCTGCTTGAATAACCAGTCATCTGAAGCTGTCTTGTATAACATTACACTGTATTTTGGGGAATGGGGGCTTTATGTCTATTCTGCAGATTACTTCAAGCTAATTTTACAAGCCCAGCTCAGCAAATCTTTTCCCGTAGTAATTGTTCCCACAGAACACTCAATGTACAAGCAGCATGAAAAATATCTGAAGTTGCAATTCTGACTTTCTTCTTCCCCTTAGATCCTTCAGCAACCCTTCTGACTATAGTGGATGCTGAAGAAAACGCATTTGTGAGCACACATATAAAGGAAAATGATCTCATCACCAAGAACGTGTGGCTTGGCCTGGCTCAGAGCTCTAAGGGTAAGAAGTAGCAACCATGTATGAGCATGAGTGTTTCATGTGGTAAATAAAACTGCATAAATTCTCAAATAAGAAAACAGTTTTGTAGTGTTGATAGCCTACAGTAACTTCTGCCTGAGGTTGGAATCCCTCATTTAGCATTATAAAGTCCTTTGGACTTCATTGTAGCTTAAATCTCTTCCTGTTGCACACTTAAGATAATCAGGAGTCACTGAAATTCATTTTCCCCAACACTGTCATTGGTGCCTAATGGTTAGGCTGCAAATGCATCAAATGCTAAAAATCTGGAGAAGAGGTGTGGCTAAAAGTGATGTGTTCATTTTTATTGCTTTTAATATACAGGATAGATAGGCAGCCCTGTTTCTTTTAGCAATGTAAAGAAATCAATAGATGGTGAATGACATTGTGTAACATTACAGCATGTTTTGGTTATCTAAGCTAAGCAATTTTTTTCCCCAACAGATCAGTCCCTGAACTGGCTTGACGGCTCATCAGTTAATTACGTCAACTGGGAAAATAAAACTGCAGAAGTCAATGAAAAATGCAGTGTTATCCTGTCCACAACTGGCACATGGTCCAAAGTTGACTGCAGTCGTAGCCAAAGCAGAGTGGTTTGTAAAGCCCCTTTAGGTACGGAAGCATTGGTTTTTAGCAGAGACTTAATTTTGTAGTTACTATATTCAGGATTTTCTTTTTTTGTTGGGGAAAGTCTGTGTTGAAACAATGAAAGCGCAAGTCACAAAAGAACCTATCAAGTACCTCTGCCTAAGCAGGAGCCTCCTGTTGCTGTTTTACCATAAAATTGCATTTCAGGGACAAATTCTCTAGGAATTTACTTCTCCTGGCTCCCTCTATCCACTTAAAGGGGAAGGGAGAGAACTCAAATTTCCACTTAAAAGAGAGCATAGAGTAGTCACTGTCGCTTCTTACCACAGGGTATCTCTCATGGCTGAGTCTGTGTAGGTGGGAACAGAAAGACTTCTGCTTGTAAGAGATGCCAAGTAAGCATGTACTGCAGATTGTATTTTCAGTCTTGAGGAGGCTTCTGAAAATGGCACCCCACAGCTCCAGGAAAAGACTTGGGCCTTACGTTACTTCCTCATATTCTGCTGTGTCCAGGAAAGCAAGCGGTTACCTGAGCATTGAGCAAGCAAGTTCCTGAGAAGCAGTGGAATCGTTCTGATTTTGTATACATCTTCACTGAAGTGGAAATGCAGGAATAGATTTAATTTCATGCTGCTAAGGAAGACCTCAACAACATCTTTTCAGTGCAAGGGAAGTACAATTCCCTTCCACTCCAAGAGAGTCCAGGAACTCATTAGATTTCTGAAGTATACAAACCTTGAAATGAGTGCAGCATTTACTAATAGGTTTTTTGGACCTCTGAGTCCCTTCCAACCTAAACATGATTAGGAAATTAACAACAGAATGATCAAAAATAGCCTAATAGATGCTGATTCATATGGGAACCTAACTTCCCACGTGATGAAGTGAAGACTATTAATATGATGAAGCAGTTTGTTTTAACTTCAACTAAATCCGTGCAGTATTAGTATATAGCTACCTAAGCGTCAACCCCATGACGAAATATGCTTACCAAAACTCTTAAAGAATAACTATTTGTGTTTTGTTCTGTTACAGGCTCCAATCATACTGGGGTGGCTGTAGCATTTGCCCTGCTAATAATCTTGGTCTTCATTGTTGGATTAGCGTGGTATCTCTATAAAAAGAAGCGTCTTCACTGGAATGCCTTCTCTTCAGTACGCTATCAAAGAGGGATGAGTGATGATGAAACTGATAATGTGTTCACAAAAGATAGCTATTGAGAAACTGTTCCTTCTGGGCAATTTAGCATGAACTTCACTGTGTGAAGCCATAAGGAATGAACTACTTGATGTTTTATTACTTCTTTTTAGAAAAGTAATAAGAAGGTTATTAATGGGGGCTAAATTTTGTTCTTTTATACAAGTGCAATTTTTATTCAAGTCCATGGTAATTATTTACATTTGGCCTCAGCCATTTAAAGTGCAAGGTTTCTAGAGTTCTGTAATATCTTTTGATTTACAGTATTTTCTCTTTACTGGAAAGAGTTTTTAATGGAATAATTAATGCCAACAGTACTTCATGCAACATCACCCTAACGAATACACTTAAAATTGCTACATGAATTCTGTAACTTTGTACAATTAGCCATCAATGACTTCATGCCAAACAATGTACCATTTTGATATGCTGTAAGGGTTTTGCTGCTAGCATTGGGTTACCCTGTAGAAGCTAACACAAAGACAATAAATAGGAGACAAACTGTCTTTGTGTAGCAACTTCTGTAATAAACAGTTACAAATTTTGATGTAGCAGGAGAGAAAGGACAGACAACTAAGTATTCATTCCCACCCAGCTAGAATGTAAATTTTCTTGTTATAGTGGAGGAAGATCATATTGTGATTTCCCCCCTGCTCCAAAGACACACAAAAAAATCATGTTATAGTGGTGAGAGAAGAATCTTCCGTAGAACGTATGTACATTTTGAATAGAGAGTTCTGGGGAATACCCTGCACTAGAGCCATGCCGTCTAGGAGTAAATTAAATAAACATAGAATATTTGAAGCCTGAGACTGTGCAAGCTGGCAGATCACTACTCTTACCCCCTGAAGGTGGTAGTGGGGCTACCAAAAATACCCATTAAGGGCTAACTGCAAACACAAGCAGAACTCAAGATACAATAAAAGCCTTAGCCCTATACAAGCAAAGGCATGAATGTTAGGTTTTATCCTGTGACATAACTGTTCTTTAAGTGAATGGTTCAGTTTCTTTTCACAGTTCCTTTCACAAAGTTTTGAAAGCACAAATAGCAGGAAGGTTTACAGTGAAAATCAGTATCTGGACCTAAGCATTAATTAAATTAAGATTAAAAAACCTGCACTTAGAGTAGTATTTAGAGAAAGACATACCACATTCTATCTATGTCTTCAAACTACTCTGAAATTAGACCTGAGAGATTTTCTTGTAGCTCAAAACACAGAAAAGACCTGCTCCATTTTATGATCTGTTGCAGTGTGACACCCAAGGACAGGCGTGTTACAGTGACAGTGTTCCTTGTTCTGTAACGCAATCCTCCTGATATTTACTTCCCTTAATACTCTTATTTATACTAGGGTTAAATGCCCAACTTTATAGGTGAAATATGTCATCTGTCCAAGAAACAAGGTAAGGTATATCTAAGGAAAGAGTGAGAAAGAATGTATGGTAAATAAACTTGTGTACATAAATGCTAAAAATACTTGAGTATTTTACATAAAACTTAAACTTGATTTTTGTATGTGATGTGTCACTGTGGCCTTTTCTATGCACTCCAAAGAAAGCTATAAAGGGAAAAAGGGAAGACAGAATTGTATCTATTACTCTAACAATTTGATCAATTAATGTTTTGAAAAAGTCTTTAGGCTTTAATGCACAATACAAAGAACAGACATCTTTACTTTTATGAAGGAGGATATGTAAAAGACCAAATAATTCCCCATGTGATGGTGGTAGGATATGATAAATAGGAATACACTTGGTCTGACATGCTGAGAAAAGTACTACTGATTTCTCTGAAGCAACGGTGTGAGGTCATGATGTTCAACTGCCTTTTTTCCCCCTGCAGTTTACTTACGTTGACAGCACTTTTCTTTGTTCCTGTTTGCACTATTTTGATAAGCAAGGGTTTATCATTTGTATTGAGAAATAGAGAACCTGTAGATACTGCTTTAGAGCCAGATAAAACAGCAGCCTGAAGGGGCACAGTAAAGGAACCATTGTGTTAGTTTGCTGATCAAAGAAGTAAGCACTTTTGTTGTTTATTTGGTACTTTGGGCACAATTGTGAACATTTTCTTTCTTCTTTCTTGAGGTAACTTGTAGAAAAAGTCATTATGATGCTAGTTACTATGTAATGAAAATTACTCTCACCCACCTTAAACTTACCCTGGAATGAGAAGTGTTTGAAATGTAACAAAGCCTGGTTCCTGTCATCTTCTGATTTAGCTTATATGCCTAAGTGCTTTGCCAAATGACTCCTAATGTAATGGACTTAAAAAAAAAAAAGTGTTGTTTATTGTCCTTTTCTAACAAACAACACTAGTAAGTGTGGAAAATTATTTACAAATTTTCATGTTTTGAGATTTACTAGTTTTACAGATGTTTATACTTTGAGCATTTTTAGGTGTGAATCTGAAATGGAAAAAGGAAATTAGTAGTAAAATCCTAATTCTCCAACACACATGAGTATATACTTTTTATAAAAAATCATATATTTTATTCTTATGAATGATGTAAATAATTTTTAAGGCCCCATTTCTCATATTTGTTTCACCATACCCAAGTTGTCTAACCACTGGTAATTCTTATTTGAGTAAGCACAACTGCCTTAGCGCAGGTGAGTAACCCACTTTATATGAAATACATAGAAAGATTATTTAGCGGTATTGTTATTGAAAGAATAAAGTTAAATAAAACACTAAACTGCTTACACTGGTTTTATTTCCGTGGAAGCAGTTATCACCGCTAAGGTACAGCTCATTAATCACTGGATAAAAAAGCACATAGCACGGGGGCTGTGATCACAATTAAAGCAGATAAGTAAGTGTTACCACGATAAGAAAACTTTAGAGGTAATAAAAATCTTTGATGTCTTTAAAAAGAATGCCAGTAACTTTCTTTTTGCGGTTGAAAACATACTTTATCATGGAACGTGGTTATACTTAGCTTTTATCAAGCTGCTTCTGGGTTTGCACAGAAAGGGAACATTACTCTTGCCTTTTTGTTTTTAATTCAAGGTGTCGTTCATTAGCACCTTGTGCCCCATCTTAGCTCCAAAGCAGTTTATAAGGGCTCCCAACATAACTCCTCATAAAATATGGGCAAAGTTAAATTACATTCAGCCATGTAACACTTGCAATTAAAGCATGACATGTATTCATTTTAAGTATAATCTGAATTCTGAATTCCAGACCTCCAAAATCTGCAGCTGCTGGTCAAAGGGCAGTGCTATTTTTAGCTACAGTAATGGCTTGCTGTGCTTGCTGGGAGAAACATCCTATTGTGCAAGACAAACGAGGTCATCTGTTTCAAAAACATTAATTAAAAACTGAAGATGAGCAGGGAAATAGAAGCACAGAAATGAAGTGCTGTTACCAGATCACAGAGCAATGGAGTTGGGAAAACATCCTAGAACTCCTTCATCTCAGAGCACAGACCGTCTGCTGGACTGCGGTAGCTCGAGACAAAAACTGTCCCGCTTCAGGTAAATGCACAAAGGTTTTTTGCACACTTACAACTTGATGGGTCTGTCTCATGGGCCTTGCTCTTGTCAGGGCAGAGCTCACTCCTGTGGTGAGCAGAGCAGCAGGGTTTTCAATTCCTCTTCCTGAATTTTGCCCGGTCTCTGAAGACTCTGTCACGGAAAGGTTAATCCACATCTGCCACTAGGCCAGCCAGCACTGCTATTTTAACGCTGTTTCTGCATCAGTAACTTCATTGACACAGAAATAACTTAATTGACACAGAACC
This sequence comes from Mycteria americana, assembly GCF_035582795.1. Classification (NCBI taxonomy): domain Eukaryota; kingdom Metazoa; phylum Chordata; class Aves; order Ciconiiformes; family Ciconiidae; genus Mycteria; species Mycteria americana. The sequence goes on from NC_134373.1 coordinate 25,703,368, forward strand.
ACAAGCACTTATGCATGAGCACCATTTGGGCCTGATGCATTTGTTGTACTTCTTTCTTACCATTTTTCCTTTCTCTTCAAACCAAATGCACCGTCTGCTCCTTGCTCTGGACGTATGTTATACATCTAAACATTTTTGAAAGGAGGAAGTAAATTGCATGGCCTGTCAGTGCTATTTTTTTGGTGTGGCTGCAAATAAACAAGGACCAGACATTACAATTTTTGTCGCTAAAAGTCAGAATTAAAATTTGGGCCCTTTATGCATCCACTGTTGCTGTGTGTGTGGAGCACAGTGGGATATGTAACACTCGGGTTCATAAAAGTCAAATGCATGTCAAGAAGTACATAAAGTTCTTATTAACCAAACTAAACAGACTTTGCACAGTTTTAAAGTGAGAACTATGAGCAATAATAAAGAACTAAGCTTAGGAAAAACAGGAGATTAGCTACTGGAGAGAAAAATTCAATTGTCACTCTAATGGGCCTTTCCCATTTAGTTCTGAAGAGTTTTAAGATGAGAGTTGGCAAAACACTAGAAAAAGTAATTTTCTGTTGAGAGCAAATTAACTTGCAAATGGTGCGTAGCATAAATGCCATTTTAAAATGCTGTTATCTTGGTTTCATTCCGTTATGGTATTTTCACATTGAGAACTCCTGTACCCTCTACCGTAGTATCTGCCAGTAACTAAGATTTTTAACAGATTTGGGGGGGGGGGGGGGGTAGGGGAGGATACCAGATGAGGTTTTTATTGTGATTACACAGTAATGCAACACAGACTGTAAGTCCTTCTGGATTTCTGTTTGCCAATGCGGAAGGGACTATAATCATAAACAGAACAACAGTTGTTTGTTAGCTTTGCTCCTTTTCAGCATAAATAGAATAATTTACTCCAATGTGGCTTTTAAGAAAGTGGAATTTCAGTGATACAAAATAATTATTGCAAAACGTGCTTTCTTCATTATGCTGGCCCCTTATGTGCACATTCTTTGTTAGAACAAATGAGAACAAAGATCTTTTCTGCACACTGTATCTCAGGACACTCATATGGATAGTAAGTGTTCTACTCCTGCTTTCTATTAAACTTCTCTTCTCAAATGTCCTGTGTCACAGTTCCCCTTTAACAGATGATATAGAATAGATACTTGTACAAAAACATAGTGCTTATACTCTGTAAAAACTAGCAGGAATTGTATGCATATTCAAATTCAACTTCCAAGTAGTTGGTTGAGATGATTTCACGAGCGTGCATGATTGAATGTCATCCCCATTAGCAACCGAACTGCTTTCTGTTTCATTGAAATGTCTTTATTTTCATAAACATGATCTGGGTCTTTAAAGAGCATCTTGTGTCAAGTGAGAGTGTGAATTATACGTGTATGTGGGTAATAGGAGGGCACATTTACCTAGGGCTGGTGGAGCAGATCATCCTGAGTGCCATCACACGGCATATAGAGGATAACCAAGGGATCAAGCCCAGCCAGCATGGGTTCAGGAAAGGCAGGTCCTGCTTGACCAATCTGATCTCCTACTACAACAAGGTGACCCGCCTAATGGATGAGGGAAAGGCTGTGGATGTTTTCTATCTAGACTTCCGTAAAGCCTTTGACACGGTTTCCCACAGCATTCTCCTGGAGAAACTGGCTGCTCATGGCTTGGACGGGTGTACTCTTCGCTGGGTAAAGAACTGGCTGGATGGCTGGGCCCAAAGGGTGGTGGTGAATGGAGTTTACTCCGGTTGGCGGCCGGTCACAAGCGGTGTTCCCCAGGGCTCTGTGCTGGGGCCAGTTCTGTTTAATATCTTTATCAATGATCTGGGCGAAGGGATCGAGTGCACCCTCAGTAAGTTTGCAGATGACACCAAGTTGTGTGGGACTGTTGATCTGCTTGAGGGTAGGCAGGCTCTGCAGAGGGACCTGGACAGGCTGGATCGATGGGCCAAGGCCAGTTGTATGAGGTTCAACAAGGCCAAGTGCCAGGTCCTGCACTTGGGCCACAGCAACCCCATGCAATGCTACAGGCTTGGGGAAGAGTGGCTGGAAAGCTGCCTGGCAGAGAAGGACCTGGGGGTGTTGGTTGACAGCCAGCTGAATATGAGCCAGCAGTGTGCCCAGGTGGCCAAGAAAGCCAATGGCATCCTGGCTTGTATCAGGAATAGTGTGGCCAGCAGGACTAGGGAAGTGATCGTGCCCCTGTACTCGGCACTGGTGAGGCTGCACCTCGAATGCTGTGTTCAGTTTTGGGCCCCCCACTACAAGAGGGACATTGAGGGGCTGGAGCATGTCCAGAGAAGGGCAACGAAGCTGGGGAAGGGTCTGGAGCAGAAGTCTTATGAGGAGCGGCTGAGGGAACTGGGGTTGTTTAGCCTGGAGAAAAGGAGGCTGAGGGGAGACCTTATCGCTCTCCACAACTACCTGAAAGGAGGTTGTAGCGAGGTGGGGGTCGGTCTCTTCTCCCAGGTAACAAGTGATAGGACAAGAGGAAATGGCCTCAAGTTGCACCAGGGGAGGTTTGGATTAGATATTAGGAAATTTTACTTCACTGAAAGGGTTATCAAGCATTGGAACAGGCTGCCCAGGGAAGTGGTTGAGTCAGCATCCCTGGAGGTATTTAAAAGACATTTGGGTGAGGTGCTTAGGGACATGGTGTAGTGGTGTTAGGTTTACGGTTGGACTTGATCTTAAAGGTCTTTTCCAACCTATACAATTCTGTGATTCTGTGCCTGGGATCGTGAGCTACTATGAGGAAAAGGGCTGGGTTCTTGAAATTTCCATCTTGTATTGTCTCCTGCAGCCACCGTTCTGCTTTGTACCTGTTCTGGCTCATACCAGCTTCGCAGCACTGACAACTAAGCCACCAAAGGATGAACACACCACCACGGGCACGGGAGCCAAAGAGGCAGCCTCACACCAGCACAAGCTGCTGGGAAAGGGGACCAGGAAGCACCAACAGCCAGCCAGCGCGCCCACAAACCTGAAAGGCGTGGGGTGAGCACTGCCAACAGCCCCGCCGCACCAGCACAGGGTGCTGGGAAAGAGGGCCAGAACAGCCAGAACCACCCGAAACGCCAGGACACCGCAGCCCTGGCAGGGGTGGGTCTGTTCCCCGCCTCTGTGAGCAATAAACCTACAGCAGCCAGGGGAAAGCAGCTCTCCCGACTCTGGCCCAAGCACTCACAGCACAAGGAGTTTGCTGTGGGCAACAACCAACGCTCCCCTCTTCCTGCCCCAGGGGACTCCCTCCACACCTCCCCTCCTTCTGCAACCAGGGCTTCTCTTTACACCCCACGCCAGTCTCTCTCACCCTGCAGGACCAGCCTGCTTCTAAGCACTTAAGCACAGACCTTCCTGTGCATCGCTTTGCTCACAGAGCACAACTAACCAAAATGCAGCCATCCTAGGAGAGCTAGGAGGAGAAGCTCCTGGTTTAAATACTGCTCTCCCCATGGGCACACCCTGACAAGGCATAACCAGGGACAGCTGAGTTTCCCCTCACTTACTCAGCTTGGCGCTGCAGCAGGAGAAAGCAGCAAGACGGGTAAGTTGCTCCTATGAATGCATCGGCTCCGTTGCTGGACTTGCAAAAACCATGCCCGATGCCTAACCCAGTACAGAACCAGTTGAGTTTATACTGACGGGCTGTCACTTTTTGAGTAAGAGTTGCATAGGATTTACTGGTGCTTGGTTTTGCAGAAAGGATGCGTTTGGGTTGGTAATTCTGAGCCATTGCAGCATTTCAGGGAAGGCCTGAGGCATCTGCTGTGGTGGGGGAGCAGCGTCTGGTGGCTGCAGGAGGCCACAGACCCGTCCCTGGGTGCAGCGTTAGGAGGAGGCGGTGCTGGGCTCCCTACCAGCCAGTTGTACCCTGCAGCCGGCCGGGTGCCCGAGCCACGGGGCGGCAGGTGGTAGCGCACGTCTGGCAAGAACCAGGAATCACCCAACGTAATGTGTTTGCACTTGGTTGCATCCAGACCTAAACACCGGCGCAGAGGCCGGGTACACTGTGAGATGGGTGCTCCCCGCTGAGGTTTAAAAGGCTGCCCAGCATGAGCCGTGCTTGAAGAGCAGCGCTTAACAGGTGGGTAGAGAGAGGTGAATTTTACTTGCGAGTTCTCGGTAATCACCTCTCTGTTGACTGGCATGGGGCCAAAGTGTGTAGCCAATTGTGGCATTAGGAATCTCTGGTATAAAATGTGGACAAGTGCTTAGCAAATTTGCAATCCACAGATTTAGGAGCTTATATTTTACAGTGGGGGCTGGAATTCATGTGCGAGTGATTTGCTTAAATGCCCAAGGGGAGCATGTCATCTTGAAGTCAATGCAGAGTAATGATACAATGTACAGCCTACAGAGGGAAAGGACGTGTGTTTTAGAAGAAGGCATAAATAAAGTTGACGTTTACAGTCAAACTGGTTTAATAATTAGATACACGTGCTTGTGCTGTAACTTACTGGGGCTGTGCTTTTGTGTATAAACCATTTTATGTTTACTCTGTAGGTGCCGAGTCTAAATTGTACCCTGTTCCAAAGCCTAACTCTAACACCCATTGGCATGAAACTGTTTCATATAAAGTAAACGTTAGAACATACGAACTTGAGTTAACTATTAGAGAAATACTGGGGTGGAGGCTAGAAGGGACTGCACAGCACGCCGGCAGGGTGATAAAACAGAATTAGCATGGGAGTGGGAGAACGGCGTTAGTCAGCCATCACCTCGGGTGGTTATTCACTGCAACCAGAGTCAGAAATGAACTCGTGCATGTTGTCATAGTCGTGCTGGACCCGCAGCGGTGCATGTTTGTTGTCATGCTAGTGATGTATTGGATGAAGCAAGTAGAGTTTGAAATTCAAGAGCTGTGAACAAGTGAGACTGGCTAGACAGCTCCTGCTTTAATCCATGGCAACTGAGGATGGTCTCTGCATTTGCCACCAAGAAAAAATTCAGCTTCAGGTAGCAGCAGCCCAGCAGGCAGTGAGTGGGGGAGACGCCGTGCCAGACCCTGATGTGACCGAGAGGCCATCTTATCACAAGAGGGCTATTCAGGACAGACGTATAGGCCCAGCAGCCTGTGTTTGGTTTTGACACGCTCCTCCACCCAAACAACTGGTAGCTGCCTGTGTGTGACTTAAGGCTTCTTAAGCAGAAAGGAGGCAGAGACGGCGTGGTTTTGGAAGTACACAGAAAGGAACATAACAACTGAGGAAAGAAAAGCAACTGCTGAAGTAAGCAGAGGCAGTTCCAGCCTCAAATAAAGACCTGGAAAGACTACAGAAGGTCATAAGGATGGAGAAACTGAAAATCTGCGAACAGCTGGAGGGGAAATTGCATAGACCTGTCTCCAGGGTCCCAAGGCTCTCGGAGCCAAGGCATATATGAGAGCATATTAATGGGGATTATGCATCATGGCTTGGTTTCTGTACCTGTGTATGTATTGAGGGAACTTTCGTCTGCCAGAGGCTAGTCTGTCTGTGTTGCCGACAGCTCCACTGTCCTCTGTCCAGATTTATCACTTTGGTGACACATGCTCTTAGGTGAACACCATGTCCTGGTCATGCTACCGTAGGAGAAGCGCTGCTGGCAGTTTATTTGAGCTGGAAGCGATTTTCTGTCATTAGTGACTTTGGAGGTGCTGAAGAGAAGGGATGGAGCTGATCCTGCAGACTGGGACTTCGGAGGTAATTAATTCCTCACTCTGCTTTCACCACAGTGACTGTCTCAGAACCAGCCCCTTGAGCTCGCGTGGGACATCTCCCACTGACCAAAGGTACGACCCAGCCCCAGAGTGAGCGGCAGAAGCTGGAAACAAACCTTCCACATTGTAGTGGCAAATTATAGACAATAATTTGCCACAAATGCAAAATTTGCTTCTGAGAGGAAGGGCTGTTGTCTCCTCATGCTGTTGATGCCTGGCTTTTCACTTACGAGTTCTGAGTGGTAGATCTCCAAGTAAACATCTTAACATGAGCACACAATGTCGGTGAGTGAATACAGCCTGTGCAATCCAATAATTTATTAAACTTTCATCTTGTAAAGCCAGTTACAAATTAAAAAAGACAGCAGAAGGAATTCTGTAATAGAAATGAGCAAAATTACAACAAATAGTAATGGGAGTTACATTCCCAAGTGGGTTCAAGCTGCCTGCAGCAACCCAAGAGCCAGAACACAGAGATAGTGCAGAGTTAGGACAGGGATAATCAAGGCTATTCTGATACATAAAGAGATGTAGTCAGTGTACGGACCGATACGAAGTATTACTTCTCAGATTGCCTCTGCATTCCTGTTCTCTCTCACTTGTGACCTGCTCATCTTTTTATTCTTTGTGACAAAAAGGGGTTGTTTGTAGGACCCTTCAGTAAAGCTATTTAAGGCAAAACTCCAGTTGAACATACGATACACAGTAGTGGCTACCCTCTTAGGCTGGCTGCGTGGCAAGTGGAGACAGTGTTTGCACATGCTGCAGTGCAGTGGAAATAAGAGAAAAGCATGGATTATGTACACTGTGTTTCTTCTTGTACTGTCAACCTCAGAACTACAGTGTTCTGCAACACAGTATTAGTGACATGGCACAATTTCATGATGAACTGGAATGGAACCTGTTGCATACTGACTCCTAGTTTTCTTTTCTATGAAATTGCTATTTCATAGCTAACAGGCCTTAGCTGCCACTTCTTCAGAAACGGAGACATCTGATTCTAAACGTAGAACAAGGCCCACGGTACATACAGCTCTTCAGTTTCATTAAGAAACTGAATGGGCCTTTGCCTTCTGGGATCCCAAGACTAGACAAGGGTCATAGAAAATGGCTAGCCACCAGGTTTCTTGATTGCTAATGCAACCAATTTATGATGTGACTCATATTGAATATTGTTTTAAACAATGAAATCAAGTTTCTGAAGTCAAGAGACTGAAGATGACTGTCATCTCTCACTGAGAAGGAAAAAAAAATTCTGCTTCTTCAAATTGCAAGGAGCTATAAAAATCCTCCAAGAAGCAGTTGTTTTGGCAAAACAGCATTGCTTTCAAGTGTGGCTGATGACTAGGGACCTAGAGGAGACTGGAAGGAGATTTGGGGATTCAGTGATGGGAGCAGTTCCAATTAGAATTTGGAGAAGGATGAAGGGTTTGGCATCTGCTTACAGGAGTACAGAGGAAGTGAAATTCTTGCCTATAACCATTTATCTAGGCACCTATTCACTCAGTAGGAAACAGTTCACTTAAAACTAAAGTTCAGGGATCCCACTCATCCTACAATCCCACCTAGGGAAAGAAGGAACTTAACGCAGGCAGCCTGGTCACCATGAAAACCCCTGACCTCCATCTAAAACCTGGTGTTTGTGAAGAACAGCTCTTCTGGAAACGCAACTAAATCAATCTCACCTCCTGGGCTGTATAGGTGAAAGGCAGTCATTACTTTTTAGGCAACAGGTGCTGCTAGGAATGTACCTGGAATGGCACCTGATGATCTATTTCAGTGGTGCTAGTCCCACAGATTTTCTCCTATGTTGGAGTATTTAGAATTTTAACTTAAAGTGCTGCTTTTTACAGTTGTGTACCTGTGAACTTCTATTGGAAGGTAAAAAACCACCTCGGGTGTTTTTGTTTGTTTGTTTGTTTAATGCTCTCTCATGTAGGGTTTGACCTCTTAGTTGGGACCACTTGGCTTCAATTATACCAAGGCATTTTCTTTTAAGACCAGATCAGATCATTAGTATATCCTGAAGAAAAAACCCACAGTGACTTATATTTTAGAGTTGCTTGCAAAATAAATAAAAACCAAACATTCTTTTAGCAGACCATGCTGTGATCCCATGATCCCAGATGTTTGCATGTTGGAAATTCATAAGGAAATTTAAGTTTGCCTCCTGTAGTGCAGAAATGATTCTTGTGAATCTTTCTGCCAGTATGACAGGTAATGGTAAAAGCAGCAGAGAGGACAGGCAGGAGAAGGAGGATGCTTCTGACGTTGCTTCTTTAAGGTACATTGTTCATCAAACAAGCAAGGGGAGAAACAAGTTTTGGACCGTTAATATTTAACAACAGTTGTTGCTGTTTAATGTCTTTGGGCAGAGGTGCAAATCCTACGGTACTGTAGATGTCACTTCAGTTTTTAAATACAGTAGTCAGTCAAGTGGAGTTCTTAAAAAACATCTTTGCTACACTTGTGCTGGCAAGTTGCAAACACCAATCATTAAACAACTGCCTCTCTCTCGTGGCAGTTCATTCATATCACCTAGTCCAGATGCTAGCATGACTGTCCACACTGGTGGCTGATTTGACGCTGCAGCGTTTCTTCACAATCATGTTGATGTATGCTTTCATGATCTTTATTATCTCGCCCACCTAGAGAGAGAACACAATAACAGAGGAGAAGCACGTTAAAAACCTAATTCCATTGAGGCATACCAGACATTTTGCAGGAAAAGATTCCCCTTGTCCAAAGTCATGGCACTGTAAGTTTTGCATGTAGTACTAAATGTGAATGTGACAGTAAGGAAAGAAATGCTTGACAAGTTTGTGGTCTGTTGTAGCGACACTTAAAAAGCTTGTAGCTCAAAGAAAAGCAACTTTAATGCTACTAAACTTTTTTCTTTGCATTTGTGAACTCCCCATTCATATACTGGAAGGGAATGAAAAAACCGAGCACACTCATGAGCACCCAAAATTTGGAATTCCCTGTGGATTGGAAGACCATTCAACCTCCTTCACTTTCTAACCAGCATCTTTCCCCCCCCCCCGTTTATCCCTGTATTCAAGAAGAGGTACCATGACACTTTAGGCTTAAACTCCCTTCATCTTTTTCCTTGGCTGTCCAGTCCATTCAGCAAGAGTTCTCACATATAAGCTTGTCTAGTCCATGGAAATTAGAGCTTTACTGAAGTGCTAGTAGAACTGCACATACAACAAGTCTTTTGTTTCTTGTACCTGGGATGTTTCAAAGAACATTTCTCTCTCATCCACTGTAATTTTGAAGGTGTTAGGCTGTGGTGCTCCGAAGAAAACAATGTGCTCATACTGGAAAGTTTCTAGTGGTTTAGGATCCCCTCGTTTGTAGACAGACACATTCTCTGTGCTGACTCCAAGCCACAGATCATTTGGAAATCCACCCTCCTTGCACTGCAGAAAGAGAAACATGAAATTTTGCATAAATGCAGTGCAGGATCAAACCACCTTTGATTGAAGAAAAAGCCCTCCATTTCTGGCTCCTACAGGACATTTCAGCTCTTCACCCCAACAGAAAAAACAGGATGTCTGCAGAAGGAATCTTGTAGGCACTCCTGCTGCAAAGATTTAGAAGTGACATGGCTGTGAGTCAAATACTAATTGATTAATAAATAACTGTAATACCTAACAGCTCTCATCAGATTTTTAAAGTGATTTAGGAAGTCAATATTCCACTTATTCTTTTACAGATAATATAGTGAGTGCAAGCAACTTCCCATGGTAATCCACCTAGGCAGCAACAAAACTGATAAAACTGGAACTGTGGATTCCTACTCTAGCAGGCTAAGCACAGTGGTCTAAGTGACCCAGTCTGAGCAGTTTCTGTTGCACTGCTGCAGAACAGGATTACACTTTCTGCCTGTAAGGACAATAGAGCTACATTTTACTTTTGCTTTCACTAGCCACCACCTTCTTAAGCCCAGAAGAATTTCCCAAATTCTATTGCTCTTCTAACGAAGTGGGAATCCATTGTCTCCCTCCATTTACCAGGATGCACCACCTTGCTTGCTCTGTGCTCTCTGCATCACACCTCTTTGGGTGTGTGGTACTGCAGGCTTACCCTAAGCTTACTAAGGCAAAATGCAGCCATTTCCTGAAATTCCCTTCTGCTGCTGAGCAATATAACACACTCAGATGCATCTGTTCTCCAGACCATGTCCCTCTTTGGCAGTAGTTACATGAATTTATACATCACCCACCTCAACATCAAAGAGGGTTGACCCATAACCCGGCCACTCCTTTACAATGGACATGTATTTCACCATGGCCTGATGCTGAGAGAGTCCCTGCAGCTTGGTCCATTTCTGTGCTATGCTTGCCCGAGCAGCTGAAAGCTCTTCCTTTACCCACATCTCCATCATCTGCTCCTCTTCTACCCTCTGCTTCTTTACAGAGCCTGTCTTGAAGCTACGTTTCAATGTCCCTTCAAGGAAGCTGGTCCGTCTCCTCTCCAGAGTGTGACTGGTAGTGCCACTGCTCTTTGTTGATTGCAGTATTTTGGATTTTAGTCTGTTAACTGGGTAGATTCCATCCAGGGTCCAACTTATTTTAGAATAATCTCCATGAAGGTACTGCAGCCTTAGAGCTGCTAGGTGCTGCAGAGTGTCCTCTGGTGCAGGAAAATGACCATCTATGAGGCTTTCATGAGCCTACAAACAAACAAAACGTCCCCCAAAGTCATTAGAAAGCAGAAGCACACTTTATTCACAGCTGGGTCCATGTACAGATTCCTATGGCACCTGCCCATCCCAACAGGAAAGCAAATCCCAGCAGGAAAGACATAACTCAGGAGGTCAGAGCAGACGTTATAATAAAGAAGTCAAAGTCTGCAACTGGTCAATGTGAGGGGAACACCTCTTTCTGCAAGCCTGGACAGGACAGAGGTCTCTGAGGGGCCCCTAATCCTGTACTGGAAGTCTTACAGTGAGGACTTTTTAGGTCTGGAACAGACAGGAGAGACCGGAATTGAGGCAATTTGTTTTGTGCTGTACCAGCTACAGCTCCTGTGTGGAGATTATATTCAACACCAGAGAGTTAGATGTAATAAACGCAAGACTCTCAGCCTCAGTCCCATTGCACATCAGCACCTCCCACCTCCTCCTCTTTCACCTGATGTCTCCCCCAATCTTCTTGCTTCTCTTTGCCTGTTCTTCTGTGAAATATATTTATGATTTTTTTTGCTTCATCCATCTAATGTCTGGATAACATCTACTCTCCTACTGTTACTTCTCTTCCACCACTCTCTGCCAGTGACAGCTGTGTAGACTGAAAGCCTTGTCAACAGGGAGTTTGGTACAATTGAGTTTCCACAGAGTACCATGATGTCTTGTTCCTGACTGTTTCCCAGACATTCTGTAGTTAACAATACTTAATCTTCATTTCAAGAAAGCACTCTTAGGGAACCATTGTCTGTGTGATGTACATGCCATCCATTTGACTGACAGTGAGTTTCAGTCTTCATGACACTGACCCTCTTTAACATGTATTAATTAATTTTCAACAGGTATAATTTTCTGAGGCAAGATCAAAGTGTTCATTAGAAGTAAGAAAGATGGGACAAATCACACAGCTGGGTGCTCCAGTCAGTTTAGTTTGGCATTCCTAATTGCAAGGTTATTTCATACCAGTGTGATCTCTGGCCTAACCAGCATCATTGTGCTATGGAGTACAGTGACTTAAAAAAAGATTACTCAGCAGATAAATATTGTCAACTACATTCTCTTTTCCTTTTTCTGTAGTACTCTTCTAATGCCTCTCTGTTAATCAAAAGGAATTGCCCTAAAGATAGGTTTTCTTAGTCAACTCCGGTAACACCCCAAGGATGTGTTGTTCTTGTAAGCTAACAGGCAAATAGCTAGATTTTCAAGTTTTCTTTACACCTATGTTCTGCAAGCAGCTACTTTTAATGATTCTTCTTGAATCATTATCCAAATTTCCGTATCTTTAAAACTTAAAGATAAATTTTAAAAACATTTTATTATCATTAGTCTTCCAGTTTTCTGAAGCCCTTGTTCATTTTTTCTTGCTTTTGTTCTAATAATCCTATTCCCTAGATAACTTTGCAGTGTATCTGCTCGGTAGATTCCAGGAAAAAATCCAACACACTAAATTCTTCTGTTCAAACCAGTAGTCCCACTTCTAATACAAAGTAAGCCAGTTTTCTGTATACTCTTGTGTGCTTCTGCCACCCTGGAAACCAAACCATTCTCCCAGAGTGAGCTTACCTGCTCAAACATGAAGGCAAACTCCACCCCATCTTTGGGAACATTCTCAATATCCAAGAAGCAATAAAGCTTAAAATACAGCTGCCACTGTCCTTCCTCCTCTTCTTCTTCAGAGCCAGCAAGTCTATAGGATAGGAAAGAGAATGAGAGGGGAAAAAAACAATAACCCAAAGCACCACAGTACTGGGATGCCCACAGTGCAACACACAATACAAAGGTACCCCTGGATTTCTGAAACAGAGAGCATACAGAACTACCTGATTTACCAGGACAATCTCACTGCAGCAGACTTTCCTGGTAACTTCCATTTTTTCCCTCTGAGTCACATACAATTTTGATTCAGAAGGAATTAAAGTTCTCTTCGGATATACTTGATCAAAAAATTAGATCAACGGTTCTAGATAAATGCAAGAGTTTAGGGGCAGGACATAAAGTATTCCCCATTTTCAAGATACTGTTTCCATGTAATCTTGTGACTCTGAAAGCATCAGCCTTGCCATCATTTGGAACAATTTTATTTTTGTCTTTAGAACAGATATAAAATAGACAATAGCATTGCCGGCTTCTTCCACAACTTATTGCTTTCTTTGTATGTCTGGCCACAAAATCACAGTCCACAGTAAGAAATTAGAGCTGCATTTCTATGCCCAAATCTTTGCTCTCTCTTCTGATATAGCTATTATGATGTAAATTGACAAGATCATTATCAGACTTAAGCAAACCTTCCCTGAGCTCTGCTAGTAAACCATTACTCTTTGATAAAGGCACTACTAATTCTGTCCTGACGAGCCTGATAAAGAATGCTTCTTTGTCACCGAAATAGATGTGAACATGGTTCTCCACACAGTGAGAAAGAGCACTTGAACCTTACTGAACCTTACCAAAGGGAAGTTCAAACCAGAGTGAACGGTTGAATCACTGTGGCTGCTTTGGATAAAACTACCTGACTGTACTACCACTTAAACCTGTGTTACATCCAACTAGCAGTTAAATATTTTATGAAACATTCTTCTACCTCTCAAACTTGGCCAAAATATCAGCCACAATCACCCGACTCTCAACAGCACGGTCCACCTGCTGATTATGTTCAAAGAGCGCAAACATATTACGGCTGTCCTCCATTGCTAAGCCTCGGATCAGCTTTTCAACCACCTGCAAAATCAGAGAGAGATCACAGACTAAGTATTACACACACTTTCACAACGAAGAATCAGTACCTCTTCAGGACACTCATCATTTCATAGACCTCCATCACATTTCTCCCTTGGTTATCTCATTTTCAGATTAAAGAATTCTAACCCTAAAAGATCATTCCCTGCAAGGAAGCCATTACTTACATTTGATCATCCTCACTGTTCTTCTCTGAACCTTTTCAATCTCCACTACCCTTTTGGAGATGGGGGTATTAGAACTCTGCACAAGATGCAGGCACATAATGGATTTAGATGTCATGATGTCTTGGTTCCTCTAATAACAATTCCACTCTTTACCTCTGTTTAGCACTAATGTTGTCACAGACATGCCTACTATAACCTGGAATCTTGCTTCTGACCTGCTAACAATTAAGTTACTGGTAGAATATCCCTTCCAGAAGGATTACATTAAGATCTGGAATTTCAACTTGTCCAGAAAACTGTGTTTAGCAAGTCTTCAGAATTATTACCTTTCCAATGGGCAAAACACCAAAAGTGTTTAGATTTTGCAACACAATTGTTAAGTGATATTCTACAACCTGGGCATAGGCCTTGTATAATTCTGAACCCGCAGAATAAGTTAAGCTTTCCCTACAGAGTTTGCAGATACAGCAAAAAGATGTTATTAAAAAAAAAAAAAAAAGAGAGAAATTGGAGATGAATGGGAAAAAGGAGTCCCTTCAACAGACCCAGTATCCAGACACAAAGGTGTGCTTACATCTGGTTAATGCTACTAATGCATTACCTCCCCAGCGCTTGTGTGGGAATTGATGGTTATTTTACAAGAGCCACCGCCATGGCAGTACACCGTTGTGGTCATTTCTTCACGGGTGAGAAGAGCCTGTATTTCCTCCTGGGAGGGCACAAACTCCCTCGTCTTTGTTCTCTTCAGGGAATCACTTATGAATTGCGCATACCTGTCTATTTCTGAGCCTGGAAAGAGGTCTTTTACCCTAATGGTAGAGAAGCAAAAAAACCCATTACACAGTGAACCAGAAAGCACGCACATTACCATATAACTTGGACTACTGTACATAAAGAGTTTGGGAGAGATAGTGATGTCAAGTGCAACCACAGGAAGAATGAGCCTGCTTACTTCCTAAACCATACAACCTACTTTTACTAGTCATTCTAAAGTCACTTCAGTGGCGTTTCTCAGCAACATATGAAATAAGCAGTTCAAACTTTCAGGAGTTTAGTACCAGCTGAAGATAGCAGGATTTACTATCTCAATTTACAGAATTGAGATTAAAAACTATGAAATCAAATGTAAACTTTTTTCATTTATTCTTAATTGTTTTTTAATTTGCTGGCTGTGCTTGAGCCACTTTTACAGTATTTTTCAGAATCAAGAAGGTAGAAAGTAGATGCTTGTATACAGTTCTCTTCCCTCCAAGGCCAGTGGTTCTAAGTATAACATGATCTGCAACTCCAGTGATAGAAAAATGAAATGGCAACATTGAGTATTCCTCAGCATCTCTTAGAACTAGGCCCCAGATGTAGCTATTTGGTGTATTGGCACAAATTTCACCTCACTCTTTCCTAGCTTGGAAGGAATCAAATAGATTTTATTGATCTTTCTCATCATTAATAAATAGAGTGAGACTACATAGCTGCAGCTCAGCCCCAATGCAGACTGCTTTGGAAAGCTGCATTAGATCCTGAACATGAATTGGGAAGAAACGTAAACAATTTAGTTCCTGAAAATTGGAAGCTAAAGCAGATTAAACATACAAATTGTAAGCATTGTGTGCTTAGTTAAGCAAAAAAATATTGAAAAATTATAAACTGGATTTGCAGTAGATCTACTGCTCCACAGTACACATTTTGACTGTGACAGCTGCAAGGTAGTACATATTTCAACGAATATGAAAAGACGGTCCTCACCTTTGCTGCAAGTTGAGAATGCTTATATGGACACTAGTAAGCAGTAGGTGATCGGCTGTAAACCCACTTTTAACACAGTTTCACAGTAGTCTGGGTAGCCTTGCTTTCCACATCCCTTGGACACAACAGATGGGTGGCAAGGGGGGAGTTTGAGTACAACGGAACAACTGGTAGCAAGAATTGTGCACAAAGGTAGGAGGCTGTGACACCACAGGAAGATGTTTGCACAGGAGGAGGGCGAGACAGAGAACTACAACAGGCAGTGGAAGACAAAGCAGAGAGAAGGGAACAGACCGCAAAGGAGAAGGAGGTGTACCTTCTCAGGTGGAACTTGAGGTAGCGCAGGATCCCTCTGCTGGGCAGAAAAGTGCAGCTCATACATGACATCAGCTGCCAGTGGTGCAGGTTCCCGGTACTGTTGGGATGCGGCATGTGATTAGTTTGTTTGATGAGCTGACAGTACACTTCATCGCGAAGGGGCTTTAAATCATGGCAGGTCTGCAGAATGCCTTGGATAATGGGTATGGGGTCAGACACTGTCTCGATTTCCTGAAGGGAGTTAAAGATCTTCACTGCTTCATCCTGTAAGCTGCTGTAACCCTTCTCTTGTTGCACTGGGGAACGATCACAAAGGTGAGAAGAGGTGAGCATCTCCCTCATTTTCTATTGGCCCAGCAACACTACAGGCAACTGTACTAGTCTGTCACAGACAAACAGCAACCTGAGCATTAGCTCATCTCCTGAACTTAAATTTATACTCAAAATTAATTAATGCTTCCCCTTTAAATGTGCAAATGCAGTTTTAGTATTTGCCAAAGTCTAACTTGTCACCGCTGCAAATCCATTTTTGGATATACTATGCAGAAAAGCAGAGTAATGTTTTTAAGGGAAACGAGCATTGAAATCTAGTTCAGGCTTCAGTGTCTGTAGATGAGGTGCCAAGAGACAGCTTTTGGCACGTCATCTGCAGACACAGGTGAAGGGGTGGCAGAAAATCATCTCTGTGTAAACTGTCTCCTCACCTGAGAGCAGCTATAAAGCAGAGAGTCACTAATGCAGTTAAGGCTTTAGGTGCCTGAATGCAGACGCCAAAGGCTGGCTTACATACTTCCAAAATTCTGTGCTGTGCCCATATTAGCTTTGACCCCTGAGCCAACACAGAATTTTGCCAAATCACTGTACCACAGATGCAGCTTTTACCTATCGTTTAGATTTAAAATGCCTACACCAACACTGGTTACGTTTTTTAAGCACCTAAATGCCTGCTTTGAATTGCTTAGAGGTATGTGATACTACCGTGCTGCTGCAGGCTTGTATTCTCCTTTGCACATCTCTGGGGCTGTAGGTCCTTCTGAATCTCCTATACAGCCGTTGCTTCCCCAGTGGCCATGCATTAATTGTACAATATAAATACACAGCCCTGTAGCAATAAGTTCCACAGTGTAAGTACTTGCTCTGTAATTTTTCTGTATTTCAGAATTGTTCTGTGCTCTTAATCTGCCACTTCATTTGATCCTTGTATCATGACAGACAGTGAGCAGCTGCTCCCCTTTCACTTTCTCCATGACAGCCCTCTAGCCCTGAAAACTTCTTTTTGAGGCTGAAGAGTCCTGCTCTACTTAGTCTCTTAATTGTAGGCAAGTCTTTCTACGCCTTTGATCATCTTTGGGTAGGTTTTTATTTATCTTGTATGTTTGTTAAGATGTGGAAGGCCAAGCTGCATCCCGTATTCAAGATGCAGGTGCATGATACATCAATACAGCCGCACAAAGACTTTCTTTTTCCTTTTCTAAGCTTTCAAAACCTTGCATTAGCTGTTTTGTTTCTGTGTTCAGCACAAGAGTTGACATTTTCATAAAGCTATGTAAATTTGTGTTCACTTTCCTAAGCAGAACTAGATCGCTTGGACCCATCACTGCCTATGTGGCAGAGTGTTTTTCCCATAGACACTGCTTTGCATATCCAGATTGAAATTAATTTCTGAAAAGATTTTGTGGCCCAGTCACTCCGCGTTAGAGATTCTTCTATAGGTCTTCAGCAGCAGCTTTCAGTTTTCGTATGCCAATCTGGAATCATCAGCAAATCACTTTGGTTTTCTGGTGGCCTATCAAACAGTCTAGCTCTTTCATATTCCTGAAGCATTTGAATAAAGGATTCATTTAGTCTGGTTTTACAGCAGCTTCTGTATGAATACTATCCCACTGCCAATTGCATGATGTAGTCCTGTTGTAGGATTTCCACGGGAGCCATTCGCAACCCAGCTGCAGCTCAAGGATGACAGGCTGCACATCCCCCGGATGGATGATAAACTATCTGTCCCCCTTTACTTTAAGATTCAGTGTTCCTACGATATGAGACAGTGGACACAGAATACATTCTAGGTAGAGAAAGGGACTGCTCTCTCTCTCTGAACCCTGTGGGCTACACTGCCCCAGATGGACTTCACCTACATAGAGAGAGCTCACAGGCCACTTTTGTGGTGCTCAAGCTCCACACTGATCCTCAAAATGTGAGCGGATTCTGTCACATGGGTAAAATACTTACAGTTGACACTAACATCTCCATATGGTAGTGGGAGCAATGGGGAATGCAAAGGGTGCTGGGTATATCGCAAGATTGGGTTCCTCCTATATGTCTGTTCCACTACTTCAAAGTTTGTGCTGTTTTCCTGGGGAAAAAAAAATAATTATCCTCAAATGGAGACAGTCTTTTGCAGGACGTCCTTATACATTTAGTTTCAAGCTCAAACACCTTTATCTGAGTTTCTGGAGGTCCATAGAGGGACCAGGTGACCAAAGCATAATTCACATATAAAAATTACTCTGTACATTATTTCTGAAAATTAAATGTAAGAATAGCCATGCTGGGTCATACCAAAGGTCACCAAGCACAGGATCTTGACTTCAAACGTGGCTTGCAGCTGATACCTAATGCAGGCATGTAACAGGCATGTATGGCATGATTCCTCCCTGGTATATTCTTCAAACTTTCAAGGGAAAGTGATTGTGCCCCTGTACTCGGCACTGGTGAGGCCGCACCTCGAATACTGTGTTCAGTTTTGGGCTCCCCACTACAAGAGGGATATTGAGGTACTGGAGCGTGTACAGAGAAGGGCAACGAAGCTGGTGAAGGGTCTGGAGCAGAAGTCTTATGAGGAGCGGCTGAGGGAGCTGGGACTGTTTAGCCTGAAGAAAAGGAGGCTGAGGGGAGACCTCATCGCTCTCTACAACTACCTGAAAGGAGGTTGTAGAGAGGTGGGGGTCGGTCTCTTCTCCCAGGTAACAAGTGATAGGACAAGAGGAAATGGCCTCAAGTTGCGCCAGGGGAGGTTTAGACTGGATATTAGGAAATTTTTCTTCACCGAGAGGGTTATCAAGCATTGGAACAGGCTGCCCAGGGAAGTGGTTGAGTCGCCATCCCTGGAGGTATTTAAAGGACGTTTGGATGAGGTACTTAGAGACATGGTGTAGTGGTGGTTTTTGGCAGTGTTAGGTTTATGGTTGGACTCGATGATCTTAAAGGTCTTTTCCAACCTATATGATTCTGTGATTCTGTGAACAGTAAATGGCTAATGGTCTTTCTGACCACAGATCCACCACGTTTAGTATGTAATAATAAGCCTGTCCTCCCTGAATTTGTCTGGTTGTACTACACATGTTTACAGAATTGACAACCAAAAAGCACATGGTGTTCAAAATCCGGGCCTGTCACTATCATACACACTAGCATCACATTCTTCCACATTTTGTCCTATATTCCTTCCCTAACAATAATTAATGTTCCATTTGTCCTTGCACGCTGAGCTGAAGTTTTCCAAGATTTTCCACAATCACTCCCAGCTCTTTCTTCCTGAATAGTTACTATCTAATTGCATCTAGTTTAGAGTTCATCACAATGTATATGTTTACATATACGTTTCTTCTGAAATATGCTTTGGTGTGTCTTCTAATATGATTCTATGTTTATTTTGCCACACTTTCTGGAAAGAAGTCTTTTTAAAAATTACTCCTGCTACAGTTGCACAATTTTTGCTATTTTGAAGGACATTTTCTTTCCCCCCTTTACTCTGCTATTTAACCACACAAGCCTAAGGTATGAAGAGGAATTCAGGGTACAGCAAAGTCACGTGGCTGGTAGGAATGGAAATGTTTGTATTTGTGTCCAGAGGATGCTTAGGAGAGGAAAGGATGAAGCAGGGATTTGCAAATGCTCATGGTGTAATCCTGCATGCAATTTGTAATTGCACACAGTTGTAGCCTAGACTTATGCAGATCAGTTAACATGTTAATTCAAAATAAAATTCACATAAGATTTGATTATTTAGTTACACAGTCATTGAGGCTTCTTTTCTTTCTTGCCCCCCCCACCCCCCGCCCCCCAAGACAGCAACCCCATTTCTTGCCACATTCTCAGCAATGACTGGGTAAGGGCCAGTGGTGATCTGGCTGCTCCCAACCCACTTGGGAATTAGCATGATGCCACCTACCCTGATGTCACGAATGAGTTGCTGTGTAGGTGTTTCTATGGGAACTTTGCTGTCAATGACACCTTGAATGGCAGAGGCCCAGCGCATGGCTTCATTCAACAGCTTCGTGTACAGTCTGTAGGAGTGCTTTCGCCCATGGACAATTATGTTCCAATAGCCTGTGGAGAAACAAAGAAGCTGGAAGGTGAAACTTGATCCATGTTACCTTCTCTTTTTGTCTGTAGCACGTGGCTGAGGAAAACCCTTGCTGCTTTGATAGTAACATATGGTGTGTCCAGTTAAAATTGACAAGGTAGACATTAATGTCCCCCATTCCCAAAACATGTTTATCAGCAGGAAGGTCTCAATCCAGGCTTTGGTACAAAGACAGCTTTCCAAGATATATCCTGCAGTGTAACATGACTACTTCCCTGCCAACCAGGCAGCTCACTTTTGCAGACAGGGTTTGGGCTACACTGTGCTATTAATCACTCAGAAAATGACCGCTCTAAACACAGCACCAGGTCAGACTGCCAAATCAATTCTCATAACTTTTAAAAATAATGTGTTTGACATAACTGAGAGAACAGGTCAGGGCCATGACAATTCACTCTGCTAAAGGCAGCCCTAGACATCTGTTGAGATCAAAAATATGGACGATTTCTTGTGAGTGAGCAGAATAAATTTCCTCTCATCTCATTTTACTAAATGTTTCCAGCCCTTTTTAAAAATATCCCAAGTAACTCCACTACTCAAATGTCCAATATTTCAAGTCTTGTTCTAAGGTTCACCTTCTTTGTCAGGGGGATTCACCCGTTGCCTCATAACCCGAGTTCCCTCCCAAACTCCTAAGGCAAGCAATGGAGGATCATGCCAGATCCTGCCTCCCCAGAACTGTGTCACACTGCACAGAAAGCAAACATAGGCCCTTGCCATCTTTTGTTTCTAACAAGTTGAGTGACGCTACAAAAAAGACCTACAGTGTACGCCATTGTGGTTATTTAAGAGAATAACATTGACCCCAGAGACAAATGTAGGTCATGCTACAAAGCGGCAGTTATTTATGGGGAGGTACTGATAATAACAGTGTCAACTAGAAGGCCTTTCCCTATTTGGGAAACACTTAGATAAACACTGACACTACTCAGTGAAAAAACATCAGCACTGTGTATCTCCATCAGGTGTGAGGGACTTACTGTCACTTGCACACTACTCTCTGGCCCTTTGCAAGTCTCTTACGGTTTCTGTAAGGAAAGATGTTTGCAGCCAGACACAGAGCCTCAGATAACATCAAGACTTCCTTCTCAACATGACACACCATTACATTCCTGCACCATCCCTTCTTCAGGCAACTCCACACATGAAAAGTCTGCTCATTACCGCTTTCTTCCTCTTACCTGTGTCTTTGAAGACCCTCTCATCAGGCTGCACTACAGAGCAGAGGCTATTGAGCACAAGTGTGCCAAGCTTGGCAGCTGTGCGCTCAGATGACTTGTAGTAATCGAGGGCAGTGTTCGTCAGAACAAACCAGCGTTTCTTCATCTTCAGAGAGGACATCTTGTTGCTGCTCTGAACCTCTTTATGAAGCCAGCCTAGCACAGGAACACAAACATGACAATGGTTGTCTTTCACCACCACAGCAATCCTGACTCTTGCCTGGTGGCTGTCTAACTCTGGGACCAGAACTCCACCTCTCTGCAAAAGGCTCATGTTGGGACCTACCAGCTCTGCTTTACTGGCTATAGCAGTATGCTGCACAGTCTCTGTAAGAAATTAGCCCAAAATTTTCCACAAAGCTGTTCCATCCTTCAGCCCTATGTATTTTTTTTATCAGTGATCTGTGGTTTAGTTTGCCATCACCATGAGGGCATCCTCTATTCAGGATGCTTCCCTCACAAGTCACAAACATCTCAATAAATAATTTACAATTCTTTCTTCCAAAGAGATGCCAAAGGCCTATCCAAACCTCGATGGAAGAGGTTTAGCGATACATGTCTTCTAGTAGAAAGATCTGTAAGCATTACATGCATCTCTTCCTCCCACGGTCAGGAAAAAGAATTTCTCTCTCATTTTAGATTCCTCATGAAAGAAAAAAAAAAGGAAAAGGAAAGAAAATTCAATACTATAAAAGAAAAAATGACAATCTGCATTGCTAAAACTGTCAAAAAGACAATTTTCTATTCAGAGCTGTAAAAAGCAATGTCCACCCACAAGGCAAAAGTTGGAAGAATGTGGGACTGAGCCCAGAGGTTCCATATAAAGAAAAGAAAAAGAGGCAGACCTCCCCAAATATATGTCTTTGTGGCTACACCACTGTCACACAGATCTCTTACTGTGAAGTTCAGAGAATACATTGACTTTTCAAAGGAGCATTCCTTTTTTTCTTTAACTAATGAACAATAAGACTAGGTACTTAAAGAGGCAACTGTTGCCTGACAATTTGCTTTATATCACTCAATCTCCTTGAAATGTTTTAAGACTAGGATGGAAGGCTTATGCCACTTTTTGGTGACCCTTTTCTTCCTGTCCTCCTGCCTTGCCATGACCACTCTCAGACCTTTATTCCCTCATAGATACTTTCTGGAAGATGTAAGGCAATTTGCTCATGCACTTGCTTTCCACAGATTGGATCAGGAGTGTCTTCGTACATTTAAGACCATGAGATGAGCTGAAAGCAATAATGAAATTCAAAAATGTGAGACAAATGGGGGAGTATTTTGTAATATATGTGTGATCACTACTCATGCATCAGCTCCTCCATCTCCAACTAAGCTCTAACTAGAGACATAATTTAAACCTTTTGCTCAGCCTCAGAGAATTCTTCTCACCTCACTATGTCTACCAGAATCAGGTTAGTTTGTTTAGCTGAGGACAGCAGCTATCCCACCAAGATCTCTCTCCCTCCCTCTCTACATGACAGGTGTCAGAAGGAACAGAGCTTTCTGAAAACAAAAGCTGCAGTGTCATGTTATAGTCAGTCTAAGCCAGCTGCTCCTAAACAGCAGCCATGCTCCCTCCTATTCCCTAATGGCATTTGCTGGACATGTTGAAACAGGCTATGGAACTAACATCAGAAAACTAAACGTATAAAGAAGTACTTAATTTTTTTCCAGCTTTAGCTTTCTGAATCCACCTGATAGGGAATCAGATAAAAGCCAGTGCCAGCACAACACAGGACGTGGCAAGCAGCGGACAGGAAGGTGGAGGGGGGCAGAGAATGATTGGTTTTGGGGAGCAGCTAAACCCTAGATTGGATTAGCTACAATCAAACCTCCCCCTCAGATCATAAACGGAAGATAAGTTTCACATGTCGTAATTGCACGCATTTCCTTTTACCTCTCACAAGGAATTCCTGGCCATCAACCTTAGATTCGCCTTTTGGTTTCTGCAGCAGGGAGATCCAGTGATGCATCTCCTCAGGGGTGTCGCTGTTGCAGTGAATCACTCGATTTGCTGTGATGATCACAAAAGAATTTGGTCTGCCAGAAAATAAAAGCATTAAAATTGGTCGTAACCATACAAATATCTCCACTCACAGCACACCCAAAGCCATGCCCTCTACTTTCCCATAAACAATGCAGAAAAGATTCTCTGAATACAAACTACAGAGAAGTGTAGAAACACTTAAGAACATCTCCTGTGCAGCTGGTCTGCAAACTGATGAATGCAGAGACCAGATAAATGGAATTAAACATCTTTGAAAAGCTATTTCCAAAGACTAGAAAACATTAATTAGCTAATGACCAGCTGTAAAATGTCCTGAGTCCACAAGCAAAGGACTTTGTTCTACCTTCCGATTGGACTGAGCTAGTGCTAGTACCACTGGGCTGAGCTAGTACAGCCATTCTCCTCATATTTATTAAAACCAGTGATGCAGTAGCAAACGTAGGTCTCAGCAGGGTCAGCTAAAATGGTTTTGAGGTTGGTTTTAAAAAGAATGAACCGATGCTGACAAAACAGAGGAAAAACTGTTATGTTGCTCCTAGATGAATTTGCCCTTCTCTTGCAACAGACAAATATGTCCTACCAAAAGAATATTCACATTTCTGCACAAAATTGATGCTTTACAGGAAAATGGAAAAATAAAAATATGACCAGGTTCAAGAGCATAGACTCAGAAAGCTTTGAAAGCAAACACAGATTTCTATGAGAAAAAAGAGAAACTGAAGAGTAGAATGCAAATATGAAGCAAAAGGTAAAAGGTGCAAATCAAACCACTGCATAAACCTATGGAATATAAAAATAAGCTGCATAAAAACCTTGGTTGAAAAATAAATAAGCATTCTCCTCAGAATTTGTTTAACATTGGTATTCTAGAAGAGTGTATCTCAGCAGATGCATGAACAAATTTTGACTCTTCAGCTTCCTATTTGTGCCTAGTTTAACTATGAGGAGTCCAGGCTGAGAACTGGCTAAAATATTTTGATCAATGAAATCTTAGTTTGCTACTGAGATATGCATTTTCTAAACTACTTAGTAGTTAACCCTAAAGTCCCAGCAACCTGTGTGAGAAAAAAAACAGACCACAGAGGTAAATAACTTAATAGCTAACGTTTTACTTCAGCACTGTAGTAAGAAGCTTTGCCCTGGCTGAACCTGTTAACACTGTAGGAAATAATTAAATGTTAACGTAAAGTGATATGAAATGTCCCATAATATCTTCTCTGAAACTAACTGATCTGTGAACTAAAGGTCTGTGCTCTGTTTCATTGCAAAGATTTCAAGAAGTGTATAGATTTTTAAATTCATCCATTATTCATCCACAATGTTGTTTTTTTCCCTAAATTTACAAGATAAA